>NC_071403.1:97517352-97822664 GCF_017976375.1 Cuculus canorus | reverse complement strand
CCAAAAAAGCATGGTGGTTACTGGGGAGCAAAATAACATGACATATACACAATTATGCAGTAGAGGCTGACTAAGCAGAAGATCACTTTTCTAGTGAGAGCTGGGAAGTTCCCAGAGGTCCCCTCCTGAAGGACATACTGGGCTGTAAAACCCACCACTTAAATCACAAGGACACACATATCCCTTGAAGATGTAGACTCCTTCCAGATACTGGGTAGAACTTTTTGAAAGAAAATGAGTTTTCTACAGTTGCTTATACATAAACCCAAAAACCACGGCCAAAATCTCCATGGACTTGCTGTTTCTCAGAATCACCCTGTAACCACCCAGTACTTCTAATGGAAGAAGTGAAAGCTCTTGTAGTTTTTAGCATACAGACACAAACCTGGCAGAGGGCAACTTCCAGGAGTCGGGGAGAGAGAGTTAATTTCTCTTTTTATTTTTTTTTTTTAATTATCCAGTAATAATGTCCCCCTTCTTATCTTAAAGTCAGTTTAGTCATTTTGACACAATGCCTTAAGAACAGTAGCAGGAGGTTTTTGCTTTGGTTTGATTCCCCCTTTTTTTCAATGGCAACAAGAATCTATCCTCTGGAGTTTCTCTTCAACTGGGCATTTCATCCTTCCTTCCTTCCATCCCCACCAGTGCTCCTGTAACACACTCAGCTGTGCTAGTAGGCAGCTGAGCTTCCCAACTTTAAGTTTTTCTCTTTATATAGAGAAATCTGAGGCTTATACTCAGTTTAAGTAAACTGAGCAAGTTTAAGGTAATGAGGTTCGCAGATCTCTGAAGGGGCTCTTCATTTACCTGAAAACATCTTGCATTTGTGAAATATTGCTTAGAAAACTTTAACCTCTAGAGGATGTATCAGGAGATTCTGCTTAGTGCATCCTGGTGGAGGACCACAGCCAGACCTGCACGGGAGGGTACTGGGGACCTAATCTAGGAAATGCAGCTCTTGCTCTCCTGCTGGAAACATGATTTTTTTCCTTGTGCTCCTAAACCTTCTTAATTCACTGTGGCATAAACTCATCCATGTTTTTCTCTCAAACAATAAAAAAAGGGCCTCGGGCAGCTGTATCTGTTTGATGTTTGTATACTTGTATGCACATGAAGACATCACCATGTACATCAAATGCATTAAAATGTGTGTACTGCCCTGTCTTCTAAATTGTATAATCCTACTATAAGCACTTTTTCATTCTCAGTTGATTAAAGTATTAGTACATAAGACATCTGTCAGAAATAAAGCTTAGGCAATGGGCTCGGACTTGCTTAGAAGTAAAGCAAACAAGCCGCACAAATATCACATAAATAAAATCTATCTCATGTATTATTAATCCTTTCATTGCCAGGAACCAATGTTTTATTGGCACGAGGCACTGGAAAGGAGAATTTGTTGTTTGTTTGGTTCTAGCCAAGCTTACAATTTCACAAGGACGTTCTACTTACTTTTATCTTAATTCAATTGAAATCCTGCACTGAACTGAAGGAAATCTAAGGGAGTGGAACACATCTTTTTGAGTGAAGCACAAAATAGAAAATACAACATATTGTTCAGTGTAGAGTGTAACCAATATAACAACCATTTTTGCCTTATTTTCAGAGCAAAAGACAGAATCTATGCATTTCAGGGTTGATTAGAAAAAATAAGAGGCTGTAACTTGACATGCATCATACCCAAAAACTAGTACTTGTTTTTTGTAATGAGAATTACAGTAAGATCAAACCTAAGAAATGCCTGGTTCATCATTAGTCATCCACACCAATAGTCTCTCCCTCATCTGTCCTGAGAGGAACAAAATCCCAAAGTTTTTGGTCATATTCACTTTGCACAACATACGCCCAATATGGTGCAAGAATCCATGAGCTTAGCATTTCCTAACGTTCAAACGCTTTACTGTGCAACCTAAGCAAACATTTTAATGAAGAATTTGACATTTCGGTCATGTGAAATGGGGTGTCACAGTTTTATGTCTTCAGTGGAGCTTCCACGCTGAATTTCAGTTCCGTGTGACAAGAACCATCACTGCAGCTACTTAAGGTGGCAGCAGATGCTGCTGCCCCAAGTAAGAGGGGGCACTTGGAGCCCCAACCTGCCTCCAAATGAAGGGGAGCACACAGAAGTCCAGCTTACCTGCGCTTCAGGAAGACTCCTGCCTTACAGAGCATCCCAGGAGAAGAGATAGCAGAAGCCTTTTGTTGAATTTGGAGAGAAAGGGAGCAGAGCCTAGAAAAGCACACCACCGCACAGCTGCCTCCCACTGTGAATTGGTACATGATGCTGTGGGTGTGCTGGAAATAGTGCATCTATCAGTTGCTCACGTTAGAACAGCAGCGCTCTCCTCACAATCTGGTGGTCATTGAGGTTTCCAGCCAAATTCAGGGGGTGGCAGTGATGTTTTTTTATTTGTTTTTATTTTTTCCTTTAAGCAAGGATAAACATGAGGCATTTAGCTATCTTGCAGGTTTCCTTCCTCTCCACTCCACCCTCCTCTTCTCTGAAGGACGGAAACCAGCTGCAAGAAACCAGCTGCAAGAAACGCAAATGATTCAAAGCCTTTTAAAAGACTGAGGATCTTTCACAAGCAATAGATCAAAGACATTGTGTGCAACTGGACAGAGACTACCATGAATGTGGAAGCATCACAGTATTTAACGAGGTATATCCAAAATAACCTTGTACTTTTCGTATGACTTTGAGAAGAAAACTTGTGGCAGAACCCTGAAAGGCAGACTGCGCTTTGCAGCAGGACAAATACCTATTTGCAATCCCCTGCTACCTGTCAATTAGCTACGGTATGATACTGCTAGTAGGCTATTAATAAAAAAATGGAAAAGGGAAGTGTCATAAAACTTTCAAAAATCAAACCAGATCAGTGTTTAGGTGTGCCAGCATTATTCATGATGACGAATTAACTTATTTTTAGGCAATCTGGGAGTTTATCAGAAAAGCACAAGTTAAAAATGTTCTTCCAAAATCATAGAACCAGACATGAAAACTGCAATCACAGCATTCACTTTATATTCAGAAGGAACCAGAATGGATATGGAGAGAGACAGTGCAATATATTGTTTTGATTATTTTATTTTTTTAATCTTCAAAATTTTCTGCCTCGAGACAGGAATGCATGATAGATAGAAATGGCTCAAACATCTTCACATGAAACACTCTTAATCATAATTCATTCACAATTATTTTTCTAAAACATCTACAGTTACATAAACCCACCCATTTCCATCCATTATCACAGATTTAATTATTTCTTAAACAGTAGTTGCCAGCATTTGAAAGCTGTAAGGCTTTTTTGCATATTAGTAGAGTCTTCTGAACTACAAACACAAGAATATCACAACTAAAACTCTCACTTTACATGGCAACCCCAGGTGGCAGATGTTCTAAAACATAATGTGTTGCTTACGTGGAGTTCATAAAAATGACAAAGAGAGCTCTGTGCCTTGTTAGCTCCATCATCCTTCCTCCTTTACTAAGATTATTTTATAAACCTACAGCACATTCCTCATTTGGAAACAAGTACTTTGATGAGTTGATTTTTATATTCCATTGTTGCTATTTGGCAAATTTGCAAGTCAGGCATATGAGAGCTCTCCAGTAAAACTCTATGTACAAAGCACAGTTTAAACAGATGGGTTGCTTGGAATCTGTATCTCCCTCCAACTGAAGGGAACTACTTTGAGGTTTTCTGGAACTGTTGTAAACAAGAGGATACTTTTTATATTTATATATATGTGTGTGTATATATATATATTTATATATTTTATATATAAATGTTCTAAATGTCCTTTGGGAGTCCATTTGTTTTTACCTTTCCAAATGATGACTAAATACCTGATCTGTAGCATTTCTCCTGAGAAGACACTAGTAAGGGAATGACAGTTTTGATGCACTTTGGAATGGCACAATCACGTAAACGCTTGCACAATTAAGACTTATGAACTCATCCAAAGTTTCTAAACATGATATTCTAACTAAGAACTAAAAATACCAGCACAATGCAGCAAATTAAAAAAGAAAATTCTACATAATCAAAATATAAACAAGTACATAGGAAATGGATATCTGTCAGTAAATCTGTATCTTTTTAAAGTAGGAAACTTATGCACTTAAGAAAAAAATGTAGCCATCTGACAAACTTCGTAAAAAAAAAAGTACTTTCCAAATGCATAACAAATGCCAAGATATCCCATAACTGGCCAGGTATAGCCACATTAGAGCTGCATGGCTTAGAGCAACCCGAGGAGGAGTGGGGTGGAAACAAAAATCACAAAAATAGTAGATCAACAAGTCTAGGGAGGAGGAAAAAAAAAATCACATCATCATCTAAATTACTGTATGCTTATATCACAACTGCTAAAGGAGCTAGAGAAGAAAAAGATTGCAGTTAATAATTCTTAGAGCTAACTCTAAAAATTCAGAAGAAAAAATTATCAACTTAATATCCTAATCCTAAGCACCAATTTAATAATTTAAGTTAATTTTATTCATATTTCTCCTACTAGAGATGGAGCAAGTTCTGCTTGAAGGTTTAGAGTTTAACTCTGAAGCCCATCTGACTTCTGTGTTCTTGCCATACTTCTCTGCTGTTCACATCAAAGTCACTGTAAGTTGCAAAATCTCTAGGCAAGCAATTCTTGAAAAGACAGTTATGTCCTACAGTTTAAATCAACTTTCAGGTCATGAAAAAAGAAAAACACCAGTATTTGGTTAGTCTGTGAAAATGGAACAGCTGACACGGTACTTTGACAGAATTTACCATAGAACTAGCACCACCCAGGGCAGACCAACTGTGAGCACATCAAGACTCCACTAGAAATTAGTAGTGTTAGAAAACTGCATGTGTTAGATCAAGAAGGCATTGCCATACATGTGGCACTGTTACATTGTTTTTCCTCTATTTTTCTTATTAAGAAAAAAAAAAAAAGGAAAACAGCCCCACAAAGAGCTTTTTGGTTATTTTTTTTTCTTTGTCTGTTTTGTCTTTGCACCTGGAAAAATCAGCACAGTTCTCCCCAGCTGGAATAGTTCAGCGCTTCCCATCAGCTTAGTTCTTTCAGAAAGCACTTCCACATAGTTAAGGTGGTCTACTTCAGCTGAGTCTCAGAGCTAACCTTTTTTCTAGTGTATATTCATGCCACTTTCTGACAACAATTTCAGAACTGAAATGGATCTTTGTTTATGTCCACTACTAACTGTGACCAGATCTTGACACAGACCATCAAGCCAGGCCCTTGGGGTGGTTCCACACATTGAACGGAAGCTCAGACTAAAAATCTTACTGAAACTCAAAAGCTGGAGTGGTCATGAATCTCAGCTACTTTTCTCTATTTGAACCCTCACCCTGTAATGAAAGCACGCACACCAAGGGAAAATAACCGCCTGAGCTGTGAGCATTAAGACACTGGTGAGTTATCTTGCTGCTCTTCCGTGACCGTGGATTCGCTGTGCTCCTCACTGGTCTCGTTGGAGGGCTCCTCGTAGCCTGGCTCAGCGGGATCCAGACTGCTACCCTCACTTTGCTCCTCACTTTGCTCTTCACTGACCTCTGCAGACTGCTCCAAGTTGCTCTCCAAAGAAGCTGGAGAGCTGCCAGTTACACTTTCATTTTGGTTCATTTCATTAAAAGGCTGTGGAAGAGGTACAGGAGACTGTACAGCATTTTCACTGGCAGGGATGGGCACTTTGGCTGCACCGATGTCTACAACAATGTCATTTTGTGGTAGAATTACCTTCTCCACAAGTTTCCATTGAATAATACTCATGTCTTTCCCTCCAGTTGAAATCAAGTGACCATCACTATGGGTGAAGCTGACATTTGTCACGTGACTACTGTGAGCGCTGTATTTATGACTTGGAGCCTATGGAAAACAAGTAGAAAGATAAATCACATGCTTGACTAGAAGAGCACATCATATTGAAATACAAATCTACTACTGTTTTTGTCTAGCCCTTCAAGAGAGCTCTTTATTCTCGCAACACTAAAGAATTAGATTGTTCTTCCCTCCAAAACACACCCTCTCTTCTTCAGGTTTGTATCTTGAGACAGATTTAGATCTTTAAGCAAAAAGTAGTGGACTCAACACCAAGGCCAGCCAACAGAAATTACTGAGCCTTTGCTACCAAACTCAAGGATAACTCAGATATAAATGAGTCATTTGGCTGCCAGCTTCCAAAGCAACCGAGCTTGAAGCAGGCAACTCGCAAGGCAAGATTCATGTAGTGCTAACAAGCACATAGACTAGACTGGTTGAGACTCACCTTTGGCTTGGAACAGGGATACTGAAAAAGATGGACCTTACAAAAATCATCAGCAACTGCTATCACTTTTCGGTTATGGGATCTGACAAGGGCATTTATGTCTGTACCATCTGATCCTTCGGGCCAAACTCCTAGGAAGGAATAGAGCAGACATTTAGTGATGCTAATTTTAGAAACAAATTAAAAGACAATCCATAAACAAAAATAAAATATATAAAGCTGTGAGAAACAGAAAGCTCAACAAGGTAAATAGGACATTTAACTGGAAAATGGATTACACATGTCATTAACATTTTGCTAGACTAATGTGGCTCCCCAAGCCCGTTCCCCCAAACCCTCAGCCTCGGCCAGGATAACCTCTCGGGCTTGATAAGTTTCCTGTTCAAAACCTCAGTCTTGTTTAAAGCTTATCTTAACTTTGCTGCTAAAACCGGTAACTCTTTATTTAACACTTTCATTCATGCACAAACATTAAAAAAGCAAGACTGATGCCGAAGCATGGAAGAGGCCCATGTACTGTATGTTATACAGAGATTTCTTTTGGTTTTGTTTTAAATCTGGAGCACCTTTTAGTATTTACGTGACTCAAAGGACACCACTGATTGATAATACCTTGCACAGAAACCCAGCCTGTAGAAGCTTCATAGATAGAAGTGCTGTCAAGTGCTTAAGTACAATTCAATATGCTTTTAAGTGAAAAGAATGACACTGATATGTCTAGACAAAAGAATAACAACATTGCCTGGATGAAAAGCACAGAGCAAATTGAGGAGGGGAGAGGCTCCAGATTTAACAAAAGATAAAGACCATAGAGACTCCCATATAAAACTGATGAATCACAACTGCAAGATGAACAAAAGGTAAGCAAGGGGTTATAAGGTACTAACAGACACCATATTTTTTACACTTGGGTTTCTGATTAGTTCAGGTATTATGAGGAATTTTCCACTCTCAAATTTCACCCTCCACCCCACAAAACTGTGTGTCTGATTGACTGAGAGGGACGTCCATTATCAGATATGGAAGTCTCTTCTTAGAATCATAGAATGTTTTGAGTTGGAAGGGACCTGAAAGACTGCAACCCCCCTGCCATGGGCAGGGACACCTCCCACTAGATAGGCCACCCAAGGCCCCATCCAATCTGGCCTTGAACACTTCCAGGGAGGGGGCAGCCACAGCTTCCCTGGGCAACCTGTGCCAGTGCCTCACCACCTTCATTGTGAAGAATTTCCTCCTAACGTCTAGTCTAAATTGGCCTCTCTCCAATTTATAGCCATTCTCCCTAGTCCTAGCACTACAGGCCTTCGTAAAAAGTCTCTCCCCAGCTTACTTACAGGCTCCCTTCAGGTATTGGAAGGTCGTTGTAAGGTCTCCTCAGAGCCCTCTCTTCTCCAGGCTGACAACCCCAACTCTCTCAGCCTGTCCTTGTATGGGAGGTGCTCCAGCCCTCCAATCATCTTTGTAGCCCTCCTCTGGACTCATTCCAACAGCACCATATCCTTCTTATGTTGGGGATTCCAGGACTTGACACAATACTCCAGATGAAGTCTCACAAGAGCAGAATAGAGGGGCAGAATCACCTCCCTCAACTTGCTGGCCACACTTCTTTTGATGCAGCCGAGGACACGGTTGGCCTTCTGGGCTGCAAGTGCACACCGAAGGCTCATGTCAAGCTTCTCTTCAATCAGCACCCTCAAATCCTTCTCTGCGGGGCTGCTCTAAATCACATCATCCCCCATTCTGTATTGAAACCATGGATTGCCCTGACCCAGGTGTAAAACCTTGCACTTGACCTTGTTGAACTTCACAAGATTCACACAGGCCGATTTCTCCAGCTTGTCCAGGTTGCTCTGGATGACATCTTGTCCTTCTGGTGTGACAACTGCACCACTCAGGCTGGTGTCAGCTGCAAACCTCCTAGTGGTGCCCTCAATGCCACTGTCTGTATCACTGATGAAGATATTAAACAGCACTGGTCCCAGTATGGACCCTTGAGGGACACCACTTGTCACGGGTCTCCACCTGGACATCGAGCCACTGACCACTACTCTCTGAATACGGCCATCCAACCAGTTTCTTTTCCATTGAACTGTTCACCCATCAAATCCATATCTCTCCAGTTCAGAGAGAAGGATGTTGTGGGGGACCGTATCAAAGGCTTTACAGAAGTCCAGATAAATCACACCTGTTTGTTTTCCCATGTCCACTGCTGCGGCTACCCGATCATAGAAAGCCACTAGATTGGTCAGACAGGACTTGCCCTTGGTGAAGCCATGCTGTCTGCCACTAGTCTCCTCCCCGTCTTCCATATGCTTTAGTATAGCTTCTAGGAGGATCTGTTCCATGATCTTCTCAGGCACAGAGGTGAGGCTGACAAGTTGGATAGTTCCCAGGGTCATCTTTTCTTCCTTTTTTAAAAATGGGGACAATGTTACCCTTCTTCCCATCACCAGGGACTCCCCTTCGCTGCCATAACTTCTCAAATATCATGGAGAGTGGCTTGGCAACCACATCAGCCAATTCCCTCAGGATGCTGGGATGCATCTCATCAGGTCCCATAGACATATATATTCAGGTTCCTTTAGGTAGTCATGAATCTGACCTTCTCTGCAGTGGGAGGAGGTTTACCCCCCTGAACCACATCTTGTCCATTGAACCAGGAGGGGTGAGGAGAGCAGTGGTCGGTAAAGATTGAGGCAAAAAAGTTGTTGAGTATCTTAGTCTTCTCCTCGTCTGTTGGTACGAGGTCACCATTTTCATCCATCAGTGGGGATACGCTTTCTTTAACCTTCCTTTTCTGACTGACATACATGTAGAAGCGCCTCTTGTTAGCCTTCACTTCCCTTGCCAAGTTCAGCTCCAGCTGCACCGTGGCCTTCCTGGCCCCATCCTTACACATCCGGGCAGCATCCCTATACCTTTCCCAGGTTCCTTGTCCCTGCTTGCTTTGCCTGTGCAGTTCCCTCTTGCTCTTGAGTTTGACCAGCAGGCCTTGACTCAGCCACACTGGTCTCTTCCCTTTCCTGACTTATTTCCTACATCTGGGGACTAAGAGCTCTTGTGCTTCATGGAAAGTATCCTTAAATATTTGCCAGCTCTGTTCTGCTCCCTTGTCCCTGAGGACCATATCCCAGGGGGTCCTACTGACTATCTCCTTGAAGAGCTGGAAGGCTGCTTTTTTGAAATTTAGGATCCTGACTACACTCCTCACCTGTCCCATATTCCTCAGGACCCTGAACTCCAACAGTGCGTGATCACTGCAGCCCAGGCTGCCTCCGATCTTGACATCACTGATGAGCTCACTTGTATTCTTGTATTGGTGCTCATCAGGTCCATAGCATCCCTTTGGGTGGGAGTGTCTATTAGCTGAATTAAGAAATTATCTTCAATGCACTCTAGGAGTCTATTCCCTTACAACCACTGACTTTGGGAAAATAATAAAAATGTGCTGTCTACTTTTTTATACAGCATAAAATGCCAACTTAGAATCGCCTCATGTTTTTCAAACTCCTACACTATCTCTTCTTGGTTTTAAGCAAAATAGCAAATAGCATTTCACATTAAAGGTTTGGGGTTTTTTTTTTTTCCATTCTCATTTTTTTCATTCTCAGTGGGTGGAGCAAGAACTTTATTTTTTCTGAAGAATAACAAGGCAGCTTGTCAAGCCTGTTACAATGCAAATAAACTACACTGTAGGTACTTTACTAAATAGAGACATGAAATGCTAAGGAAAGTATTCATAAACATTTTAGTGCTCTCATATAAATGAAATCAATCTGAACACTATTTAAAATACTACATATATACACAATTTAAGAATTTTCAAGTAGCTCAAAATAAATGAATTTTAACTTACTCCTGCATTCTATACATAAAATATTGTCATCAAGCAGGAGTAACAAATGAAATTCAAATCAGCTTCCTCAAGTTTTAGCTACCAGCTTTGGAAGTCTGTGCCAAACAGCTCTGCTATTTCCTCCTCTTTTTAATTCAAGATCAAAAAGACTAACATCTGAGATTGCATCTCTTATTAAATATCTTTTGTGTTCACAAATTCATGTAGCAGCTCTAAAGATAACTCTTTGCTTTCAGTGCATCAGGCAAACAGAAAAACCAAGACATTAATATGATTGAGTTCTTAGTTCTTAATAACTGTAAAAATAACAAAACATACAAAATAAAAGGACTTAGTAATTAGGTATGACAGCAGCACTTTGATTGTAATAAACGCTGCTAGCCAGCAGTAGGCCTCTCAAAAGAATCTGTTCAGACAGAAGTGTGGGAAATAGGCAGTAAATGAGAGTGATTTCAAGTGCTCGGGGTGCAGACCGATGATACTGCCGAGCCAATACAGTAGTATCAGCTGCCAAAAAGAAGCGATGCTATTCTCATCCAAACCATGCATTTCCATCCTCTTTCTTCTGCTGACAACTGTGCAGTGCCTGAGCCTACGGACACACTATCCACAGAGCTAAATTAGTAAAACACATACCCCAAAAGCCAAAATCCCATGAACTTAATCCTCTCTCCTGAGCATCAAAGTGAGCAGTCCCTGGCTTATTTGGATCTCTGAGCCAGCTGACCCTCGGGTAAAAGCCAAGACTTCACCTTTGGGCAGCAAGTATCTGCTAGGTTGGCTTAGCTGCACTGTGTGATTTAATGGGAAAATACTTGCTTTTGTCTGAGACTGAGCCACAATTTTCAGATGCTGCTAAGAGCGTCAGGCTACCAGAAAACATAAAACTAAGGCATGATGAATCTTGGCTATAAAGTTTAAATATATCCTGTTCTGCCCCAGAATAACATCACATTATGTCCTTTATCTACTTTGCTCCCAGGTCCTGTGGCACACTGAGATTTTGAGAGCAGTTAAGACTAATTAAACTTAATTCATAGTGGTTAAAGTTTGTATTAATCCAAAAGGGAAGGCAGAAAAGATCAGACTTGTCCACTTTTTAAAAAGGAAAAGTAAAAAGGCTTCTCAAACCAGTGGTAATGGGAACTTCATACTATCTCCAGCCTGATCCCTGTCACCAGTAGGTTCTATTTGACAGCTATTACACAGACAAAACCAATGGTCTACATGTGAAACCAAACTCTTTCTGCACTTCCACACCTCATGTCCTTATGTCAGGAATAAAGGATACTTCTGAGAAAGCACTGGGATTTACAGAGCTGCTCCCCATATTCTGTCTGCTCTACCACCAAGTGGTGGTAAAATTTCAGAAGCAACAGAGCCACTGTCTACTATATTTGTGCTCCCGGTAGACTTAATTGCTCTCCAAAAAACGTAAAATGGTTTCAGCTCCAAGGCCATGGAATAGCCTCAGATCTTACAAAGTGTTTTCATTTCTGCTGGAGAAAGACATCGTTTTAGCAACAAGAGTTATGCTTTTCACTTCCTCTAGTGTCTCTTAAATCTTCTGATACTCCATTTAAAAAGAAGGCATTTGTGTTGCACTATTATTTCAGTCACAGTAGCAAAGAAAGTGAGTAAATGACTGCTATGGACAAATTCTTGGTCAGCCAAGGCTTACACGGACAGAGCATCAGGAGGAAACAGTCATCCACTCTCTACTTCACCCAGACAGACTGAATAAAACCAAACAGATACACAATCCCATTAGTTCTCAGTCTAATAGGAGGCGATATTTTCTTCAAACTAGCAATAAACAAAAGTATTTGTCTCCTGAAATGGCACACTCCTGTTCACTTCTGCTAACTTCAAGCTCCAAAGCTTAGGGTATCATAGTGCTGTCATCCTCAATAATTAATTAACAGCATATTTCCAATGACAAACTGAAGAAAAAGAAAACAAAAGCACAGTATGAATAGCTTAAAATCAGGTTAAATGTTGCTTACCAAACACCTGGAAGCCTAGCACACAAGTGTACGTTGTCCAATCAATATCCTTACAGTCAGAACGATTCCTGATTAGCTTACAGCCACTTGGAATGTCCCCTGTAAAAACAGTTAATGATGAACTATGCCATATAATTTTATATTTACACACGTGCTCTTTGAAGGTGCTAAGACAGTACATAAACACATCTTAAACCCAATCTGGAATCACACTGTAGTCACAAAGATAGACCATTGCCTCTTTCAAATTCCAGATACTTGAAGCTTTGCTTGGTATTTAAGAGTCACATTTACTTCTCATTTCCCTCTTCAGATCAGCATACCTCAAAAATACTTCCCTGCAGCTTGGGTGCCCTGCTACATACTCTACAAAGCTTTAATAGAGTCTGTAACAGAATAATCTCTCATTTCTACCAGCTTCATTGATGTGCTAAAATTCAATCAATCATTCAGGAAGCTCTGCTTTTAAAACAGTGAGAAACTACTGCCAGAGGAATCTTAGACTGCTCTTCAAATTGTAACCTGAAAAGGAAAGATTGTTTCCCAAAATAAAGTCCATCTTTCTGTCACCAGCTCAGTATTAATGAGTCACAGCTCTTCGCTTTCCTTTACAGGCAATTATAAACACCAACACTTTTTTTTGATAGATTGAAATACACACTATCCAGATCTGAAACCTAAGTTGTGACAGGCAGAAAGAACATGTTAAGGTGGCAGATATATAAACTGACGTCTCTTCTTAATTGCACAGGAGCAGAACTACAATCCTCTTGGACCTTGTTAAAGCCAGAGGCAGACAAAAATACAAAAAACAATTTATAAACAGACTGTTGTATTATTAAATTCTTATTTTCACATATTAAAAAAACCCCACAAAAACATTATTGCCACTAACTCATTAAGTAACATTATTACCTTGCTTAGTCTTCAACACCACCAGCCAACATTAAAATAAAAAAAAGAAATCTCAGAACAGAACAGTGGCATAGACCCACTGATTTTATTACCCCAAAATAACTAGTACTGTTGACACTAATTGGGTAACTGTATATATTATGTTCAATTTGCAGAAATTTGGGCCAACATCAAAACATAGCACCACTTGTTCTGTAAATTCTATGCTGTTAAACTGATTTATGACCTTGTAAAGAAGTATGCTATATTTGGCATTGCCATTAGGTAATACACAGCTCTGAATAACATCATGAGATCAGGTTACAAAAGTCAAAATTGGTTCCTTTGTCGGTAAGCATTTTGTACAGTCCCGATTAAACACACCCTTCTAAATATTCTGACAACTAATACATAGTTCTGTTTCCAGTGTATTTAATTGCATACTTACAGTATAGTATTTCATAGTCTCCTGAGTTTGACATTATATATTTGTTGTCCGGGGACCAGTCAAGGTGTGTAATGTAGCTGGAATGTCCCTGGAGAAGAATGCAGTAACATCAATGTGAAACACTTATTTTAATTCAGCAGCAGAAGCTGCACCCACAGCCGGGACAGCTAACAGCAAAAAAAAAAAAAAAAAAAAATCACCTTCCCACCCACCCCAGGTCTGCCTCAATTCACTTCTGCTCCTTTAAAAGCTCCTTATTTCACAGTGCCACACTCACTAACAGCTCAACAAACACAGGCTGCACATTGTGCCTCTCCCACCGCATGGTGGATTCATCACTTGTAAATGCTGTCATCCCTCTCAGACCCTATAATGATTTACTCCTAGATTTACTCCTATGTTTCTGAAATATGGATGAACTCACACTCGTTCTTGCACTAAGAAAGTATACATTGCTACTAACTGAGCAAGGCAAGTAACTTGCACAGGATCATTTTCAGGTCCCAATAGAAAAATGACAGATATGGCTCTTTTATTTCTCTATCCATCCAAAACAATCTCCATGAAATGCACACATATTCAAATCATCTTTGCTCACCCTAAAAACTTAGGATACCTTGGTTAACAAACACCATGTAAAGCTATAAGATCAAGGACAGGTTTTACAAGAATATCCTCATAAGCTTTTTGGAAGTAAGAATTCTATGCAAGAATCAAGAAACTTTGACCTAATTGCTTAGTTACCAGCATCAAGAGCACACTGATGGCCAAACAACCATTTTTGTTTCTGAGGGAAAAGCTAAATACAGCTAGTCAGTATATTTTTCCTAGGCACAAACTTACTTGTTAGTAGCAGTAATAACAATAGTAATAATAAAGACATGAGAGGCTCCAGAGAAGCAGCAAATCTGTATAAGGTATGAATAAATTATTCCTCTGTAGAGGAAAGGGTAGGAAATTAATAGAAGTGACATTCATTTCACTCTTTTATTCTTCCACTGCTCCATTTCTTCTTACTTCTCTTCCCTTGTAAGGCAGTCCGTTTTCCTCTCCTTCCTAGTCATTCTGCCAGGCAACAAAACACCACTTTTTTGAATGACAGATGCCAATTAATCTCCCTCTCTCAGTGGACATTATGAACAAGGCGCCCCTTGGCCACCCTTGAGGTCTCTTGGTGTGGCCTGCACCCACTGTGTTGGGCACATGCCACCTACCACACCAGCTTCCTCTACAGAGAGCTCCAAGAGTTGCTGATTACTTCCAGAATTACATGTAGAAAATAGACTCATGTGTGTCTCCTTGTCCCCAGATTCTCTGTGAAGGACTGCAAAAACATTTAGGAGAAAAGTTAGCCGTTAAGATTTATTTACTTATGAACTAGTCTCTGCTGCAAGCAGAGGAACTGTGTATTGAAATAAGTGCTTTGCAGTCATGGATGATATACATGGTATTGACATGCAAACTTGGTAGTTTGAAAAAAAAAAATGAATGCACAATTGGCAAAGATTTTTATCTCCCCATCTTATTTTCCAAGTCTTCAAATTTGCAAGTGAACTCCAACATGGAAAAGAATTGGTCAGTCATTTACTAAATCCTGCCAGACATTTGGCAGCTGTTAAAATTCCTGGGGGCGGGGGGGAGATGGAGGGGGACAAAGCAATTGGCCAGGGGGCTCCACACTGCAAAATCCCTTCAGGCACTGAACGGGAACATAACACTGTAGTAATATTTTCAATACGACAATGCCATTTTCTATTAAAATCTTTCTTTGGTAGCTGCCCACTGATAACGCAGCATCTTAGCCTTTCTGTACATTTATATACAGTGAACGTAATTACTCACATTATCACTGTCTGGTAAAACTAAACCAGACTAAATGGAAGCCCTCTCCTTCATTGGTAATGTTTATTTGTTTCAGGCTTAACATTGAAATGCCCACAGCCTATGGGACAGGCACACTAATTATTTCAAGTTAAGTATAGTCCATAAAATACATCAGCACGGCTACCAGTGTGGCTGTCACCCCACAGCTCTCTGCAAAACTATGGCACTTGCTTCTCTTTTGCTAATGGATATCTCTGATGTAAGGCAAACAAAGACAGCGCCAGCTACCCTGGAGCTGCTGACACACTGGAAGTTCATACCCCAGCCTATACCTCCACATCGCCGTCTGCATAGCTGGAGCCCTCAAAAAACAGCTGCACAAGTCGAAATGGTTATTTCGGCTCATCTGAAATTCTTTCTGATCACAACCAAGACCATCCCACACTGTGGGAACAGGCTCATAGGTCAGAGACTTGCCTCTCCAGCAGCAGTATAAACCTGGTTGTGACCAAAAGGAGATTAAATGTAACAGTGGGCATACAGCCCTTATGCGCAAGCTGATGCTGGTTCAGTAGATAAAATCCTTCTGGAAGTATTCAAATAACGTATTCAAGTTGGAAGAAACAACCAGAAGTAGACTACCAGGAGGACTGAGTCATACTACTTGGAGGTCACCCGCAAGGCTACTGAATGACTGAAGAATGCCAGAAGGATGCGGTGCCAGCACCCAAGGACCAGCTAAGAGAGCGCTCCGGGTCCTGAGCATGCCTGCGTGTCTCCCTGCTTAGCATCAAGCTGGCATTGATCTGCCAGCGTGCTGGCAGGCAGCAGAGGGGAGGCTCAGGGTGAGTGAAACCCAACCGGCAGCCTCACAGCATGCTCTGCTCAGTGAACATGCCGCTGCCTTCTGCACAAGCTGGAAGAGCCAGGGGACCTCAGCCCCAACAGAAACCAGGTTGCTAGTTTTGGCTTCTATGCACAGTCACTTAGACTGAGGAAAAAATGGTTAACAGAAATCTGCTTTGAAGCTTTAACCCTCCTGCCTGAGAATAACTACATTCATTTCTTCCACAGCAATTTTTACAAACCTCTTTCCTGCCAAGGCAGAGGTACAGACAGGCACTTAGATGCATGACAAGAAGCTGCATACAGGAGGGGAAAAGGTAAAGAAGGAGAGAAACCCTCATCACTGGGGTGGTACCTTCCATTCCAGTGCAGTTTCACCATACTCAGCACACTGGAAACTGATTATTGATTAATATTCCATGCTATTGGCAGCTTTAGAATTATGAGACCACATACTAGTAACGCTATGAAATAAAGTGGTTATTAATTGCAAACTAATTGCACCTCCAAAAAACTATCCCACAATGCAGGGGCAAAGGAGCCCAAGCATCAGCAAATGCTGGTATAAATTACCATATGCTACCTCCTGAACATAATACATACAATATACAGAAATAAATTATCTCATACATCTTCAAAAAGCTCAGAGACCGTGAAGTACATAACAAGCTATATACTACATATGCTAAGATTACCCATCTTTGAGTAACTTTACCTTTTATGGTAAAAAATAAGTGATGAGGTGAAATGCCATACTGAGGCACAGCCATCTACTGCCAATCCCACTGGGTCCTTGGTCTGACCTCCCTGTAGGCTCGGCCCTTTCCCCACTGCCAGAGCTCCTCGGCAAGGCTGCAGATCTGATTTCTTGACTCACCACCATTGTGCTACCAGCTAAGCCCATCACCATCGTGTTCGCAGCTGCGGGATGCCTTGGCTCGCCCTGCACTACAACACTGCCATTGAGGAGTCCCCAGAACACTCCCTCCCAACCACATCCCATGCTAGCGCTGAGCCCTCCCTGCCAGCTTACACACCAGATAGATGGAGCAAACCCACTGCTGCTGACTGGCCCTGGCAGCCCCATGCTTCTGGCAGCAGCTGGACTGCCTCCCATGCTCTAGCAGTGTGAGGTGTCCTCAGCCAAGCGATGAGTAGAAATCTCTCAAAGACACCATACATGGCACTAAAGGATTGGCCAATGACTGTTTGTTCCCCCCCAATCAACAGTGTCCACTGCAAATATTCCATCAAAGATTGTAGAAAATATGAAAATTAAAAAAATCTTAGAAATAAAAATATAACTCCCTTACAATTTAGTCTCTTTACATCCCATTTCCAAATTAACAAAGCTGCTTGAGAAGTTCAAATTCTTAAAATTAAAGAAATGCAACTGATTATACATGGAAAGTGTTTTGAGCAGGGGATGCATTCCTTAAAAAAACCCACAAACCTACAACATTTCATATTTTAAATGTGAACCTATTCTTACAATATCATTTGCAAATCCCCTTAAAGTTTAGATGTTCTTTATGTAAATAAACCCGCTAACCTAAAGAGACAGCTGAACTTATGGCCAGCATGTTACACTTAAGGAAAAAAAAGTATGTTTTTTTAGCATTGGGGCAAACTCATGGAAGTATAAGGACTAATATAAACTCCACTACTTGTGCTAGACTTACATCTACTTACCCTAGGACAAAAATTTATTGCTAATATATCCCCCCAATTCAAAATTTTGTGGTAACAATTACTGCTGAAAATAGTGCCTATTTACAACCTCCAAAATTACATATTCTAATGATATTCCACCATCTAATGTTATGTTGGCCCAAGAATACTTTAACAACTGGGGAAAATGCCCCCAAAATGTGATGGTTTTCCCAAAAGAGTTTCAGCATACAGGTATACAACATTTTTCCATCTCGCTGCTGATTTCCCATTTAAAAAAAAAACCCAACAGTCAAAGAAATTATGTGAATGCTTTGCATTAAATATGACTGACACTAACAGCTATACTACCCATCAGACTGAAGTTTAACATCAATCAAATGCTGAAAAAAACTCCCATTAAATGTATATATAAGACTAAAAATGGAGAAGTATCAATCTGGAGAGAGTTCCTCTGCTTATTCATCTTACTGTATGTATAGCATCAAAATGTAAGAACTGCTGATTATATTTGCTCCAAAACTTACAGTGCATTTTCCATATCTGCTATACTTTCTTCCATTTTCTGTTACTATGTAGAGGTAAATAAAGTTGTCATGGGATCCAACTGCAAGTAAGGTGCCATCTACAATACAAAATATTTGATATAATGAACAGAGTTTTTGTTTTCCAAGTTTTAATACTTTCAAATTTATGACTATGACAATAGTCTCAATTAAACTACTGTTTACAAATTGTATTTAAGGATACACAACTGTTAATTTTATTTTTCAGACAGTATATGTTTACTTTGTGGGTATGTTTTGGGGCAAGTTCTCACACTTCTGCTTTTTTTTTAAGTAAGTGTCCAATGAATAAATGGTATAAATCCACAGATTGCACCAGATTTCTGGAGATTGTTGACAGCAGGCAGGCTTGAGTTTTCTGCACCACAAAAAATGCAGAACAGTATTCTGTTAGTTTAGCTTTGGAAGGGAGGACTGCATATAAATCAGTGCTAAATAACATCTGAAGAAGTGGAGCATTTAAACATGACAAGCACTTTTCTAACCTGTGTTATCTCCATTAAAAAAAAAATAGTATGCGGACAAGAGTTGCCTTGAATCACGATCAAATGCTGCTAGTGTGAAAGAATATCAGTACTTTAAAATAAATATCTGTGCTTGGCAGATGCGGCAGTAGCAGAGGAATGTTTTGCCTACTGACATGGCATGTTATCCAAAAGCAAACAAGAAACAGATTTACACAGTGATCTTCCATCTAGTTTTAACAGGAAGGAGTCAGCCTCTGATGATCTGTCATGTCACATCGGAAGAGGAGACTCAATATTGGCTTGAATTCCATGTAATCCCATAGCAAATACTTAACAAATAGCTCCGAGTTTCAGGCAAACCTCAGCTTAGGTTTATGGTTTTGTATTAATAAACTTGAAAATTAACTAAGAAGTATATTAAAATGTCACTGAAATACTAAGCTTTTTACAGACTTTTCTGGTAACCTGTCAACTGTTTAGTTGAGAAATTTTAATTTTTCTGGGAACAAAGCTAACATTCATCGTAATAGTACAGTTCAACTTAAGGAAAGGCTGGGAAAGGCAACTGTAATATTTACAGTTATAAAACTCCAAGATTTGGCATATATAACCAAATCTGTAAGCAAGCAGTCAGTTATATTTTAGCATCTTATTTTTTTTTTCAAAGCTCTGCCTTTTCTAATGACTAGGGAGTAGCTTAACACTGTTTAACAGAACAGACATCTCATTTATTAGCAATTATTCTGGACGCACAGGTCTGCCTACCTACTGAGTAGCGCATCACTGAGAGCTGTTCATTGCCATCAGTGTGTATTGAAACCAGATCCCGTGTTTCAGCATCCAAAACAAACCACCTAGAGAAAGAAGAATTCCAATGAGTATGACTTCCACTAAACAAAAAAAGCAAGCAAAAGAGCAATAATCACTGCCTGCCTTCATCTTCTCATGCTAGTCCCTCAAGGGCAGTGCAGAGGACATCTGTTTTTAATGGAACACTTTTTTGGTTCACAAAGCAGTAAAAGTGTCAGTGAAGAATATATAAAAGATTCTAAATGCAGCCCAATTTCTTCCTTCTCCCCCGAACACTGTAGTAAACATCAAAATGTCTACTGGATGATAAATATGCCATCGGATAGCTAATATGACTGCACCTTATCATCCTGAAGCCTTAAGACTACAGTGGAATTTTAATCTACTACTTCTTCCCCATTTTGAAGAACAGTTTTGATACAAAAAACGCTCTTTCCATTCGTATGAAGCAAAGTTAACAATAATAAAAATAGAAGTAGTAGCAGAGAGTGGGAAACATTTCCATACTAATATTAAACACAAAGTATATTCTATTTTGGTATTTTATCCTCAGTCCTTTCCATTTCTATGAATAATTTTATCAAAGTAAGAAGGAATAGCCGTTTACTGAAATTTGATGGTTCATAACCAAGGATTTTTTTTTTAATTTCCTGCTTGGATGATATATAACTAAGATAATTAATTGCATTTTTTATTATTTAACAATAACTTTTATCTTGTAGTAAGAGTTATGAAGCACATGTAAAAAGCTCAGAGAAGCTTACAAACACTCAGTGGCCTGTACACTGAAATGGCCATTGACATCAAGATGGGCTAGATCAGCAGATCCTGAGCATTTTGCAATGGTTCTGATGTCCATCTAACTCCTAAACACAGCAAACATTAGCAAAACAAAGACATATAAAATTTAATAAAAATGTATACACATACACGTATACCATGAAAACATAAGAAGTCAACATGGCTAAATACATTAAAGCCGTACTCAGAATTTATTTTTTTTCTGATCTCACAATCATGTACATATGCCACATCCAGGTTTCCGTCCCTAGTAGAGCATGGCAAGTTCACACAACATGGAAACGAGTAAGACAATTCCACCTGCTGTCTCATTGTGAACTCAGTGGAACACCACTTAAAGCTATGGTCATTTATTCCATAACAAACTTATATAACCTAAAGTAAACTTCAGGAACAACAGCACACATTGCTGCTTTCTATGGATGAAGATGAGACTCCAGTTCACATTGATCTTCCATCCAGCAGCTGGGTATCTGGAAAGTGGCCTGGTCTGAATGGCTTAAAACCAACTTGTGGTTACAGAACCACATAAAAGAAATTAAACTATATACGCCTGAAAAAACCCAGCCCTGCATGACACAGACTGCTGAATAATCCATGTGCAAGACAGATGGAACTAGTGGAAAACAGCTAATATGTTTGCATTGGACAGCAGTAGAAACCACACTCAGTCTCTGCTGTGTTCCTCTGCTGAAAGTGGACTTCAGATATCTTCCAATCTACGCACTGAAGCTTTGCAGGTTCTCTGAACATGTTACGATTACAAGCTGCTATTCTGCTATTTAGTTCAAGCTATGCCCACCTCTTTGGCCCTGCCAAATGCTTCACTAAAATGTTACCTGGCTGATAACCCTGTATATATGCAAGAACAAATCAAAATAATTTAGGAAAAAAACCCCAACCAACCAAAATCACAAAAAAGTTTTGTGAGGTCAAAGAGAGAGGGTAGCTACAATAGAAGTGTGGAGAACACATATGGAAGCATCACTGAGTGTTAAGTTATCTGTTTTTCTGGGAGAAAGCTGGTTTGAAAGCCGATGCCCCACTGTCTCATTCTCAGAAGGCGGAGGCTCCTCACTGCTTCAGCCAAGTGGGCAACACACCTCTTGTCCAGAGACAGCAAAACGGGATAGAAAGACATTCCGCTTTACCGAAAAACTTGGGTAGTATCTTGCAAAATCTGTTTATCTAGTAAGGCAACACAGCATGATGCCTGTTTATTTTGAGCAGCATAATTACAGCACCTGGATATAAAAACTGATTGTGGGCGCAGTAAAAACCAAAAGCAGCCTTCTTTGACATAGTAGATGGGTACCCCCTTCCCATGCAATCCCACAGGTGACCATGCTGCAAACAGCTTCTGCCAGACAGCCAAGGGGAGAGCTGAGCCCTCTGTGTCCTGCTGTGGCAGGGCAGCTGCTGGGACAGGGACTTGCCTCTTGAGACTGGCGCTTTAGGTTGGTCCTTTGAGGCGGTCACCTGAACCAAATAATCCTCCCATTAATATTATGTAGAATAAAGTGTACCCCAAAATACTCAAAACCTAAAGCGCAACTGGAAAACCATGCAAAATTCCCCCTGCCCTGCTATTTTACTGATAGCACAGAGGTGGCATCGCGTGATATCAAACACAATGCAAAACTGCTGCTGCTCTCAAGACTGCACATTGAACTTCATTTGGCTTTAGAAGACAGCATTTTGTGACACCAGTCTTTCTCAAAAAATATTTCTGAACAAGAAATTTTAGCAGCAATCTTAGCTGACAGAGGAAACAGTCAATGTACCATGAAAATTTTGATATTAATTTAAGAAAGGAAGCATTAGTCACATCTAGCTCAGCTGTTTCTTTATGCTTCCACAATCTGTAATCAGACATGTTCTCTTCAATCTTCCAGAATCTCCCAGTGTCTGGCAAACATTGCAAATGTCAGCATGAAAGCCTGTCTCCATGAAATGTATCTCCAATCCAACGGCTACAGCAGTCCATTAGCACACCCCCATACAAGCCCATCTCACAAACAGCTGGAGTCCACCTTGAGGCTGTGCTTCGGAGAGGATCTTCCTTCCAACACAAAGGTATGCAACACGCAGATGGCAGCTGACCCTGAAAAAGCCCTATGGGGCTGTGAAATGCAAAGCTTGGCTGCCAAGTGAACTTCTGATCCACAGTTCAGATTAAATAAATGAATGGTACCCCAGCTGTAAGATAGGAGATCTTTTGCTTTTTCTGTGGGTTTTTTTTTTTTACTGATTTTCTGGAAATTGTTACTGAATATAACATTTAATTTGTTTGTAAGCTCCCCAAAACAAAACAGAACTTTTGTCATTTTTATCCATTTTTTGTCTTCCCATTCCGTTGCTTTAAAAAAGTACTAATAATTTTATAGGTAATAAAAGGTCCACTAAGAAGGCAATGCAACTGGCAGCCCAGCCGAAGTGCCTTTACACAAATGCACAAAGCTTGGGCAACAAGCAGGAGGAGCTGGAAGCTACTGTGCTACTAGAAAGCTACGATCTGGTTGTCATCATTGAAACTTGGTGGGACGAATCCCATTACTGGAATGTGCCTATTGACGGCTGTTCAGGAGGGACACACAAGGAAGGAGGGGTGGAGGCGTTGCAGTCTCTGTCAGGAAAGGGATACAATGTGAAGAGCTGTCATTGAAGAGTAGCCACAAACAGGTTGAAAGTTTGTGGGTCAGACTAAAAGACTGAGGAACCAAAGGGAACCTTGTGGTTGGTGTATACTACAGGCCACTTGATCGAGGAGAGACAACCATTGAAGCCTTCTGCTTCCCCCAGCAACAGGAGGCTTCATGCTTGGAAGCTCAAATCCTACTCGGGAACTTCAACCACCCTGACATATGCTGGAAAAGCAGCACGGCAAGCTGTAGGCAATTCAGAAGGTTCCTGGAGAGCGTTGAAGATAATTCCTTAAACCAGCTGATAGAGACCCCCACCGAGGGGATGCAATACTGGACCTGATGGTCACCAATACAAGTGAGCTCATCAGTGACATTAGGATCGGAGGCAGCCTGGGCTGCAGTGATCATGAACGGGTGGAGTTCAAGGTCCTGAGGGATATGGGACAGGCGGGGAGTATAGTCAGGACCCTAAATCTCAGGCAAGCAGACTTCTAGTTCTTCAAGGAGTAACTCAGTAGGACTTACACTTACACTTGCAATTTTCACATTAATACTGAATGTTTAACCTGCAAGGCATTAATCAGAATGAACAAACCAACATCTTGTTCCCTAGGATATTTAGGCTTCTTCATCTTAATACAACAGATGCTAAACTGTTACAGACCTCAATCACAGTCTTGAGTGATTTACCTCCTTGTGGCTCTGGCTTATGCTGGTCTTGTCCTCCAGCCTTCAGTTTTCCTAATTACATTAATATTTTTGTAAGAATCTCACTACTCTTTTTTTTTTGTCTGCAGTGGACACAACACGAGGCATTCTACATGAGTATTCACAGAAAAGTCTACTTCCCTGCAAATATCGTCACTGGCAGCATGGCAAAAGGATTTGTAGAGCGCCTTGAAACCCCCACTTTTCTGTTAGGATTTCTGATTGCCAGCCCTTTTTAGTTTTTCAGTAATGCATTTCTAGCAAATAGCAGGATCCACAAAAAGTATTAGTTCATTCCAAACCCAGCTTAATCTCAGACAATTGACAGTCAGGCACACAGAAGATATATAAAAAAGTGGTTAACAAAACCTACAGCAGACCATTTGCACACAGCCCCAAAAGGGAAACGATACTGAAATACTTATCACGGGAAGTGGTACGTGAAAGCACACCAAAACCATGATGTGTTGGCCTGATAAAAACACACCACTGTGAAAGAACAGACAGAATGGGAAGAGAGGTAGAAAATTAAGTTTTCTTCAGATGTCACAATTTTAGCCATCAAATCCATCTCTCTTAATGTTCCATTCCCTACTGCTATTTTACCGACCTCTGTACTAGAAGCATAGCAGCACTAGAATGACAACAGACACACACATTTGAGGTTTATTGAACTCTAAATAAATTAGTCTCATATAATATTGGCTTTATGCATTTTGGGCAATGAATGAAGTAAGTTGTTTAATAACTTGTTAAGGGCCTAGGACTACTTTTTCCTGTATGTTAATCAAGATACATCACGCAGCCCCCATTTCCAGGTAACTACCTCCCTTGGACTGGATTATCGGGTACAGAAACCATGTGTGATGCTGCTGGTTAAGCAGAAAATTTACAACTGTTTATCTTGATTCAGAACTCCATGTAATCCTGTACACTCACCAGGCCTGATTTCAATCCAGTACAATTTGTATATTTCAAATCTATATCACTGAATCATGCAATTTCAGAATGCAATAAAATATAAGGCTGAAAATATGACTGCCCAGTTCCAAGAAGAACAGACTAAAATATCTCCAGAGCACTCAAGACCATTATCATAAATTTATCAAACATACTATAAAACAGTTGCTTCAAGTAATTAAAAAATATTCATTTAAACTGAAAAAGTAATGTTAAAATACTCTGGCAGGAAAAAGAAAAGTCAAAAGCAATCACCAGGCTGAACACTTAAGGCTGCTCAATATGCCTACATTGTGCTTTGATGTAATTTCAAAGTATCTAATAAACCTCAAGAAATGTAACCTGACCTTCTCCCTTTTCACTGTTTCAAGTGCTATTTCAAGTGCTGTAGGCTATTCAAGTGCTATTAGAACAGTATCACTGTTCTGTGTAATGAAGGTAGAAACACTTGTTCACTTCAATGCTATAATTAAAAAGATATGAAAAAATGGAAAGTTACAATGTGGAAACCAATTATACAAGAGCTCAGCAAGACTTTTCTTAGGACAGTTAACTATGTAGCCCGATGCTACACTTAATGACTTTAGGGAAGGCTGCATCTTCATCTTGGAGAACGAAACTCCTTAAAAAGTACTTAACATGCAGTTTTTCCCCGAAACTCAAAAGGGTGTTGTTTATGTCCAACAGTTTTTAAAATCAAAATTTAAATGGATTTTAGGCATAAAAAAAAATCCTGGGAGGCAAACTAGCTCCTGTCCCCCCCAATTTTCTTACTGTATACTCAGCACCATTTTACCATCAAGCTGTCAAACATGAGGTAGAACTTAAAATCAGAATAAAAATGCCAGTAGATTTACTATCTGCTCCTCTTACCTTTCTCATGCTATGAATAATCCATTTTCTCTTTTGTCACTTGCTAAAAATCCCCTGCATGGGACTTGCTATTTTTAGAAGTTATACCAAGCCAAAGTTTGGATATGAATTAAAACAATTTTTTCAACCCCTGAAAGAAGCCTGAGCTAAAGGATTTGGTTTGTGTTTTGATCGTTTTCAAATAGACAAACATTTTAAGAATGAATGCAAACAGCTCAATAGCACTCAGCATTGTGCCATGTTTTACATGAACTTTTACAAGAACTCTGTCTTACATAAAATCAAAATAGAAGACTCTTTACTTGTCTTTCCATGTCAATTTAGAAGGTTGCAAGTGTGTTTGATTTGGGAAGGAAAAAGTTCTGTACTGTACCACCTGTCCTATAAACCAATGTCTCTCTCACACATACACAATGTCAAAATATGCAATACTTGGTAAAACCAATAAGGACTGCTCATGGAACACCCCACTCCCCAAAAAACAGTTAAAAAAAAAATCAACACCTGGGCTTTCACGAAGGAGTAGTTAAAAAAACAAAACAGTCCAACAGTTAAATAATCCTTCTGTTTTCGTCTAACCCATCTGAAAAAGATCTTTTTAGGCTACTTAACCCCAAGCAAAAAGAATTAAATCCAAATGCTATATGAATTCCAATACATAAGATGCCTAGGATCAAATAATTTCCTTTAAACTTTCAAAATTCAATCAAAAGGTGTTTACCTGCCCGAATGCGTTCCTATTGCTACCACTGCTCCACTGGGATGGAAATCAGCACAGTGCCCCGGTTCCTGAATGGAGAGGCACAGATAAGTCATTGACCAAACCACTTCCTTACAGTCAAGCGCCTTCCCTTGTACCAAAGCTACTCTAAAAGCCTGAGATGAACTGACAGGGTGAAAAACTAATTAGCTATCAGCATGCTTTTCTTTTAATGTATCAGTGACAGGGATTACACAGCCTTCCTCTTTTTTGCAAGTAAAAAGCCTAAATTTCTCTGTAGAAAGATAGTTTGGGTTGGTTATTAGGACAGAATTAGCCAAAAAGAAATGAATAATGACAGTAAGCAAGGACTTCTAAAGCCAGCCTTGTACATTTGTATAATATCTTCTTTTGAACTGCTTGAGTAACAGGAAAAAGAGTTAAACTCTAACAAGAACAAAGGTCTTGGGGATTTATTCAACTTGGATTGTTACAATTACATCAGATAATGGTAACCAGATTACAGTCTATACAATGTCGGATGAGCTTAGTTAAGTTTATCAAAGCTTCCAAACAGCTGTTTTTAGTGCTTTAACTACAGGAATTTTGCTTCTTTTGCAAACATATGGGACAAGGGTGTTTCAGAACATTAAAGCTTTTCCCTGTTTTCCAACTTTATATGTAATGTTAAAGGGTTGACATACGTCTAGCAGCCTGGTCCATTCCAGTGTGTGGTCCACAGAGTTCCACATACAGACTTGCCTATCTTGGGCACATGTTAAAAATAAGTCTTTGAAAGGATGGGATGCCAGTCCCCAGAGTTCATCTGTATGTCCCTGGAAAGAAAACACACACAATTTAACAAAATAAAAAAAATAAAGACTCCCTTAAAATAACACACCAACAGGGAAACCCTTTACATTTTTGGGCTTAAAAGAAAAATTTTGTGCTTACCTGTACCTCAACTACAAAACCATCATTAAATGTTCCCCGCAAAACAAAGTTTCGTGAAGTACCCACTAAAAACTGATCTGCTTTTCCTTCTGCCACTGCTCTGATCGTTCCATACTGGTCAGGAACCTAGGAAAAGAAACCTCTGTAAAGCCACATCATGCATCTTAATATAGGCTTATTTTTGAAGTCTACAAATAGTGCACAGTGACAATACCAGAACTGCAGTTCTCCCAGTAAAAATAATCTAACCAAGCATACGCTATATCAGGACTTGACCTGAAACCTAACTCATTTGTTTGTTCAGTACAGACATATAGAAGAGGATCTCACACCAAAACAAACACAGTTGTGCCATTTTAACAAGTCTCAGTAGAAAATAATTACCAATTAAGTTCCATAGATTTTAAGTGTCAAATACATTAAAAAAATGCACACCACATCCTTACATCTCATCATCCTAAGGACAGAAACAATACAGTTACTGTTTACTTTTCAACACAGATCATGAAAAATAAAAAATATCTTGTAGCACACAGTAAATGCTTCCCGATTTTCTTAATGCTTCCTGGTTAACCTTAAACAAACATTCATGTGCATCATGTCAGCAATGACTTCAAATTTTATTGAGTTTGTTTCTCGCATGCTTGAATTTTAACACACTGCTTTAACTTTACAGTGTGTATCTGTTTGGTTTTCTAAATGATTTAACTTCTATATTAGGCACACAAGATAGAAAATCCAAACAATTGTTCAGAAAGTTGCATGTCAGGGTTCTGACACTATTTCTCAACATCAAAAAATAGCTGTAATATAACATTATTACCAAAAGGAAAATAGAGACAGATACGAATCAAGTGTGTTACTCAAAACTAAGCACTATATACGATAGTCAATGCTTACATACTCTCAGCAATGATTTCTAGAGGTCAACATTAGAGTCAAAGTAATAAAAACTCTAGAGGGAACTAAACATGTATCTTAGGGAAAAAATGCTGCTATAAATGCATACTAAGTAAGTGGAGTAAAGCACTGTTAGAACTGTTGAAGCAGAATGCATTATTTCAAGACATCATCTTACTGTCTGGACAAAAAAAAGTATTTTAAAATCCATAATGCACATTTTTTTTTCCAGTTCATCTTCATCTACCTGGCATTGCCATACAGCCAAATTGCAAAGACATACATATTGACTAAACATCTGTTTTAGGTTAAAGTCAAAAAAAGTTCCTCAACATAGCTTTTACATTCTTACAGAGTACCCATATGTATCCTATCTATTGCTTGCCTTATGTCAAAAATTCTATAAAAAAAACTCAAATCCCACTAATATTATCTTTCTCCAGACAGGCAAACTTAACAAAATGTAAAGAATAACCTAAAAAAAAAATGGATGAATAAAAGAAACTAAGGAAGGGTATGGAGTAAAGATAAACCTTACAAATTCTGTTTACTAAGCAGAAAAGAACTGAAGTCGTAGACAGGCTCATTTATAGGCTGAAAACGTAAACACTTTTATAATAAAACACCATCATCCACCTAAGAAGATGGGGACCAGAACAAACACTGTCAACCTAACTACAGATTCTCTGAACGGTGGGGAGGAATCCAGCTTGCTTGTTAGTATCCTACTCAAGGCAAATTTCCTTGTCACTATTGCTTTCTTACCTCAATTTCCCTTTCTGGATTCAAATCATGATCCCACAGGATGATCTTTCGGTCTTTCCCACCTCCAGTTAGCAGCATCCCATTCCTCATTTGACAGAGTGTGAACACACTGCCATCATGAGCTTTGATTTGTCTGCTTATCTGGTATACTCCTACGTACACAAAAAAACCAACTTAATAAAGAACACTACTAGGTTTTTTTTTACCTGCAGTTTAGAAGAAGCTGTGCCTTTTGGCAGAGGAATAAAGTAACAGCATATAATAAATAATTACATTTGGACTGTCAGTATTGCATCAGTATTGCAAACACAAGGTGGTAGTGTTTTCTTACAGCATAAAAAATAAACCAAAGGACCTGCCTTTCTGAATACAAACTTTTTTGAGATTTATTGTCCTACAACTGGTGAAAGCAAGAACAATTATTTCCAAAATGCTTTCATTTCTTTGCTATCAAAGAGAACACAGTTTTTCCAGGTGGAAGGGCAATTGTCCTTTAGAATCAATAAATAATTAGCAAGTCATTATTAGAACAGAATTAATGTTATTTTATTAAAAGAAATTCACAGTGTTGTGTATAATCTAATGGGAATAAAAAGCAAATTATTTATAGTGCAATTTCCAGGATGCATGAACCTAATATCTAATGCTGGATGTTGCCCCACTTAAAATAGCAAAACTGGCATTTGGAATCCATCAATATAGCAGTCTACCCAAAGGAAAACACTTGGAGGAATAAGAGTGATACAAAGAAATTAAACAAAGGTAGCAAAAGAAGCCTTTTGCATCCCAATTGCGTCTTCATGTCAGAAGAACTGCTGTAGGAATGTATATTTTAAAAACAAAACAAAACAAGAAGATTCTGGTGCTTTGAGACTTGCATATTTTCAAACAGCAGTTGCAGAAAAAGCCTAAACCACCACCCAAATAAACACCAGCTTAACTTCACTGACTCTGCCTGTGGTTTAAGTCAGTTCAATTCCACATGCTCTCACACCGTAAAAAATTTTAGATCTAGTCCTGTGATCAATCTAATGTGATAAAACAACCAGAAGTTCCCACATTTAATTAAGCCAATATAAATAAATGTTCTATTTGATATCTTTTAAGACTATACTGAAAAAAAGGGTTTTTTTTAAATAAGAACTTCAAAATTAAACATCAGATAATTTGCTAAATTAGTTTTCCATTGTGGTTAGCTTAAAAGACAAGGAAAAGATGTACCTACAAAACCAGATTTACTGTTAAAGTCACCTTTTACATCAATGTTTTCCTGGCATACCTGCTTAAACCAGAGTATTTGAAATAGCTGCCAAGTAAAATAAATTATCTCTGAATTTGTAAGTTACCTTAGGGCTCAACTGTGCCAGGTCTGCATATGTTTGGTAACAAATAATTTTCCTTTCTTTTTTTGACAAAAGCTTTGCCCGAACGAGTGAGTTTAACTCAAATTTCAAATAAGATTGGCTTGAAAGTATATTTTACAGCCAAGACCTGAGTATCTGCTAAACCAGATATTGTTATTTGTGTAACTGGTACAACTATGCATTATATTTTTCCTTCACATGCAATTCTTATTAATATCAGATTCAACACTTAAAGGTACAACATAGGACTTAAGAGGCAAAGGCACCTGCAGAATCCTCAAACTGATCCTACAGCCTTTCTGAAGTCATGGGATGAAAGGAAAGCCAATTAAATGCACATTTTTTTAACCACGAAACATTCAGATAAAATAGTTTTCATTAACTTTGGTCACAGTCTCATTAATTACCAAGAAACTCCAGACTGCTATTAAGTCAGCAACTTCCTAAGACTTGAAGGAATTTGGAACCACTTGTTAATAATACGAAGTTTATGTGCTTAGTCAGGCCTCTTTCCCTATTCCTTTTTCAAATGCAATCCTTTGTGTTTGTCTTCTACAGATTACCTAAAGTCTGTGATCAACTGTGAATGTATCCTACCTTTAGGTCCTTTTCCTGGAGTAGATTCTACAGTAGTTTTGCCCCATATAAGTATTATCCCACCTGAGTCTCCAGTGAGCACATCACCATTTCCCAAAAAAGCCAAACACTGAACAAATTTGGGTTTTTCATATTTCTGCAACAAAATAAGCAAAAGGAAGGGATAATTGCTTGTACTCTTTACGTGATTAGTATAATGTATCCACAATCACACGCCCTGCATACACCTTTTTTTTTCTGTTTGTTTACCTTTCTGTTCAAACAGTACATGATAACAACAGAGCAAAGTTATATAAAGTATGAACAGATCATTTGACCATTGATTTAAAACTGAGCTGATACCAAGACATTCTTACCCCAAATATCCCTTGCTTCCTTGATAATGAATTGCCACTCCAGGTCCAGAAAAATATATGAGATTTGCCACATGTTATTATGGTATTTGCATCGGTTGGATGGAATTCTACAGCAAGAACAACTTCATTTGTAGTCTGAAACAATAACAGAAATAATATTTATTCATATGGGGAATAATCTACTAGAAACACATGTAAAATCCCACATTTCATAACAGAGATATGAAGAACTAGACAGGTCATTGTATGCTTGAAAGAATCTGTAAGTGTTCCATGCTAAATCGACTGTCTGAATGACTGCACATATCATTTTATATATATATTGACTTTTTACATTCATAAGAGTTCTTTAAACAACTTCAGTAGAAAAGTCAGGGGTTTACATTAATTTTTTTAAATGGCAAAATGTTCTGCTCTCTGCAATAGCTAAGACACATAAAAGACCTTCTTTGAGGCTGAAAATCCTGCTTAGTTTTTACACAGACAAGCTTTCTGTTCTGGATAGGGAAGCTGTGACAGAGGCAAGTGAGAGAAGGGTAAAATAGCAGGACTATATCCATCATTGTGTTTCTGAAATTCTATAAAAATTCCTTCTGATTCTTTCTTCCTCTCCCTTCCTCCTCACAAAGGAGGAAAAAAGAAGGCTGCACAACTCAAAACTCTGAAACACAGGGTCCCACATTTGTATTTTTACTGACTTCATATACTGATCATGAGCACCTTTATGAGTTTCATCCTTTACCGACAGATTTTACAAATATAACAAACTGACTGGTCATTTATCCAACTTCTAATGTATATTCAAACAAATTGCCTTTGAAGACAATCTCCTGGAGGCAATGACTATAAAAAACATTCAAGTAAATGCTTCAATGAATTTACTTCTATGGGATTTGAGCCCATACTTTAAAGGAGTATACTTAAATGTGCTGATGAATCAGCACCCGTGGGTGCATTTTTGCATGAGCATGATTTTTGGCTCACTTTAAGTAAAAAAAAAATCTTAAGTTTCAAATTTTGTTGATGGCCATATTTATTAAATTCGGCTTCTCATACACAGCTTCCTCCACGTGAGCAAATCTGCTATATCCACAAATCCTATGGAAACTAGGGACTGAAAAATTTAATTGAGTTCAGCTAAGAAAAGGCTTCTGTTTTGCACCCTAGCTCAAGGGATGAAAATCTGCTCACATCAAGCCCCACTGTCGTGGAAGCTGCTTAAGGTGCTCTAAGTTCAAGTCCTAAACATGAATAAACACTGAAGGTCAAGCTGTCCCTACCAAATTGGTTTTAGCCAATTCTGAAACACCAAGGAAGTCCTTGAATAGTTAAAGTAGTCAAAGCATAGTGTCAATAAAATGGAAAATAAAACACTTCTCTCAAGTAGTTACACATTCATATCAGCAAGGAAACTAAAATACTGACATAGTAACACATTAGAACTTACAGAATACAATTAGTGTTGGTCAACATAATTTAAAGAAAATGGGCCAAACCAACCTGATTTTTGCAAGTCTGTAATCATACAGACACATATGCTTGTAGAGTATTCCACTTGCTGACTCATGATTAAAAATATTAAAAAATACTTAGTTCCACATCCATGTAATATATCCTTGCTTGATATTGTATAATGCAAAGCAAGAAGTCTCAAAATATAGACTTTGACAGCAAGCTATTATTGGATTGGATATTTTCAGTGGAATCAACTTTACACAAACGCTGAGCGCAAGATCTCTCAACATTTCTCATTATCAGAGCTTTAGGAGGTTACACAGGAAACAGAAAAGCAAACAAGATTGCAATCTACAAAAGTACTAATGGACTTTAAATGAGAAGAGACACATGTACTGAGAATCAATGTATGGAACTTGACTCAGACAAAAATGAAAATAAGGAATGTCTAAAAGTATACATTTTTTTAAATAAACAACCACAAACTGAATCACCACTTCAGTTCCTTAAAGTTCCCAAGATTTGTTTTTTTTTTAAATTAAAATATATTAGAGAATTGCTTTATTTGGAATGGCCCTCCTGGATGAGTAAAATGTAATTTTAAGTGCTCCAATATTCAAACCTCTTCCAATATACAAGTTAAGAATACAATTCTTCTGTGCCCTTACACAAGCCAGCAGTATTACACAATTGTAGTTTCTCAGTAATATCAAAAGTGTATCTCTCAAACAGTTGTGTTTATGAGACTAGAGGGAATTATATTTCAGCATATTAATTTGTGCAATAATTACCTTTATTTCTGCTATTTTTGATTTCCTCTGCCAATCCCACACGGTCAGCATATGCTCATTGGAGTCATCAATCACACACAAATGAGTACCAGAATCCTAAAGGAGAAAGACAAAAAAGTGCTGACAAAGTACAATCACACCACATTTAGAAACAGAGTAGGGTAGCAACATTTTTTTAAAACCCTCAAAGGTAGAAATATAAATTAAGCAAGGAATTATAAGTTTAGCATATCTGGTATTTTCCTTTATTCTTAAAGACAGACATAGATTTTTACGCAATCTCATAAAAATGACCATCTTTCAAATAATACTGTCAAAAAGCTTTAGAAGTATCTTAGAAGTATCTTTTCCTTTTAGTTTGTTTTTGTTGTTGTTGAGTGCCTTTTTTTTTTTTTTTTTTGCTTTCTTGCTTGCAAAATCATGCTAGTAGCCAACAGGTTTCTCTCTTCTACTATTCTGCAAGTATTTTTTCCTCAGGTTGGAGACAACAGACACACAGGTCTACTTGTGGATTTTTCTTACGTGTTACCATCACATATACACAATTTTCCATTCAAAGATTTTATAAGAACATTTTAGTTTTTCTCCACGGAGCATTAAGCACCAGCAGATTCACCATGTAGTTGGTAAAACTGCAGCAAAGGTAACACTTTCTGAATAAAATTATATAGCAGAAAGTCTAGCATCTACAGTATTAAATAACTGAAAACAGTTTATTTCAAAGCTTTATAACAAAATGGTAAATATAGCTATGCAGAATAAAAAGAGCAGACAGAAAAAGTCTCAGAACAAAATCTTACTTATTCACAGCAACACATACTTGCACAAACCAGTTGTTTCAAAGACATGTGCAGAAAGATTTGGAGGAGGCCTTATCTATTTTAAAGTTGATTCTTGCAGTTCAACCGCATTCTCTAACAAATTATGAAAATAGAGGTGGCTGAAATTTTTAATCCCAAATACTATCATGAGCAGTAATATGAAAATACATGTGTCAATTATTAAGTGGAAAGAAGCCCTGAAGACAGTTTAGGTGACACACAGCTCTTGCTTGGTTTAATGAAATTACATGGTAAAAACACAATTATAGACACTGCACATTCACTGTTTCAGTCTAGTGAGGAATCTTATAAGACTGTAATAAGGTATCAAAATCAGTTTCAGCTGTAAAACATAACTAATAAAAACTAAAATCTAGTCCTCAAAAGTTCCATTTTTTTTTTTGTCTGTTTTGTTTTAAAAATAATGGAACATGTACTTATTCACCTTAGGGAAAAAACCCCATATCTGAGTTTAAAAGTTTTATTGGTTTGTTAGAGTGGCAGGAATGAGAGTAATTCTCACATTATTCTATTTTATTTATGCTACTTCCTGTTTAAAAAACAAATAATCTTCTGTTTACTGAGAAACAAAACCTAGATATAACTAACTTACTATTATTTCGATGTTAAGTGAAACTGCAGCAAGAGAGTGCAAGCATTTCTTTTCAACAGGTCGCCCGGTAACACCGTTGAGTCTCTATCCTTGGGAATACCCAGAATCCAGCTGGACCACAGCACTGAGCATCCTGCTCTGGCTCAGCCTGCTTTGAGCAGGGCGGTGGATGAGGTGATCTCCAGACCTCCCCTCCCACCTCTGCTGTCCTATGAATCTCTTCCTCTGTTAGCAAAATACAGTAAACTTTCTTTTTCTGCCTTTTTTTTTTAATACATATTAATACTTCTTGTTGGCATGAAAGAATCACAGCCCAAATTTTCAGGAGGTCTGATATGTCTCAGTGCTTTGACAATAATACAAAGGCAGCTTAAAGATTAAAATATACAAATTTTTCAAAAAATAAACTCATTGCAAATTTTGAAATGAGAACTTTATCAATACCCACTAGCACATTCCCATTTGCTACTGTTTTTTCAATAAATTTTGCGGGCTCGGTAACAAGACTTCTATTTTTTTCTCTATGTAAAAGTAGAAGCACAAATTGAATAAATTATTCCTCAGGTAAAAATAGCACAAGATAATGTGGGGTTTTTTTATTTTTATTTTCCTGCTGGTGGATAAAAACTTACTCCTGCTATGCAAGCAGAAAAGTTACTCTTCATATCAGAACTCATTAAAATTTCTCTTCGCAAATCTCAGTAACGAACTTGTTTTTAACATCCAAACAAAAAATTAAGCCCAAACCAAACCCAGCACAGACTTCAATTTCTAGTTAAGTCTTTTCTTGCTTGCTATTTATTCACTGTTCCAGTTTGCTACTGCAATTTTATAGGTGCAATTTCCTGTTTTTCCAGCTAGCTTACTGTCAGCTGGTTTTACAAAGTGTACATAAACTTTACTGACACACTTTTAATACCAAAATAGATCAGCTAGACAACCACGTAGAAGAACCTCCGGAGATTTCACTCACGTTTACACAGGATTGGATAAATTATTTAACATGGCAAGTAATCACGTCCGTCTTACCGCTTTTGAAAAATCCAAACACCCTACTCCACGTTCAAAAGTCCCGAGGCCAATAACCTGCAGTGTCACCAGGCTCACCGAGTCCCATACTCTAACATGGGGCTGCAGAGGCTGCGTGAAAAAGCAATAGGACAAACAGTGTCATTGACTATGAAAGCAACATATGCAGGTGTCAAGTTTTAAGCAGATGCTACTTTAATTAAAAACTGCAGTCCAAAATGCAGGATGAGTATCTTGAAGCTCAAAAGGTGAGAGTCAAGACAATCTTGTGCCCTGTGTCTGAACGACACACAAAGCGGCGCTTTGTCGAGGCAAGAAATTAAGTATGGTGGCATTTGGAAATTGTGAAAATAATTTTTTTCCCAATATAAGTCATCGAACAAATAACGGAAAAGTCATCTTGCATTTCAGACCCTTGACCTAGCAATCTTATGCAACAAATGAAAACAAAGTTCAAACCTTGTCTTTTTAATAATGAAGTAGGAAAAGGGAAAGAAAAACAAACACACAAACCAACCAGCCACTGATGCACCAAGTCCCCTAACCATCATCAACCACTCAATGAAAATCTCCATGGCTATATTTCATAGAAGTACTATCCCAAACCAGCTTAGCTTCATAAATGTGAAACGATCACAAATAAAGTGGAAATTAAGTAGGCTTAAGTACAGTATACACCATAGAAAGTGGCAATAAATCACCCCACTAACAAATCAACTAGCCCTAATAGGAGATTCAAGAAATGTTCAGTGGGAAGCATAACAATATCCATAAAATAAACCACACTCATATCAATTTCTTACAAAATCTAAGAAAATAAGTTGAACATCTGAATAAGGGTTATAGTTACTGTACTTCATAACCTCATAGTATCAGTCTTCTTCCTCTCCCCAATCCCCTTTTCATTTTCGCTGTCTGTACCTTCATGAATTATTCAAATTCTGACAGTTTGCCAGTGGCCAGGGATAAGTGCATTTAAACACACATTTGTAGCAGAGCTTCACACACCTTCCATGAATTCTCAAAGCTGATTTCCTCTTCCATGAAGCCTTAAGAGTACCCTGACCCACAGAACTGACGACTTTTTCTCTTCTGAGAAAAGACTTATTGAATAAAATGGGACAGAAATTACGTGGCTTTATAAACCAGTTACAAGCTTCACGCTTGCAGAATTGAAATGAGTTTCCCATGTCAGATAAAGGACTTTATGGGCTTTTGCCTTTTTTGATGTATGGGTGAGTGCCTTGTTGTTACTGTCTTTTGCTAGAGATACAGACTGTTACCTTAGGAACATCAGAATATCTCAGTAAATTCAGTGCACAAAATAAACTGCAAACAGAAGGTGAGGATGATATTATGAAAACCCAAAATACTTTTTCCTAGTTTTCAAAACAAGATACTACTGCTCAACAGCTCTATTACTTACCCTTCCATCTTTATCCACTCCAGCTAACTGTCCTGTTGCAATTCTAATTTTGTCTGGATGAACTGCAAGACTAAGACAGACAGAAATATGACTTGCTTTTGCTGCCATTGGTCTTCAAAACTAAGAGGTTTTTGTATTTTTTTGTTTTCTTTCTCAACAGAAGCCCATGAAGATGCTTATGATCCTAAATCCCACTTTTAATGAGACAACCTGAATGCTTTTCATCAGATTATTTCATTACACACAGCACTAATGGGTCTATAAGGCTCTTCCAATGGCTGCTGGCACACAACCAGGAGTGCCAGAAACGCCACCTCCCCCATGAGCTGTGACAAATCCAAGGTTTGTACTATATCAGGAGGCCACTGTAACAAACCATACACTGTCTCATTATGAACTTCCTGTATGTAGCTACGTGCCATGTTTATAAATACTAGAGCATATTTTATGCCTAAAACTAGCATGAAACTGAGGAAAAAACAGCTGAAAAGTTTGCCGAGGGCTTGTGCACCCAGGAGTCACAGATTACTGCCACTTGAAATAAGTTACTGATGTAATTGCACTAATGAAATTCTCCAGTATGGTGCACTACTACTATAAGTAAAAATCTGCTTTTGCTTATCACGTTTTGCTCAGGAATTGATGTGATAATAGTGCAATTTCAGAGTACACATCTCTCTTAGTCCTGGTGATTTTTGAGAGATTTTTTTAATTTGCTTTCTCTGTAAAATTATGAAGGCAAAGAAAACCATTGAAACAGGAAAGGAGGAGCAGAGGAGAGCCTGAAGAGGTCAGAGCGATGGGCACCAAACACATTTACAACTCAGTCTAGTTTTTTTGAATGAAAGTGGAGAACACAAGACCAACAGCATTCCTCCCATAGGAAGCAATTACAGATATCAAAGCACAGCCAGGAGAAGAGAGGTTTAGATGGCAACTCTTCTCCATTCAGGTACAGCGGGGAGCTTATGTGCACCATTACATTAGGTTCGCTATCCTTCAGACTAACATCACAAAGGCAGCAATTGCCTTTGCACCCATAATGATGTTGACTTCAATTTCCTAGCTTCTGTGTTTTGGTTTGCAAACATCTTTCTCATTCCCCTAGACTGTCTTAACACTTGGATGTGGCATCTAGTAAAAAAAAAAAAAAAAAGAAGATAAAATTATTGCTCAGTTTTCCATTTGGTTTTCTAATTCTCCTTTCAGACTATGCTTTTGCCATAGTGCCTTTAAATTTAGATTTAGAATTAGGCTGAGAATAATTTTTAATTTCTGGGACATCTATGTAGAATGATCTACACAAAGATCACTTCTCTAATCTCGTACTCTTGGATTGTTTACATATCCCATTGTTTTACATTTAAGCCAGAAACCCTAAGATATTATAGCATGGACTACTCTAGCATCACTCATTTGTGCAGTGTTTACATCACTAAAATCTACTGGGACTGATGAAACAGAAAATAACAACAATTATGATTACATTAATAAACTCATACACATAGTAGGAAAGAATAAAAAAAAATTTTGCATTATTACACTCATACTTACATGCAAATGTTATATACTAACCATTTAACACAATCTGTATGACCCAAGTAGTGTCGCTGAGTTCTCTCCTCATAGTTAAATAGTACCACCACTGATGCTATGAAATATACAATTTCTCCGGTAGGAAGGAGGTAAACATTGGCTCGACAGTCTCTTCCACGATACCCATATCTATACATATATTTTTAAGTCAAGGCTTTCATAATCATTGCATATCAGAAAAAACAAAACAAATCAGCTATTTTATTTTTTTTAAAGCATTCCCGGGGAGCTCTTATGTCAGCAAATGCCCTTTATGCTTTTCCTCTGGAACTACAGCACAGCTTCAGTAACATGCTTTGGAAAACCAAACCAAACTCCATACAATTGGACTTCAAGAAACCAAATCCCTTAAAAAGGGATGCTCATTGATGTTAAAAACAAAATATATAAGGCACTCTGAAGTAAAACAAATACAGGTTGTCATTTCATAAAAACATCCATGTGACATGCCATGAGGTAACAGCAGGACTCATTGTCCTGATTTAACAGTTATTATAGCAACAGCGCTGTGCATCTCCACCCTGGGCACCAGAGTATACCTCTACTTGGTGCGTGTGAAAATTCCTAATGCCCTTCAGAAAAAGGCAAACTTCTGCACAGCAGTTGCCAAGTTCAGGAAATATTTTTTTAGACTGTTTTAGAGTATTTTTAAAACAAACAAAACTTGAAAGGAACTGACATAGTGAAACATATTCTATCCAAATCTACCCCAAATACATCAAAGAGAATGATTTTTTTTTTTGGTAGGAAAACTGCATGACTCCTAATGACATTCAGAAGTTTTACACACTGCGAAACGGCCTTAGTTGGCACTGATCAAACGTTACTACAACTCGTTAATTCTTTGAAACGGGTGCAATTTTCTTCATCTAGACTATTACTGGGGCTGTCTGCCTGTATTTCAATTCTCAAGGTCACTATGTACAATTAACATCATAACTCAGACTTTAACAGTTGTTCTATAGCCTCAAAAAGTATAATTTTCCTGTTACGTCCTGCACTTCAAAGAGTTCCCCACGTCAATGCCAACTAACACACCTGCAACAGCAAGGCAAATATGGGAAATGCATGAAGCAACTTTAGCTAAAGGATTACAGCCTTAGGTGGTTAATCAGGTAAATAAAAGAAATACAAAAGATCTACGTAGGAGAAAGCTGGATAGATGAAGTCATAAATGAGAGTAGCTGCAGTAATACAAGTTTGGGGTGTTTCTAAAATGACATATTCTAAGCTGACAGCCTGGCCTCTATTCTTCCTGGAAAGGGGCTGCCTTTTTACAACAAATACCACCACAGTCCTTCCAATGTCACCCCATGCCCTCCAAAATCCCCTCCCCTCAACTTTTCCTCTTTTGCAGTCCCATCAAACCACAGAAACACTTCAAAAAATTAAACACATGCTGTAACTAAACAATGGTTCAAAGAGGGATGTTGCATTCAGTTGTCAATTAAATCCCTTAATAGTATGGGAAACAAAATAGATTTATATTTTGTGTTCTTCCATTTATTAAAGAACACCACAATGGCTCTTCTGAAGCAGAGATTATTCACTGGCTCGCTTAGCAAATGATATTGAGAGAAATGCTGATAAAACACAATGCTGAAGGCAGAAAAAAAAGGATGCCTCTGTTACTCCTCCATCACTATTTCTTTCCCCAATCCATTTTTTGTCTTTCTTCCTCTTTTAAACACTGATGGAACAAAAATGAAACTCTAGAATGGCCTTTTATAAATAAAACAAAAACAAAAACCAAACCAAAACAACCAGACCACTGAACTTTCAAAAATGATGGGATACAAACCAATCAAAATATTTTTTTCTGTCCTGAAGCATGAAAAACACTATTCTAAATGCCTTCTCAGAAGAGAAAGGCAGATCTTGTTAATGTGCTGTATACAACAGGGAAGGTATTGATAAGGATTTATAAAGACTGACATCTTTGAACATTAGCCCTAGAAAAGTACTAATGATGTACACAAATATGCCTTCCCACAGCAGAAGTCTACCACGCAAAGCTAAGACAATATTTTAGCACCCACCATTGAGCTCTGGCATTCACGAGGCTGCAAAAAATGATTAAGTTCTCTCAGTCCATTCCTTTCCCTTTACCCTTTCTTCATAACAAAATAACAAAGAGCAGCTGCATTTTCTAGGAATGTGTTTTTAAGGAACATGTAAAGAAACAACCTGTTTTGTAGAGAAATTTTTTGCTTCCTCCATCCCAGAATCTCTTGAGAGAAAACAGGAGGGGTTGTTGCTCCACAGCAGTTCTTTCCTTCTCCACACACTCGGAACAAAGTAGCAGATATGTTAATACAATAATTGACTGTCTTTCTCTACAGAAAAAAACGGGTGATAACTTTGATGCATAATTTCCAATAAATTTCAATGTTAATCTTTCAATGAGACTGATGTTTCAACCAGGGGAATTGGGAGATATTTATCTTCATATTGTGAATGTTTCTCACCAATCATAAGGATTGTTTTGTCACATCGTTTGATAGGTTTAACAGCTTTTAGTTTTGGGGTTTTTTTGTTGTAATTGGCTAAGAACAGTCATGGCCCTCAAGAAAAGTGATCCACTGTACACTAGAATTCAATAGTATATTTACTGCTGCCTTCCATCACTCTTAAAAACAAGGGCACTAGTGCTAAAAATAATCTTATAAAACAGAGTCAGAAATACCCTCCAGAAACTGAGCTACTGTACATTGTGAGAAAGAGTCTATAAAATCACTACTTGTCAAGAGCAGCACCGACAGTGGCCTCTTAGCTACTAAAGAAGCCCATTTCACTATTAGTAGGAATATCAGAAATGCTTTAACCACTTCTGAAATGTGGTTGGAAAGATTGCACTACAAAGCAGGGATACCCAAACAAAATTATTAAATTCAAATGAAATCAGTCAGGAACCAGATGCAGCCAAGAGCACAGACTTCCCATAAGCTACTTTATTTTGCCAAGCAGCTTAGGTATTTCTTTAACTGACAGTAATCTGCAGGGCATACAAAAGCTAAGTGTGTTCTGTTGAATCTACAGTACTGCATATCAGTAGCTGAATACACCCGCAGGGCACAGGTATGAGTATATATATGTCATTTAGAAAGGACATTCCTCTCCCAATCCTGCGCCCCCCCCTCCCCCCCCCCGCCAAAACCCAAACCAAAAATGCACCCCTAGAACCTCTTCTTGTCTTAAAGTTGTTCATAGCTGATCAGCATCCTCAAAAACAGTAATACTGAAGGACAATGGAATTATAAAAAATTATCCAAAAGGCAGGAGATTTAAAGGTGTTCAAAACAAGACTAATAGATTTAATAACGCAACTCAATACTCAACTGGTCTTTCCGTTACAAAACACTGGCATTACCAAAATATTCTGTGAATCACTGTCCCCATACCTTTTTAATAAGGTGTACAGACTTCAGTTTGCCATCATCTTTGGAAGTTATGGCAGACTAACAGATTTCTTCCTCTTGTTAAACCTGTGCAAGGAATACAAGATCTTCTGCTGTTGTATCTTCCTGCCTCCAAAACTGAGACACAGTGCAACTTCATAGAGAACAATATTAATTCCTCATAAATTTTACTGGCTCTTCCTCATTGCTTTTTTCATCATTGTATCCAAAAGATACCCTACATGCATAAATACAGTGGTCTGATTTAAGATGACATTTCCTTAAACAGATTCCAAAAACATATGATCAGTCTGTTTAAACTAGATTTATTTCACTTTTATTAGCCCTCAGCAGGAAACTAGTTTAACCTGAACTTAAGGTCCTTGGACATTAAATAAGTGTGTCCACACTGGGATTTGCACCTACTTAACTGAGGGTGAGATTTCACGATCAGTTTTCATCAGTTCACACTGCTTACTGCTGGTGAAAAACTAGATCTGATCTTCGTCCAGTATGCCAGTTCTAGCCGTTGCATGTTTGTGGGGCAAATAAAAATTAATGAGTTGATCCTGCTGAAAGTTAACTCCGCAAAAAAAGATTGCATTTCAGCCAGCTCAGTGGCTGACCCAATTCACTGTGCGTGCCAGCATCAGCACCCAAGAGCTACAACAGTAGGAAAGCTGGGCACCACAGCTTTGCAAAGCATGAATAAGAGTTCCCTTTTCCTTCCAATTAGACTTTTAATTGAAAACTTTCCTCCTTTATGGTCTAAGTTTCCACAGTATCAATGAAAAGTTCAAAGAACATGAGCTCCACAGCTGCTCTTCATAACCTAGTACTCAACATTATCTGTTTCAATCATCTACTATAAAGGCAGGGAAAATTAACAGAGAAATCTTGTTTCCTAAAGTGAGTAACAAGGAGTGGCTTAAACTACATGTATGTCTTATTCACTAACAGATATGCTGAGAGAGGTACGGGCAGCCTCTGTCTCTACACATCCTCACATATGACAGTGTATCATCAACATTTCTAAAAGCCTTCCTGCTTTCACCAACATTAGAAGGATCAACCTTGAGATTACTACACCAACTGCAGTGCTGCCTTGGCATGTTACTTTACCAAAGTACTAAGAAACTTACACAATCACAGCTTACTGGAAGAATCTGCAGAGGTGGAGGGGAGTGCATGACAGGAAGACCCAACTGTGTGCAGAAGGACATTAATATAATGAACTTAATGTCTGTTTTACTAAGCTTGGAGCACTGCTGTCAGCCACACACAAACTAACTCCATTTTTCACATGATAAATGTATTTAATGCATATTATTCTCCAAGAAGCGAACCTCTTCACTTGGGAGCCGAAACACAGAAGTAGTGCTAAGAACCTTGTGCATGGCTGCTTTTGCAAACCTCACTCTGTAGGTAAGGACAATGAGAATTTCTGGATTTATGCAAGATTTTCCATAGTCCTAAAACCTCCTGAAAATGAACAAAGATTAAAAACTAACAACGTTCCTGAATGCAAAACATACATTAATACAGTGGGGGACAAAAGGGGAGATTTTTCAAACTCAGTAATTCTCCAAGTACGCTTACTTTCAAACTAAAAATAAACTGTAATTAGTTTCACCAGCAAAACAAAGAAAAAGTACAGCTTTTCTGGGCCTACAGATTTTGCAGCTTAAAGCCGTACTATAAAGCAGCTACAAACTATTTCAATTGTTATATTAAACTGAGCTTTTCCCCCTCACTTTTAAGTATTTTTTATCTCTGAACAGAGAAGGCATAAACTAGATTCTAAAGGAAAAAAAGACAAGACAAAAAAGGGTAGTTTCTGATATTAAGGATACACCCACTCCAGTTTTAACTTTTCAGGAGGCAGCTCTGTCCTAATATCATCATAGTTTTCTACTTCAGAAGGAATGAACATTGTGATTGGTCGACCCCGCATGAACATCTTGATATATTCTCCCTCTGTTGAAACAAAAATGTATATTAATCATATGACAAGTTTACACAAGAAATAAGCACAAAAGAAACCACTAATAAGCACAGGGATGCAAATAACACTTGTGATACAATTTCTTTTTGAAATGCAATCTTGGTAAAGGCCTGGATTTTAATATTTGTCTTTTACACAGAAAACAAACAAACACACACACACAAGGAGTAATCATTAGTTGAATTTGTGATAGAGCAGACAGAGCATGTAACATTTTAGACAGGCAAATTAAACAACAAAGGCAAATTTCAAATTAAATTCTGAAATTGAATAAATATGTAGTCACAGAATCACCGGACAAGGTACTTCAGGTTGAAGGGGACCTCAGGAAGTATTTAAGTCCAAGTCCTGGCTCAAACCAGGCTCAGCTATGGAGGCAGTCTAGTCTTGAAAACCTCCAACGATAGAGATGGCACAACTTCTTTTGACCTGGCTGTCTGACAGGACCCCCAGGGCTTTTCCTGCAGAGCTGCTCCCTGCAGCCTTCTCTGTTCCTAGCCTGTATGCCTGCCAAGGGCTCTTCCCCGAGGTGCAGTACTTGGCATTTGTCCTTGCTTAGCTCTGCGAGGTTCCTGAAGGGCCACCCCTCTGATCTGCCCAGATCCCCTCAGTTGGCAGCTCTCTCCAGCATATCAACCGGGCCCCTATTCTGCTGTCATTGGTGAACTTGAAAGTACACCGTGTTGCCTGCTCCAGGTCATTGCTAAAGATGTTAAACAGGACAGGTCCAGGACAAATGCTGGCAGATTCCACTTGTTACCTACTAGCCAACAGGTAGAGTGTGAACAATTAACCACAACCCTCTGAAGCGGAACAACCAACTGGTCATTTTACTCACCTAATTTTCCACCTAACCAAGCCATAACAGCCCAGCTAAGACAAGAATATTGCAGGAAAATGTATCAAAAGCTTTGCTAAGGAATATAATCTGAAAATATATATCATCACAAACTAATACACCAATCTGAATTATTAGTTTATCGAAATTGTTTCAGTTGCATGCTATCACATATTGCATCATATCCTGAAGAATGGAAAGAAGCAACAGCTCCTAATGACTCCAGCTGTAGACATTGTCTATAGCTGTGACAAAATACGTGCATATCTCTGTTAGAGTACCTGAGCACTGAAAAGGAACCTCTAAAGGCTTGTGAAGAAACATGAGTTTATTTTCCTCCAGAGAATTAATTACAGAGCATCTGAGTGGCTTGGTCAAGCACATAAGGCAGCAGCTGAAAGATAAGTCATCTGGATTCAAGGAACACATGATTGCAACTAGTATATTAGGCACCCTAAAGGAGTCTTCCCACTACACTATAACAACAACAATTTTCTAAATACAGAAGACCAGAAAAGACCTTGCAAACTTTTAAAAACCTTTATGTCCTACTCACACAGCAAAATCAGCGTCATAGTGCTGTTTAACTATGGTTAAATCAGCCCTCAAAATCCACAAGAATTAATGCCAGCCTCCAACAGTGCTAACACAGGAGTTTAATTTTGAAAAACACTGATGACAAAGACCCAAGCATTTCACTAATTTTGCATCGATTACATAGTTACTTTGTTATCACTCTTCAACTTCTTTAGTAATAAATATCCACTGTTAAAGTAACTAATATCCCAATCCCAAAGTAATAAAATATTCTGCTGTGAATCTGGAACTCTGATATTTTTTATGTGTAGGGATTTGAAAATCTCAGCAGACAGAGGTATCTCAGGGTTTTAAGCCAAAATGTACATAGTTGAGTAGGACTGAAGTAGAAGAAAACTAGCTGTGAATTAGCAATACAGTATTAAGAAATCTCTGCTTGCATTTGAAACAATGAATATTGAGCTCTAAAATTAAGATCTTTAAAGAATTACTTTCGTATTGCTTTCAAAAAGGAAACATGAAACAGACTTCACACAAATGCCATGGAAATGCTTGTAAACAGTTCCCCAACTCAAGAGTGCATGAATGTGCAATCTAATACATTTTGCATTCCCTAAAACATTTAACACCTAACACTGAAATTATGAGAAAATCAGACTTATTCTCACAGAATTATAACTTAACAGCTCAAGTCAAACTTGGAGATCTGAAACGGCAAGAACGGGCAGATAATTTCAGTGACTGAAAAAGCAATGCTTCTTGCATTGCACAAAATGCAATGTTTCTTGCTTACACATTTTAGAATATGGGAAGATGGAGAAATAATCAAATTTGTGAGCAAGACAAACCTTCAGCAGGGTCTCTTCCCTTCTGGGTAACTTCTAGACAGAAGAAGAACTACCCATGACCTTGTGTGGTTTTAACATCACTTGTCACAGCATTGCTTAAACTTAACCAGGCCAATGAATCCATATAACCAAACATACGCTTGTTAGAAGTGTACCGACTACGTACATGGTACTCACTCTGAAGATTTCATAACATAAAGCTTAATTTGTCAAAATTTTGTTTTTCCTCTTAACGTGCTGAAGTTTGACTTCTTGATGCTTAGCAGTTTCAATTTTTTTCATTGTTTGATGAAACTGATTAAAGTTTGTCATATTTAGCAAGTTCCCAGACTTAAGATATGATTAGTTTGACTCCTTTTCCACTTTTAGTCTGCTCAAATCAACTTTCTGAGATCAAGATTCATTTTACTTAGATTTCCTTTCACTTTTGACCCTGATAGTAGGTTTACTTTGTGCAGGAGGGAAGAGAGGGGCATTTCCCTACAACAGTCTAAATACGACTGAAAGCTATTGCAAAAAACCCCACAGCCTTAAAAACTAATTCCCAAACAAAATTGTAATAATCGAGCAGTGTAAAACTAACACACGTATAAAGGTTTTTCCTTATTTAGAATATTAATACAATGAAAGTCGAGCCACTTAAGTCCAGTGTCAATGGAACAAATACAGAAGAGATGAAAAACAGTTGTCCCACTTCTTTCTAAGAAAATATAGAGCTCCTTTGAAGGAGAACCCTGGTGAGTCCATCCACTGATAACAGCAGAAAATTTGCCTTAGATCAAATATCAAGGAACAGACAAAATCGCTTCAAAGTAGCTAAATTAGAACCAACGGTTATTTTACCAAATGTGCATTGCTTAGTTGCATTGTTGAGAAAAGCTAAAGATCAGTATTGTCTCTTGTTTAACACAAATGTTTAATTAATCCAAACTAACGTTTCATTTTTTCCGCCAAAATATTTTGTATAGTATTTATTTCACAGAGATAAAACAATACTGGCCAAATTGAAGAGTAACATATTAATAATGAGCTTTCTATTAAAATCTGGCACTCAACATTCCTAGAAATTAAAGCACAGCATAGCCTAAGGATATTTAGAAAAGACCACTCATTTGTGCAAGCCAAACTCTTCATCTAACACTGAGCTTGGCACTTCTTGTCCCACAAGACCAGTGCAAATGACATCAGATACTTAGGATCAAATTTCTCATTGCTGCTTAGAACAGTGGAGACAAGCTGCAACTGAAATTCATATGGATGGAGGTAGTTGCACCTGACTCTGCAGATGAGAGGGATGAAGAGTCCAAGAGGCACTCAGTCAGGCCAGAAGAGAAGAGCTCCCTGGAGCTCATGGGAAAGATTATCTGCAGGGCATTCAGATACAAATTACCTCTCTGAACTTCCCCATTAAAGAAAGATCTTTGTTTGTTTTTATTAGCTAGCTGCCTGTTACTGAAGATCACCTTTGAAGACACAGATTCAACACACTTGTTAGAGAGATGTAGGCTAGGTATAACTTGATTAAGCCTCTCCCTACAGAGGAGGAAGGATTAAAAAAAAAGAGACAGCTCACTGAAAGATTTTTGTCTAAGTCTGTAAATCTCCTTTCATCAGGATAACCTGTAGGGCAGATACAATATTAATGTAAAAATCTTTTGAAATACTAGAGAGGATGGCACTATATCAACAAAAGTATTCTCAAACAGCAATTAATTGCCTGAGGCCAAACTCTTGTATTTGTAAGTCACGAAAACCAGTGACTTAACTCTTTCATAGCATACTGACTTAATTAAATGCTAAAGAGCATTAGACTATCTGTTTCTTTCCTGCATTCTCACTATTTCTGGGTACAAAGCAGTTTGTCAAGCCACTTTTTTCCTCACATCTTTTGGAAGAGCCTTGATCATCTCATAACAGATATGTAGGTAAGGAGGTGTAGGGAAGATAAACTCAGAAGTTTTAAAGAGTTCGGGGGGAACTCCAATAAATAAAAAAACCTGGATAATTCTGGCACGTAATAGCCTGAAAAAGTAAATATGAAAGTAAAAATTCCTTGCCCCATATAAAGAGACGTTCAGACCCTGCTACCCACTATGCAGAAGCATTGCGAGGGGTGGAGAGGGGCATACCTGAGAAACTTAGCTGCTTGCTACATTAATTAATTTGCAACTGCAGATGCCCTACAAATTCTTTCAAATATGGATCAAACCAACCTAAAAGTATAGTTCAAGTTCTGTAGATAGCACACCCTGGTGCTGTGGATTATCCATACCACACAAAAAGATATAGCCCAGACACAGGGCTGCTACAAAAAAGCATAATCAAGTGGATGCAGCACTCTGGCTTCAGGGGCCAGCTCTTCACCAGGAACAGCTGTAGCTGTTTTCGTGCAGCTTTGAGCTCAAATTCACAGCCTTTGCCAAACTCCTCTTGGCTCCACAACAATTCAGCTCTGGAGCCTCGACAATGTCTTTGCACAAGTGCCAGGGAACAGAAGACCAGCACTCTCAATTTTCACTCCCAGGACTGGCTAAGGATTATTAGCCCTCTAGGTGTGCTGGACCCAAGCAAACTCCATGCAGGTCTCAGCTCTCTGTAGGATGCCCAGAGGTCTGGGGAAATTATTATCTCAGCCCAAAAAATGCAGAAACACTTGATCTGACTACACCATAGCCTCAGTCAGCAGAAGGAACACAAAATATTGCTCAGTAGGATTGACACAAAGACAGGGCCCTGCGACTTGGCAAGGGCACACCTAAAGGTGGATTTAAGCAACAATCAGCCACAAGGCTCTGCAAGCTTATGGTATGAACTGGAAGAACATCACAGCTGAGTCCAGCCCAAAGGATGCACAACATGCCCTTCTCCCCAGTGGCCTCTATCTGCATCACTGGTTTTTAATCAGAGTACTGCAGCACTTGTTTTGAACAGCAGAGACTTGGCTGTCATGAGGAAATGCACAAACACACTCTGCTGATTTTGGAATACCACCCAAAAAAACTCTTTATCCTAGCAGTAGGGAACTGCTCAACTTCCAACTGACAATAAAGCATGGCCAGTTGGTTTAATTTTTGTGCGTAGGACAGTATGGCTTCTAACTTCTACGTAGATCTGTCATTCTGCTGTCTGCAAGGGCATCAGGTGAGCATGAAGACTGCAACCAGGCAACTCCTGGCCTTCATTTTGGGGCAGGGGGAGGAAAGCCACAACCAAAAAAACCAAACAACATTCAGTTGTTTAACCCTTTTTCCATGATAAGGTTTCAGTCTGTCTCCACACCACCATGAAATTTACCCTTTATCATTGTCTGTGGCTATAACTGCATGCAGTATCACAAAGGAGAACCTACCAGGGTTCTGATGCACTAGTATTTCCCATAAGGCTGTGTACCTCCATTAGAATTACTTCTGATACATCCTGGGGTTGTATTTGTGTTTTCGTAGTAAGTGAGCGGTTCGGTCTCCAAGTGATTAACTAGCATGTTAGAGCCCTTCCCCTCACCATTTAATTCTGGCAGAAAACTGGTTTATGGCTAAAACATTTCTAGCAACTCCTGTATGTGTGATTTTGCACTTTGAATAATTTAATTTTGTCCTCTATGACTCCAGGCCTCTGGAACATCTAGGTCTTACTTTATTAAAATCCCAGCTTCCACTCTATCAGTTTGGTCTCTCGGCTTCATGTCATCAGTGAAATTTCATCAGTGCTTCTGCTTTCCTGTGTTAAGTTCATTAGTGTAAACACTAAGTCAAATAGGTCCCAATAGGCCAGAGGCAGATGTTAGCAACCAGAGTACCTACCACGGGTTCTTTGAAAGTTTATAGCCTGCTAGAGAAGAGAGGAATAAATACGTCAGTGAAACAAGGTGCTGCAGTAGAATTTACCCTAGAAGCTGGTCTGATCTGTAAGGAAACAGGTGCGTCTTCTTCATCGACAGTCACTGTAAGCCAGCATGCTTACCTTGCATGCAAGGAAACTGTTGGTAAAGCAGGCAACCCCAAGAATTCAGGACTAAAACTATGGGCAAATAAAATAATGTAGACAAACAGTAGAGAGTGGCTGAAAATTTTCAAAAAAGACTCCTTGTATCAGAAGGAGATACCCATTAACATAAATAAGCTTTTAACCAGGCTGTATTAAAAATGTGAAAAAGCAGCACAATGGTAACAGTAACATTCAGCTTCAAACCATGCCAACTAATTCACTCTTGGAATAAAGTTTAAAACCCATCAGTTCAGGCAAACAAAGGTGGAAGGTAATGCCAGTGAAAAACACTGCAAGTGATAACAGACAGAAAAGATATGGCAACGCAAACCATATGAAAGGCTGAAATTAGTTGTTCCATGAAGCTAGCACAGAAAGATTCATGCAGTGACACTTAAACCATTTATTACTTTGTGAATCATATTCTTAGGGGAATATGGAACGTTTTCAAATAATGAAAAGAATAGGAACTGAAAGGATGAGAAACAAAAAGATCAAAGAACTCTTTTTGGATTAACTAGGAAATATCTACAGAGAAAAGTAATTTAGGAGACATGAAAACTACTGTTCATATCCTTCACAAATTTGAAGGCAGTGACATAGCAAAAGCAAGAGCCTCTCGGCTTCCAAAAAATATGCCTCAAAATGAAATCACTGAGGAATACCCAGTAGTTTCCTAGAAGCCTGCGAGCAGCCCTCATCCTCAATTACTGATTTCTTCAACAAAACTGAACAAAATAAAATCCATTGATCTAATATATCATACTATTCCTCATTATCTAGATACTGACATAAACCCACAAGTCTGCACTGTCATTAAATGCTCTTCAGCTATCCAGTATATGTATTATGGGATGTCTAATCAGCATACAGTAAATTTTATATGTGTTTGTATATATATACACATGAACACTGAGAAGACAACAGTGAATAAGTAACAAAATTACATATTTGTCTACGTAGTTATAAGTTTAATTTACAATAATCTTATCTTGCAAATTATTAGCAACTATTTATCAATAGGTCCCATCCCATCTAGTTTGAAAGAGCAACATGGACTGATGCATCAAAACCTTTAGTTCAATTCTAGCTGCGTTTAGCATCTGAATTGTACCCTTAAAGTGAATTACAAGCAAATAAAAAGAACACAGAAGACTTCAACTTGCTTGGCCAAGCAGGACTCTAATAAAATACAATAAACTACCACATCCACAGTACATTTATTAATCTGTCTTCACCTTCTAGCTGCTTGACCAGTGAAGTTATGCTTTGTAATACTACAAATGGCTTCTTTCCCACAAGCTTTCTGCTTTCAGGCCTGTGTCCAAGAACTCTGTAGGACCACTAACCTGAGGGACAAAAGCGTAGAAGCCTGTTTCTAATTCAAACCAGTGCTAACAGCATAATGACGAATACAACCAAATTCAACCATTATGCCCAGCCCACTACATTTCAAGTTACACTGGAATAATAATGTGGCTGCAGGTCTGCCATCTCTCACCCTGAGCTATGTGACAATTCTTGCTGAATCTGACAGGCAGACACGGACATGCACTGTCACAATTGCAAACTAAATGCACTAAATGTCACAAATGCAAACTAAACAGTTGAAAAAAGGCAGATGTGATGAGAGATTTGCCTTGGTTTGGAATAATTTTACAGCTCTGGCTTAACAAATCTTTGGTTTTTGATTTTATATAACTTGATAAGTAAATCATAGTGAAAACCTCAGTTTTGCATGTACCAGGTGCCATTAAGAATCTAGGTATTCAGTTACCATCTGCATTGAAATAATTCAAGTTTAATATTACATTTTAGATTTTTTATTAAAAAACAGAACTCAAAAAGGAGTACTGGACGCAGTCAGGCTCAGTAAGACCGTATCTAAATGCATCCTGCTTAACTAATAAACCCTAACTTCATGAAAAACCAGCGACAAAACCTCTCAAATACCAATTTGCTTTTCTGAGCAGTATCTACCGTTTTTAATAATATGCACTGTGCCTGAATGACAGCAAGCAACCCAATTACAATGAGATAGACTGAATCTCCATTTGCCCTCAGGTACACAAGCACTTTCAACAAGCATCTAGCAGAAAATCTGTCTGATGAAAAAACTGATCTGAGGTAGTTACTGAATTTTGCACTCTCTGTGAACAGGACACACTGTCAGCAGGGTAAATTTTTCCATTGTGTGCTTCACAATTGCCCTGCTCTGCAAAGCTAGAACTATAGTGCAGTTAAAACAACAGAAGAAAAAGTACTGGAGACTAATAAAGCACAATCTAAAAAGAAACAAACTTAGGAACGCAGTGAATGTTTTTCATTAGTTCTTTCACATATGGTTTTTATTGCCATCCAAAACCATCTAAGTGTCTCTTATTACTTTAAAGTACATGAACAAGTGATTCATATACCGAGCTGCTATTACTGAAAGCCAAATTCAAACATGGAATCTCGGTGAAAAAAAATAACTTTCATCTTAAAATAAGCAAGATCTTTAACTTCTGGGTATAAAAATATGATTTTTTTTAATGATTAATATTTTTAAAATGTCTCCGCTGAAGTGAAAAGCAAGATGGCTTTTATAGGCAATTATAAACACCTGCTGGTAAAGAAGTTCAAAATATAACTCCAGTTTGTGCCCCTTTAAGGCTGCAGTAGCACCTGTTCATTTCGCCCACGGTTCTCATCAGATTTTCACAGAATTTTAATACCCCCAAGTTCTGGTTCTGTTGTAAAAAGGTTGCCCTGGCTTGCAAGGATAAACAAACATATGTTCAAAAAGAAGCTGAAAAACCTAAATCAAAAAATCTCTTCAGCAAATGTATGGAAGTATCCTACTTCCCTCATTCAACTGGTCTGACCAAAATATTGCTGCCTGTACTACTTCTGCTCCAGCTTATACCCAGATGCATAAAGCTCAGGGCTAACCTTGAAGTGGAGTAGATGCAACTCAATCCAAGTCGGAGAGATAAAGGCATTGAGGGAACAAAACTGGGTACAGAGACAAAAGGTACATGATGAACAGTAGTAAAATGCATGGCCTTGGCATGGAGCTAAACAGAAGAAACTCTGCTCACAAGGCAGCTGCAGATTGTGGCTTCCCACGCTGCTTCTGTTGGCAGGAGGAGAGATATGCTTAGGTCTTGCTGATATTTACATGCAACACCTGTAGCGTTCTGTCTGGGGGACTCTACACCAAAGCCAACTCTGACAAAGCTAATGTCCTCATCTACTGAAGCTCATCTAAGATTCTCACTTCTCAAATCTTTCACTTGCATAGTTAACACATACTATCAACAGAAATCACAATGAAAGTGCGCAGATGGTCACAACACCTAATATTGCAGTAACTTCTGCTGTCAGAAAAATAAAGATCCCAAGAACTAAATGTGTGCTACTGTACTACATCAACATATTTCAAAGCAGTTTCTTTAATAGCTGAATCAATAAAAAGGAAACAAAGTGATTCCAAGATGCTCAAAGCTACAAAGAACTGTCATCTTCCATCCTATTATCTCATGCAAATAACTTCTGCTATGATAATTTGCAATTTCACTGTGTTTCTAAACTCATTTTATGTGTGTATAAAGACATTGAAGTATTTTTACGTAGATTTGCTTTGAAGCTTGACAGTTGGCACACCAGCAGTCTTCTCAAGAGTCCCTTTCACACAGTTTCTAGGAAGCACATTGACACAATTGTTAGCATGAGAGGTGTGTGCTGGGGGCATATGCAATATTTCACATACAGTCCAGTGAAACGAGCAACTCAGAGGAGCTGCTGTAACTTAATTAACACCATGCTAGAGGCTGCTTGCCTTTAGTGGCAAAGGCTGGCAAGCCACTAAGGAGTGCTAAAGCAGCAATAACTTTTTATCCATTTGGGTTGCAGAGCAGGGAGTTCCTGCACAAACAGCACAAGCAAAGGCTACCCTTCATCCCAGCCTGCCCAAGAGAACTCTGTCCAGCTGCATAGGATTTACCTCCAGAAACCATGTTAACTGGTCTGTGCAACTCTTCAACTTTCTGACCAGTTGGGTCAAGGTTTAAAAGGATATTGGTTTATTTATGTGGCAACTATCAACTACAAAACAGGTTAAAGTCCTCTTCCCTGAACATGATGTTACACTGCAGTGAATTATCCAAGTATTGCTAAGCTTATACTGAAAAAGATGGGGGGAACCCCTCTGCAACTACAGTAACTAACAGGTAGTTACTTCTGTGGCAGCAAACACAGCACAAACCCTAACACAGCCTTATACACACAGACACACGTTCTACAAGTTGTCAAAAAAATATGCTCATTGGTCCATATAAAAAAAAAAAAAGAATCTCGGAAAGCTGAATCTTGCTAATCACAACTTCACCCATGTTCAAGGCAGAATGTTTTGCTGCCATACATGATTAGAATGTTAATAAACACATTTTCTGTGACAAGACTTTATCTCCATCTTCCACATACGTGGGGCCACTCATCTGCATCATATTTCTCTTTCATTCCATTTGGGCTCAGAACAGACTATGCCACGACACACATGTAAGGCACCCATTCAACATCCAGTGAAAACACACATCATCTGTGGAGTAACACAATAGATAGCAGGGTACACATCGAGGCCACGTAAGTTATAGCTGCCAGGATGACAGAACTGAAGGACAGCCCACTCTTTGCAGAACACATAGGCTTGTAGAAGCACATTGTAAGGAGATAATTAGTACTGAAGGTATTTCAGCTGTACGCAACTTGGCTTTGTAAAAAAAACCGTGTTTGGCAGAAAGGGTATTTTTAATATAAAAAATATATTTAATTCTTGCACGGCTAAATAGCAGCTGGTCTGGACGTCAGTGATCAGTTTTCTTTTTACAGTAACCATTGCTGCACATACGTACCATTCCACAGCCAGAGTTAAGCAACCTGGCATAAAGAAACATTTCTTCTTTGTTCTTGACTCTTATACAACTCCCTTCACCCCTATTGTATTTGAGTGATGCTTTTGCTAAGCATCAATTCAGGACATTTTTAAATCTGTAATTTCTCTATGAATTAGAAAAAGATAAAGCAATTGGATTCAAGTTGGTTTTGATTTCATTGCAACAATTCACATATTAAGTTCCAAAAAAGTTGAGTGTTTTTTTTTCTTTTTGAAAGAAAATCCAGAGGAAAGCAGAAGTAATAAAACTTCGTATGATGCAATCTTGCTTACAGCACAGAATTTGGAGACTACAGATTTGTTAATTAGCAGCAAAAAAGCATAAGACAGAATCTCTGTACATAGACATATATTGTGTACAGCATGCACTTGGGTTACATGCTTTAGTTTTGAAACTGCATGCTTCAGTACAGTTTGCAGGACATCAAAGCACAGTAGTTTTGCGATACAAGAAGTGGATTTTTTTTGTTGTCAAGTCCCACCATGTTCAGTTAGATGGCTCCTTTTCCTGTCTGAACAAGCCAGCAGCAGCAGGTAGCCACGGAATGCAAGAATCATTGGTGCAAGTACATAGTCTTTAGAAGAGACTAATTTTTCATTTTAGGAGACTATATTAAAACCTTCAGTCTCTGTTCTTGTCTAATCAGCAAGTATATGTTGTAATATTGGCAAGACAGAAAGCTGAGATAAAACAAATCTTTTAGTTGGCAGTTCTTAATATTCTAATATCTTAGGCAACAATGCAAGACTTCTAGAACCTTATTTGAACACACATTCCTCTCCCAGGGAATTATGTGCATAGCAATTTATTTTAGACTATCCCCAAATAATCCCCACATAGACTACGGTGTGTATATGCATATATGTTTCCATAATAAGAAAGCTGAAATATTTAAACTGCAAAAAGTTTAAGAGATCATGCACTGATGCTATTTAATGGTGAAAAGCCAAATAAAAGATTTGTGAGAACGCTAAATTAGAAAGCGATCAAAGGGCATAGCTTAATTCTTACCTTGGCTGTTTTTTTCACGAGTTGACATTTTTGCTGGTTATGAGACAGAAACAAAATATCTTAAAACTATTTCTAAAGTCTCACTCACACCTGCTTGGATGAAGACTGGCACATAGCTCAAAACTTCAGGATTTTGTTTTCATAACCTCTGTCTCTTTATGCACAAACACACAGTGGAAATAATGAAAAAAGGATTTTTCTTTCACAAAAATAAAAGGAATCCTCCCACCACCCACAGAAAGTTTCTCTCCTTCCTAAAGATCCAATGTGATGAGGGATTTCTCCATAATTTCAAAGATGCTAATACAGGTCTTGAGCAACATTCAGCCAGATGAATTCTTGTCATAATTATCAATGCTATTTTAGCTCTACAACTCTGTTTCATAAGATACTTCCCAATTAATTTATTTATAGGAAATACTATTCAGTCAAAAGCACAACTCTCGCCTTCAACCAGTATTTAAAAATAAATGTTTTTATTTACCTTGGCTGATGATGACATCTTTGTGCCTGGAGAGAAATTCAAAATAGTATCATTAATAATACGTGAAATGCTTATCAAGCCATACTACCTAGTTCTTACAAATGATTGCACTTGGCAATCTCATCAGATTCTGTGTACAGTGTAACTGTAGTATAAGATGCTAAACAACGAATCTTGGTCACCGTAGTGCATTTTTACCCACATAATATTTTATGCAGTTCACTGTATCTTTTTGGGCCTATGGCAAGGGTCTCTAAGAATTACTGTGGTAACAACAAAATACCAAAAATGCTTTTAAAAATAAATTATGGACGGCATCTTCTTTATGCATGGAGAACTCCATTATGAGAGAGAAAACTTATTGTAACCAAATGTTTTAAGCTGCCAAACACCCTCAGGCCTGCATGCAAATATGCTGTCAGCACACAACACCACAATTTTCTTCTAGGAATTAATCATGTTGGGTACATGAATTAAATGTGAGCAAGTTGCAGTTTCATTTAAACTGGATCCATGCAGCATTACCGGACGCACAACACAGTCTTTATAGAAATGTAGTTGAGATATCTTTCTTCGCCAGAACCAGGAATGAACTACTCACAAAATCCTCTCTTTTCTTGTGAAGAAATAAGAACTATTAATTTCCAGCATCAGAGCTACAGAATGCTCCTTGATGGGTGAAAGTACTGCATAGAACACCCTCTTGAATTCATTTGAAATTCAGCAGGAAGGCATGTGGAGCATACAGTATTTTTAGCAGGAGTAACAGATACAAAGGGTGAAGTACATGCATGAGGAAAGTAATCTCTGGCTATTGGTAGAATCACCTATTACCAAATGAATAATTAAAACTGGATTTCCAGTTTTGCCTGAAAAACATTGAGTGATGGACTGCCATGGGAACCCCCTTACTTATGGCTTTATCAGACTAATTTACAGCTCAGTTCTGGCTTAAAGACTGAGCTTACTAAACAAAGTTCATGTCCTCGACTGGTAGCTCAAAGTATATGTAAAACATTTCTATCCTGGGGCCCACATTAGGGGCTGAGTTCTATTCCCTTGCACAACAATCATGTAACTTCAGGCAGATCAGGCCAACGTTTCTTAACTGGAAATGATAAATGCAATTTAACAATTTGCCTTTGCGCAATACCAACCAAGTATTTTAGAAACTGGGCACAGAGGATGTAAAAAAATGAGTACTGATTTGTGCTCTTGAATGCAAACACTGTTTTTATTGTAAATCTGAGCACAAGAATAAGATATACAAATAATACAATACCCAGTCTTCAATCATATGATGGTCTACAATTGATAAAGTTTGAAATTTTATTTAGTAGTTTAAGATATAACAGCATCAAGCTGTGAACAGACAACTTTCTCCAACAACAATTAATCTTAATCTTTCATTGCCCATTCTTTTGTTATATATCCAATTTCTTTTTTCTACATCAGAGACTGTAGGAGGACAGCATTTAAAGTCTTTTAGAAAATAAGAAGAATCACAGGAAAAAGAAACAATTTTTTGACCATGCCTAAATCAGTACAGAAAATGTCAATAAAAGCAAATTTTATTATTATGAGCAAATTTGAAGTATATACCACATTGTGAAAGATACTTTAGTAGCATAACAAAAATCAGGAACAGAAGCTTTATAAGTAGAAATCAAGAGATGTTTTTTCATTCCAAAATAATATCTAGCTACAATCTAAATTGCCAAAGGGCTTTTAAATTCCAACAGTGCAAACCGATTATAAAAGGAAAATAAATACTTGCAAAATATCTAGTCCATAATCCCTCACACACAGCACTTCACTGTTCTGCAGACCTCTTCAATCTAAAGCTTTCAGTAAATGTGCTGATATCCACACCCAAGATTAATTTAAGATGTTTTTGTTCTTCCCATTCCTTGGAAAGAAGGAATGTACTTACACCAGTCTTGATTTTAAGCATCTATTTGACAACTAGTCTTATATGCAAGCTACAGAAAGCACTATGGACGTGATCTTAGAAAGACTGGAAATTAAAAGTTCTTAAGAGTTTTATTTGTCATAATGGGAGGGGTTTTCAGGTAGTTCTGCCTCGGAATAGTTAATGGCTATTTGAATGAAGATTAATGTGCAGATGTATGAAATCTGCAGATGACATCAATCTGGGAGAAGCTGCCAGCACGCTGGGAGGATCTCAGCAAATAGGAGAGGGGTCAGACAAAAGGTCAACACAACAATTTCAACAAATTCAGCAAAATTTAAAAAAAAAATCAAAAAAAGAAAGTAAGTATGTGAATAAAAATTGGGAAGCCCAATTGGCAAAGAGTATTGAGAAGTGGGTCACAACAGGGGACAACAATGCGGAGTTAACAGCAATACACAAACTCTTGTCCCTATTCTGACAGGAACAGAAGCAAGTACTCTGGGCTGTTCATCCTTGGCAAGGCCTCCACTGGAGGCCACAAACTGAGAAAACCTGCTGCTGAAGAAGAGCATGAGGGCAACAACAGGCTACAGCACATCACCTACTGCAGGTGAAGCTGAAAAGATCATTGCCTATTATATAGGACCTCTAGTCAGGAACCTGTTAAACAGTTAATTTGAGAGACCCACCTGAAATCAGAAATACGTTCTTATTATTACAGTCTGCTTTAGAAACATACATATTATGTCAAATGCAGTAAATTACCTTCAGGGAAATAAACTAGCATTTTCAAATCAGTTTTCATTAGGAAAAAAAATGTCTGAAAGCTTCACAACAGTGGCATTATGCCATAAATCTTGAATAATTCCACTAACCCACATTAAAACATACTTACATTAAAACTACATTAAAACATATTTACACTCAAATCATGCATTCATATTTTATAATAATTCCAAGATTCCATAGGCCCCTGGAGCATCATGTTGCCAGGTTAGGCCAGTAATTACTCCCGCTAAAAATGAAGACACAAGTGATCTTAGCATATATATACATAAGTTCACTAAAATGATACAATTTCATAACATTTTGACTCTAAAATTCACTTTCTTTTATGTACCGAACTGATACGTACTTGTCTGCATTCTTTGCTACTTTTGATATTAATTTAGATGTTGATGCTACTCTCAGCAGCTTGTTACGACTGTCATCTGAACTGTCCCAAGCACTGTGAGGTTTTTCAGCAGTCAAGGATTTCTTTATGCTAGAAGAAACAAAAATATATTTTACAGTGACAAGATAATAAGGTAATGATAACTGGAACTGGTATGCAACTGACAGATCAAGCAGCAGAAGACAAAAGCAGAGCTAGGTCTTCCCTCAAGCTGAAGCATGAAACAGGAAAAAAAGATTAGTCAAAAAGTTCTAACTGGATGAATGAAAACAATTGAGCAAGACAGTTGCCAAATGTTTTATCCATTCCTTTCTAATTCTGAGTGCTCTTATATAGACTTGAACAAAACAAGTCTATACTTCATTACTATATCGCTAATAAATTACAAAAGTGGAAATAAATGAGGCTAACGTATATTAGCCTTAAAGAATTATTAAAAAAAAAATCACTTGAGAAGGTAACAAATAAAAGTAGAATTTCTTTTCCCTGATTAAGTGTTTTCCAGCTTCAACACATCAATTTTTGAGGCAGAAAAGTGCTCAGATTACAGTTTCATATGGCTGTTTTGCAGATGGCACATTCTAAACCACATTAATGACTTTAACCTTTTTGAAACAAATGCCTGCAAACTTCTTGCACAAATAAGACATGCTGGGTTTGGCCCAATACTACAGATGATTAAATCCATGAATTCTGATATACTATTTCAGCTATCTTATTGTAGCCAATTTACGCTAATGGGAACCCGCAGGTTTTGCAGTCACTAGTTCATTAATCTCACACACATCTTAATCACGGAAAACATCTAGCCCAAATTATTCTTTAACCAGCTGATTTAGCGCCTGCATATGTCCTGCTAACAGTATTATACTTCATCCCGTCAGAAATACTTTTGCAGAAGTAAGTCCTGAACCGCAGCCTCAGAAATGCCAAGCTCCTTCCACAGCACCTCAAGAAGCTGAAAGGTCCTGCGACAAACAAGTTAATCCAATCAAGTTAAACCATTAAGAGAATAAAAAGAGGATTTATTTTTGTTCCCCACATTGCAAAAGATTAGTAAACAAGACTTCAGACAAACATCTTTACAGCAAGATACCAGGCAGGAGAACAACAGGCCACAAGTTCAGCTTCAGACAACTTAAGAGTTTGTGCAAGACACGGAGACAGAGCCTTTATGAGTGTTACAACATGCATCAGTCAAGTGAAAGTTTAAATATTTATTAGCGCTGTGAATTCGAGCAATGCAAGACAACAATCTTGTGAACCACAGTAAATTTCAGAGTAACAAATTCCACTTATTTAAGAGCTTGTTTCAGCTTCCTAAATGCCAAATAGTAAAAGAAAATATCATACTTTGAAAAACAATAAGGTGACAATGAACTAAAGAAAAAAAAAAAGCCACACCAAAACCACACCAAGTGATCTGCACAGTTTTGAAACTCAGAAATAATCCCCCAAATCTTAAAATCTATTTAATTTGACTTGAAAAAGCCATTAAAAAGAAAAAAATCTGTGCCTAAATCCCACTAAAATGAGCAGGAAGACAGAGGCAATCCTAAATAAACTTTTATGTTCACTCAAGTCTAGCAGTTCTATGATTTGAGTGTAAAACCAGAACTCTACTCATGTAAGGAATCATAAAAAAAAGTGACACAAACCATCCTGCAACCTAGTAGGAATAAAAAAGGGGGCAGGTGACAAAAAAGTCAAAATTGCAGTCACTTTATATAATAATTTGAGAAGAAAAACTCCAAAAGGAAAATTTGTAACAATACCAGTATTTAACAAATGCAATGCAGTAAATGGCCATGTTTGCACATTTTGCAATACAGTCCACAATTCAGCTATGACAGCTAAAACCTGCGGGGTGTATTTGGAGGAAAACCAAATCAGAGTCATTGTTATATATTTTCGAATAATGACTGATTAAAAGTAATCTAACTTTACCATATTGGGATTTCAATAACAGAGAGCAAAAAACCCCTTTGCAATCTTAAAAAAAATTACTGAGAGAAAAATTGCATTTTTTAGATATTTGCTCTGCAGTTATGCATATTAAATGCACCTACTCTAGCGCAAAAAAAAAGATCAAACATTCAATCATGCTCATGAAATTGGAGCTATTTCACATGACTTGTTGTCCAATATGAACTCAGTATCATCACAGTAATTGTCTAGTTCTGTACTGTGGTACTGTGAAAACCTTTTAGTTGGAGCAGAACTCTTGCTTTCTTGAGTTTGCCTGTGTGTTTGGAGAGTCTGTGAGGAGGGCTGGGGAGAAGGTGATGCTTGAGTTTGTGGACTTTGATCATTAGAATGAGAGTCCTCTTTTTTTTCTTTCTGTCCTGGAGGTTTTTCCTTCTTTTTTTCTGTACCGCTGCAAAATAAAGTATAACACAGAGGAGGGAAAAAAAGAGAACAAGCAAACAAATTAAAAAGGTGGGAGAAAATGCCCTCTGCGAGAAGATGGGAAGCATGTCACAACTTATTATATATAATCATGGAAAGAATGCTTTGATTACTTACTCTTTTCAGGTTAGTGTTTTGCTAAAATAAGATTCATTCATAAGCTCCAAAAATCAAAAAGGAGAGAGAAGCATGTAAGGTTATTTACTTATTTACACAAGATAATTGCACGATGTTTATTCTGATTTTAAAATGAAAATTTTGACTAGTGTATGTCCTTTATTTGCAGGACAGCATTCCTTCTACAGCATTCAAAGCTGACACAAGTCGACACATTGCAAGTCCGCCGTCCTTCAGAAAAAAATCATCCTCTAGCGCAGCTCACTGACTACCTTACCGTGCTGCCAGCCTTTCAGCACAAGCGAAAGGCCGGCGTGTGACTTGCGCTATCTCTGATTAGCTTAAGCCTGCCATGAAGCTATAGCTCTCTCTGTATTTCTGGATGTGCATGGTACTGCTTAGCTTCATGCTGTCACCGGAGGAGCAAAATGCCATTGCTGATCGCCTGGGCTCTCCTTGGCTGCACCACGGGTTAAAGGAAATCACCTCTGAGAACTCATAGCTGTTTTGTTCTGTAGTCCACTACCATCAGACTGTCTTGCCACTTCTTTAATGCCTTCAGTAAACGAAAGCTTGGAATAGTTCATCTTTGTTTTCATGGTGCTGCATTTATTAGGTTAACATTTGAAATAGCTTTAAATATGTTATTAACAAGTTTAAATTCATCACAGATCTAACCAAAGGTCCATTAAGTAAACTGAAAGAGTGATTAAAAGGCTCTTGTATAAAATAGCATGCGTTGCAATATACTGAATCACACAAACAGTAGCAGGACCTGGAAGAGAAGAGTATTCTGTACCATAAAGCCTTTTTTTTAAGATTAAAAAAAATCTTCCAAGATAAATTTCCTCTCACTGTGAATAAACAAAGCAAGACACAAACATCAGCTAAAATAGGAAAAAGAATTATTTTTCTCTTAGTTTCAAAGTAATCTGCAAGGTAAAAAAGAAACAGCATCTTTATGAAGGAAAGAATCCAGATTTCTACTCCCGCACACCATTTCCACTCCCTGCCCCAACCTCTTGTATATTCTTATTTATTGATGTTTCCATTTCTCTTTCACCACAGAATGATGTAGAACAGTAAGATAATATTAAAAATAAATTAATTAAAATGGGCTCCTGCATTTTAATGTAGCATTCATTATTGTTTCATTATTTCAATTAAAGTATATCACCTACCACCAAGACAAAGCCCTCAACGCTTATATAAGTTCAACTTCTCTAAATGCTTTCAAAGAAGCATTGAAGAACAGGTCAAAACATGAAAAATAATCTAAAACTCAAAATACATTTATAAGGATCACTCGGGATTTCTTCTATAAACCATATTAACTAGTTAAAAATGCAAATATAATCCATCAAGATTACAATTTCTTTTCAGAAAAATGGGTGAAAAAATAGAAAGGGCTCTTCACACTCCTGATAATAGTAAAAGAGATGAGAAATGGAAGTGAAAAAAGAATGTATAAACACAATGACTTCCGTAACTACAGCTTGCAATCAACAAAGATTATTCCTACTTGGTCAGAACAATGGCTCGTCTGGCACCATGTTCTGACTCTGACCGTGGTATAAAAGAGCTAGTCACTACCTGCAGTCTCTTTTCCCATACTTTTTCTGTTTACAATGACACAGCAGCAATCCTGCAATTCTCTGTGTTCTTCCAGCATGCTCAGGTGAATGCCACCTGCTGACAGCAGCACTATCATCAACTTATCAATTTGTGATCATATTTTCTGTGTTCTTACCCAAATTCATTTAGCTCCTCTGATCCATCTCCTAGAAATCACAGGTTCAGTGTGAGAATCTCTTCAATGACTTCACTGAGCTTGACAGTTGTGGACTATCCATTTCACACCTTTGCCATTAGGTTCACTCCTTACCTTCTCTGTTGAGCCAGGAAGTCACGGAATGACTGGTTTCCCTGAACTGCAGCACAAGGTACTCCTTAGGTTCCAACACAGTGCTTTTATCAACCACCAGAATGCAAGCAGCCTTCTTTTTTATGCCTGTCATTTTAATGTGAAATTATGCAGATATGTGACAGCCTTGGTACTGAATATCTCTGTGCCGAATTTATTTGTTTTGCTCTGTCCTGTTAAAGTCTTCAGCTTAATTATGACTGCTATTACAGAGCATCTTTCAGTACACTAACACCTCTTGAATTAGGACTTGTGCGACAACTGAAACCAAAACAACAACAGTACCTTTTCTTCTGGGTTTCTAAAGACTAATTATTTTGGGAAGGAATCGTTTAAAGCATCCAAAAATTCTTTCCAAATCCCAGCTTGATGAGGCATTTCTTCGATCTGCATGGAATCACTGGAGCTCTATTACTATCTGTTTCTAATTCTCTAATTTCACTTAACACAGTGTTTCATCCTTTGGATCACAACACATCAGCAGTACTGCAGAGGTTAGTCTTTCTGGAGACTATTCTTACCCAGGAGCTGTTCTCAGAAAAATGTTTAGTCTTAAGGAAAATGATCTTTGTGACAGTCATATGCAGTACAAAGTACAAACCTGTTCCCAACTCTAGTGAGAGTACAAGGTACACAGCCTGTTTTTCGTTCTAAAGTGTTTCAACACCTCTATCACAAGTCAGTTCCAGACTACAGGGTGAAAATTTTCCCAATATGTACATGACTTCATCTCTGTCAAAAGGACACCATCTACCTGTTGTTCATGGTATGTTCCTGAACTCTGGTTTAAGCAACAGCTAGTATTCTAGCATATCTTTGTTGAAATGAGATACGCTGCTGCTGTGCAACTACTGAGCCACCAAATCATTTCCATGGTCACAGTGTTCAAGTTGATAGAACAAAGATTAAACAGTCCAGAAAATGAAATAGAAGAAATTCTCAAGAGATGACAGGTCTACAGAGGCCAGAGCCCCAACAGAGCCTTCAACAAAAATAACAGTTTGGACACAAGAAGGCCTTCTCTTATTTGTGGCAATGTATGACCACTTATATTTAGAACATGAAAAGCTATAGGCAAGCTATAGGGGCTGTTTGGTAACTGAAGTGTAATTCTACATCAACAGATGACCATGTCCACCTGCTGCACCAGTTCAACCTCCAGCCTGAATAAAAGCCTGGACAAATGGGCATCCCATGACCAACTGATAATCTCCTTCCTATTCACTGTGGCAATAATCTTAGAAACAGACATGTTTACCCTGACGTTAAGGAAATGGGAAATACTACTGACATTCATTTATATCTTTGACTAGGAACACTACTCGGCACTGAATAGTTTTGCTGTTTTAAAAAACCATAGCCACAAAACCCAAGATCTGAAATTATCTTTTAACCTTTCTTGCGTCCATAATTTTCACAGAAACATACAATCACAAGGTTGGAAAAGATCATCAAGTCCAACCATTCCTATCTGCCACTAAACCATGTCCCTGAGCTCCTCGTCTATTTTAAGAAAGGGCAAGTTTATTTTCCTCCAAATATCAAACAAATTTAATGGGAGAGCATATAAAAGATAGGAGAGTGAAAGGATGTTATGGTTTGAGCTAAATTAGAGTCAGTTTTGTGACTAACTCACTCCAATTAACTTCATTTTTCTGAAAGCTAACTGCAGGTTTTTGAAACAGTGTTCTCTAAAAGTGATAACTCAGGGCATTGCTATGCAGAAAGGCCAATGCTTGTACTTAATCAAGGCCATCCTCAAGCTGGTGGAAAAAAAGGGGCTACACCTGCAAGGAGGGAGCCTAAACTGACCAGCAGAGTATTCCATCCCATATACGTCATACTCAGTACAAACTTCAGAGATCACGAGGGTCTCATTCTCTTCTACAATGGCCGATGTCCAGTGAGGATGTTGTCTGTCTGGTTGTTGCTCATCCCAGATCTGCCCATTCCTTAGTGCAATGTCTGAGTCCAGCTCCCTCCCAGATGTGGATCCCTTCTCCCAATTCTGCTCTGATATACAGTCATCGAGGGTTGGGGGTGCAATCTAATATATTTTATTACATCATCATTATCATTATTATTGTTGTTGTTGTTATTTCATTAAAGCTGCAGTTTTAGTTTCCAACCCGCAAGTCTTCTTCTCATTTCCCTCTCCCCTTTCCCTGGGAGGTGTGGGGGGGAATTTTGGAGGCTCAACTGCACAGTTTTAGTTCCAAAAATTTGGCTGTGTGCGGCTAAACCATGACAAAGGACCTGCTGAAAACATAACCAAAGGGGCGACTTCAGCCTTCCTAAAACAAGACCTGATGAAGGGTGTCATATCTTCAGATGCGTTGGAAGCATCAAAACCTCCCCTGGACAGGTGTTTGGGAGTCTGGGGAACGCTGCCCTCTGCATATTAAGGTTTTCTTCTTTTGGTCTACCCAGGTCTCCTTTTAAAGACATTAACTCAGATGAAAGTCGTGCTGGCCACTCCACTCTGCTCTTCTGCAGTCAAATGTCGAATAGCCAATGAATCAAGAAGGTGATTCAGCACAAACACAAGCTGAACACCACACGAACCGGACTGGCTCTCATCAATGTGCTAATGACCACATGGGTAAGATTAATGGAAAAGTGCTAACTAAGAAATACCTTCCTGCAGGAATGCCTTTTGTCCCACTGCCTGTCACTAGCAGACAGAGACATACCGTAATCACTTTCTGATTTACTGTTGAAAAGTAAACATAAGGATTCAATAAAAAGAAAGATATACAATGCTACACAATGGAGAAGAGGAAAGAGCGAGGCATTACCCTTGTTTTCCAAATTCCAAATGCACTAAAGCATTTTCTGGTTTGTTCTCCTACAGTTTATATTTGCATGCAGCATTTTTATTCCCTGAAATATATCACTTCCCTGTCTTGTTGTACAGTACAGTATTTACATCCACAGCAGAAGATAAACCAGCCACTGGAGTTACCAAGAGTACTCTACAGAGGCCAAGAATTTGTTCACAATTTAACACATTTATACATTCTTCTCTGCTCTGTGGCTACATCTGGCAGCCTGTTCTTCCCAACAAAAACGAAAAGCTGCAAAATCTACTGATTAAAGCAGCCATGCAACCAATACCTAACAGACTCAGAAAAGAAAGTAGTTATACAAATGCTTTGCTTACTGTATGCAGTCAAAATCATTACCTGCAGGAAAAAAACTCTACTTATTCAGCTCATTTAACTTACAAATACTCAGTGCTATTACTATAAATGTGAGATCTGATACATATATTCTTCATAAAGACTTCATAAGTAGCCATATTTTGGGTTAAGATTTTCTACACAAAAATGTAAACCTTTATCTTACACACAATTCACTGTTGTTTCATAGCTGTTATGCTGTTGCCTACTATTTACACTCCAGATAATGAAGTCAGTTTTGTCCTTTGATTTCCTCGGAAAAAAATAAAGACACTGATGAATACCAGAAGGAAAAATTATCCGTTTGTACCGGAAATACATTTGTCTGTTCTTTTCCTTAGGGATAATGCATTTTGGACATTATACACTATAGAAATACTCTCAATTTATGAATTCTTTCTAGAACACTGCTTTAAGCAGCCCAGCAATATGGTACATCTCCAAAGTTTATTTGAGCCTTTATTTGACCCTTCAGGAAGTTCTGATAAGGGTCATGCAGGGGCAAAAGTCAAACTCTTGCTCTATCTGTTTTTAAAAAAAAATGCAATTTCAATTTTAATAACAAGTCGGTACCTTTTTGCAGCAGATGAAAGAGTTTCTTTTCTAGCAATAGAAACAGATGAACCGTGGCTTGTTTTCCTGCTTCCTGTACTCCCATTAGTTATACAGGACATCGAGATAGCTTCTCGGAGGCTTGGCTGACCTAGGAAAAAACAACATTGAAGAACACAAGGTTTAACAACCAAAAGTTCCCAGATGTGGATCTGGTATCACACAGGGGCAAACCCAGCATTCAGAACAACCATCTAGTCTATATCCAGTGATATATACTCACGAAAGCCTTAACTTAAGCAGCTGGAGATGGGAGACCCGTGACACTAAGACAGGCAAGAATATGTTCTGGTAGGGGTCAGCTTCTCTACTGCCATGCTGTCAGCAAGTGCTTTTATTTAGCAACATGCCACATCTCTTTCCAGTTGTGATCCACAGGACAATTAGATTATAGCTAGCCTTGAGAAGCTGGTTAGCTCAAACAGCTGTGGGACACCAAATCTGATTATTCCACCTCCGCTGTTCAAAACCATCACAGCTCAGATAACACCACATGAGGTTTGTTACTTTCAATACAATTGTTTTTCACTAAAGGTCAAAGAAGTTGCTGAAAATAATTATTACTGAAGGAATTATTAAGATATTTAAGGGTTGTGACACTAAGGCTTCAAAAATCAAGTTTTTCAGCTTGTTTTCAGCTGCTCCTTCCATATAAAAAGGTATTGACCTTTGAGTATATGCACTATGGTATAGTTACTAAGTTTCTGATATACTTCACTCCATAGAACATCTGCCACATCAAGCAAACACTACAGCCTCCCTCCAGGGATGAATCAAGACAGTATATGTGAAGAAGGCTGTTGTCTGTCAGATGTCCACTTCACTCACTACAGAAGTTTGAAACTATGCAGTGAATGTGGGAGGGGATTGCAAGGAAGATGGGAGTGGGGGTGGGGAAGAACAGAGGGGGAATGAAGGCTCTTCTATTTAAAGAGCTGAATGCTAGCCTGGCAATCAGCTCTCGGACCTGTCTTTGCCACAGACAGTCAGTGAAATACAAGGCATTTCATTTGAACCTGACATTTCACCCTTTCCCACTGATTGTACGTCTCTCCTTTTCTATGTGCCTCTCCTTTTTTTTTGTGTGCCCTTCTTATTTCTAAGGTCTTACTCAGACAAAAGTTTTGCCCTCTCCTCCCAAGTACTATTCCCTTCTGAAGCATTACATGCCCTGAAAAAATCTCTCAGCTAATCTCACATTAAGCATTCAAAAATCAGCGGTCACTTTTGACTCCATCTCTGTGCTACATCCCCACTTCACAGAAAGCCAGTTGTTAAAGGCACCTCATGGGGTCATGATGTCGAGCCATTCCGACTTCAGCAACAAGCACCAAGGACAGGACTGACAGGAAAATAACAGGTCTGTGCTCATGGCAGGCTTGGAATAGTGTGAGATAGATAAGGCATGAGGCCTCACATGGAATATAAAAGTGAGGAATAGAAAAGCAGTCAGAGACAATCGACTGCCTGGCATAGTGAGGGCAACCTCGCGCAGATGCACTGTTTGAACAACACCATTGGCCACATCACAGCTCTATCAGGAGGGCTGAGAGGAAAATTAATTCTTGTTTTAAACAAGTATTTTACACCCAAGAGATAGCTATCAAAGGAATATTAGATTTCAGAACTATTTGGACGAAAGCAGAAATGGGCTGACCTACACTAACCATACACTGCTTCAAACGCATCAAGTGGCATGTGACCACATCTGAAATTCAGATCAGGAAAGCCAAAAGGTGCATGTAGAACATCCTGGGCAGAAATAAGAATAAAAGAAATCTGAAGAAAGTAAAGACATGTCCGAATACAGGAACACTGCAAAGATCATTGTTTTTCTTCCTAAACTCTGCATAAATAAACTTAGCACGATTCCTTCCATCTGGTACTTCTTGTAAACTGTTCGATTTGCTACATCCACATTTGGAATACCGATTTTTATTTTAGAAGTTAATATACTGTACAAAACCTCTAAAGCTCAAGAGATTTTTATCCCCCTGTGTAATTTAGATGCAAGAACAAAAGCACATAGGCTTAAAAAGCACTTTTGGTATTAGAAGCCTATAAATTAGCTTCTTTTATTTTCTGTGGCAAAGTAAATCATCTTCTTTGTGGAGATGCATAATATCAAGGCCAATGATTCACTCTTGAACTGCATACGACCTTAGCATCTCTGTCTGCTCATCGTATTAGATCAATGCCTCTCCATCCAGCACTAGCAGGGCTTTCCAGAACTGTGAATCAGGAGACATAATAGACGTAATTCTCAGTACGGAGAGGAAAGCATTCAGTGGAAATTATAAAGAACAGTGGTACTACAGACAGGGTACAGGAACTTAATAAGATGAGGAGAAAAGAATTGCTCACTTTTCTCAAGCAAGGGGCACATTGCTATTTTGTTCACTGAAGGTGTCTAGACTAACTTCCCCTACTAGGTATGAAAAATGTTAGTTCCTGCTTATGCCCAAGGACAAAACTGTATACTCATGACAGGAATGTGCTCTGCTCCACATGATGAATGCAAAAATAATAATAAAAAAGGAGCCATATGGCAGGTTTGGGCTTATTTGTTTTTCAGTAAAGTGGATGTTGATGATAGATCTGCAGAGCACTTCCTAATTTCAACATGTGGCATGCAAAATTAAATCTGAGATAAAAGTTTTTGAATCAACTACACATAATCTAGATCTCTTGAATCATTCATTTCTTGATCAAAACACTTAGAGACAGGCTGAAATATCAAGATCTAGAAAAAACTGCACTGACAGATTTTTGAGTAGCAAAGATATATCACAATTTCTTACAGCACAGAACAAAGTCTTTATGACACAATCAATGTGCAACACAATTTAAAAAAAAAAAACAACAAAAACGAAGTGGGGAAAAAGAAAAAATCTCACTCAAATCCCCAAACCCAACATCCCTAAGAAACAAGCCCTGTTACAGACTCTCTATATTTAATTTTAACCAGATATTAAAAAGTGACCTTTGAAATACCTATTTTTCAAGGGGAAAAATTAAAATTCAGTTAATCTGCAATTATATATAAATAAAATGTGTTTAAATTTTAAGTTGTGAGAAGGAAGGGCAAGTTTCAGCCCTGCACACATCCCAGGCAGTGGAGCAGTGAAGCCTGGCTGCCCATGGGGTCAGAGACACACAACCAGGATCTTCCCAGCTGAGTCAAAATCTGACACACCAGTTCCAAATCATGCAGTTCTCTTCACGACTTTTAACCAGGGAATCTCTACAGTCAAAAGTTGTACACCACTTTTCAAGTCAAAAATAACACCACTGTAACCTTCTTCACCGCACACAGTACTTCACAGCTGCCAAGCAACTTTGCTTCAGAGATCTGGAAAATGACAAAGCAGCACAGAACACAAATTCCAGATCAATAGACTAAAACAATAGAGTTCTCCCAGCATTCGTATTGCATATCTCTGCCAATATCATGTCATACATCACCTGCAAATATAAACAGTCTGAAATTCTTCAGACTGAATAGCACTCAGCTTTATCTGTTAGTTTGGAACAAAAGCCAGAACATAAACTCAACATAAAATGAAAGCCAGTGTATAGTGATCAGGATTAAAGCCAAATTGTCAGAGATCAAAGTGGTAAAAAATGTCTTTTATGGGTAAAGGATTCATCTCTGTTCTGATAATTTTCATAGAATGGTTCTGTTGAGCACAAAAGAAGCATTTCATTAACATCTGTCAAGTATGCAAGCGTGTGAATGAAAGATAAGTAGGATTAGAATAAACCAAGAATCTATTTCCAACTCTTTATCACCCTTGATTAGCTAACTGGGGAAAAAATGAAGCTGAGCTGTAAGAGACAGTGGTAAGTTTTGAAAATGTGTGTCCTGTGATAACATGATAGGTTTTCTTTCCAAACACACATATAAGATAGCTAGAGATGAGTATTAGTTAGTAATGCACTTCTTTTTTCCCAAACCCAAAAGTTACAGTTCTTTATGTTAAAATATAGTTTATTATGGTATTACTTGTGTTAACTTGAACAATGATTTGCTTAATATCATCTTTGTATGTGCTGATATCCTGACAGGTAAAATGACTTTCTTCCTAAGAAAACCCAAACCCTTTTCTTCAGGTAATTTCAATTTAAATTAAGTAGCTGCAGCTACATTAAAATAACTTCTCTGGGGACTTCATTCAAGTGGATTTAAAACAAGAAACTCAACAAATTCTGTGTTACCAAAAAAAAAAAAAATAGGATTTAGTTATACTGGGTTTTTTTTTAAGCTTGCCTTTTCTTACAGTATCCAAGTCATTCAACAACCTTTAAATACCTCATTTCCAGTAAAATTTGACAAATGTTTCTATATTTCAAATATCTTAGATGCCTAGGGGGTTAGTGCAAATAATACTAATGGCTTGAAGGACAGAAACCCAACTATTACTAAAGAAGCATAGAGTGTGTGCTCATCCACACTATTAATCACCAGAGAACCCATATAGATGAGCAGCAGAAAAACACACTGAAATAGTTCTAAGTGTAGCAGAACATAAGACTTTATATGCACTTCCTTCCTAAAATAAAGACATAAAAAATGAACTAGGAATTATGAAAAACCCTAAACTTACTCCAAAATGTTATAATACATTGTATCAAAGCAACTAACTGTAGTCACTGCTTTGCTTCCAAAGTTTCAAAGCTTGTCAAGCTCATGGAAGATGCTGGCAAAGAAATAGCTTGGGACTGGCTAAAACTTTTTTCAAAACCAAATAGTGTATTCCAAAGGGTAGGGGAAAATATTCTTCAGCATTTTGTTTTATTCAGCTGTTTCACTTGCATAATAAGAGTCAAATTCTGATTGAGACTTCTTAAAGTAGAAAAAATAGTCTCTTCTATCATGCGAACAAATGTTACAGGTCACAGTGAGATACTAGCTCTCAAATAACGACTAACATAAATCAGGAAAAAAATGATTCAGTTCAGTACTGATGGGTTATACTGCATTTTGTTTAGTAATCCAATTTTAAGACAAATTTGAGTTTTGACATACTTATTCTTACGACAATTAGAACTAGCAGGGAAAAAAATCAGATGCTTTTTACAGTTTTGGGGTTTTTTTAACTGATGCCAAATTTCACAAAACTTAACCTACAACTGGCTATTAAATTATTTGTCATTTCCTAGTAAAAGAATTAACTGAATAGAAGTATGCTAATATGCAACTGTTTGAGAATGTATAGCTAAAGCATAAACATCTTGAGATGCAAGTGAATGTCTCCCAATATGCAGATCAATTAACTACAACATTAAGAGTAATTGAATATTTATTTAGAGATTTCCTACATACTTTTTATAACTAGTGTCTTACTGTCAACATATGCGTTTCTAACTATAACTGATCCTCCTAAAGACATAAAACTAGTTTTTCAGGTGTCGTGCTCTTAACAGTCTAGGGAAGCCATACCACTGCTCTGATGCTTGGCTTTTGGGGCAGGTCTTTTAAAACCTACTACCTAGGAAAACTGAAGATTTCCTTAGTGAGGGACAGTCAACAGCTTATTCAAACAACATAGCCCATTTCCTCCTCCCTTCCTACCTTCTTATTCTTTTGCTATGCTTTCTCAGAGGCACCATCTACTTACTCAACCAACTGCCAAATGAGCTATACCCAAGCAGAGGAAATAAAATTTTAACAATAGTGTAATAAAACAATATACACTGGCAAACAGTGATGAAAGGGCAAATCAAGTGTTATAAACAAGCTAGTTTTTATTTGAAAAAGTTAGTGGCACTATTTAACTCTTCCAACACTGCAATTCTTAGTTTAGGAAGCATCACAGAGAACAGTAGAGTATTGCTCAAGAAAATTTGCCCACACTGTTCTAAAAAAGCACACAAATGCACAAAACAGATCCAAACTTGTAATAAGCATAAGGAAAAATAATAAGAACTTATCACCACAACTGAAAAGCACTCCTCTACAATGCTCTGAATATCTTCTACAATGAACAAGATTATCAGGTTACAAAAGTTAAAAAAATTGAACTTTCTTCTTCATGACTTCTCTTTCCTTACACTTGGTTTAGCTGGTTAGTGGCCCTTAGTTCATTAACACCATTCAGACACAAATCCTTTGTGTAAAGGAAAATAGATGAAGAACATCAAGAACAGTAAGAACAGTAGAAGAAAAAGAAAATATTACAGAATAAAGAGGAGAAGACAGGGAAAAACGGGGAAGAAATGAAAAAAAAAAAGAATGCAGAAAGAACAGATGGCACTAAAATCAATACCTGGAAAATCCATTAAGACCTCGAGAGTATGAATATTTGTTATGTGAGCATAAAGCCTGCAGGTTTCAATTGGACTATTCCCATGAGTAAAATGACACATGTACAAGCTTGCCAGGTTAGTTTTAATATTGTGGATAAGAGCCTATATCCTACCTTTACCATACGAATTTTCCTCTCTACGCTTCTGTTTTCTGTTCCTTTAACATTTACTGATGAGACAACATAAACACGTACCTATCCAGGTATTAGAACAAATCTGTACATTAAAATGTGTTAAGTTTAAAACCACAAATGCAAGTCTATCTTACGCTTTCAGTTAATGAAGCTTGTTGAACACCTTAAGTTAATTTTTGTTAATATAAAACAAAATTACTAAATGTTATTAAAATGAAACCGTTGTTGAGATAAGGTAAAAAAATACACGTCAAAGTGCTCTGCTTATATTAGTACAATGAAATGGAATTTGATGGAAGATACTACTTTTTTCATATTGAAAAGACACACTGGTTCACATGAGAGAATGTAGCAGAAAAGCTAGGAAGACTCTCCAGGTTCCTATTAAAAATATCCACTGCACAAAAGAAAAAATACAATAAAATAAAATATTAAAAGAATCTGCACTTCCAGTAGATAGCTGCTTTTGCAGGTCCCCAAGATCACTGCTCTAAGTGATCAAATGCCTCAAATGCCTTTTGGTCTGTCAGCCTGCATTGCCATGCAAACTGCCTCTCTGCTTCAATTTCACTTTGCGAATTGAATGTGCATACGAGTTATTTTATATCAACTCTTGCCAAACAACAGGAAATACTCCTCCAAAGGTTTAACCTGTGACAAGCCTCCTCACTACTACCAAGTCCAGAAAAAGGACTTGAACCCTTTGTTTCTTTGCAGGCAGATATCAGATGCACTTTCCGGGTGATGGCCACTTTTTCAGGCAAGAGCTAATACCTGGAATCACAGAGTCATTTAGGTTGGAAAAGACCTTTAAGAACATCAAGTCCAATCCTTAGCCTGACACTGCCAACTCCACTAAAACATGTCCCTAAGCACCACATCTACACAACTTTTAAATACCTTCAGGGATCGCGACTCAAGCACTTCTCTGGGCAGCCTGTTCCAATGCCTGACAACCCTTCCAGTGAAGTAAAATTTCTGAATATCTAGTTTAAAACTCCTCTGGTGCAACTTGAGACCACTTCCTATCACTTGTTACTTGAGAGAAGAGACCAACACTCATCTTACTACAATCTCCTTACAGGCAGTTATAAAGAGGGATAAGGTCTCCTCTCAGTCTCTCTTTCTCCAGACTAAACAACTCAGTTCCCCTGTGATACAATTAGTGTGAGGTATTTTACCGGTGCCATTGTGTGCCACAAACTTGTCACCACACCCAGAGCCTGAGGGATGAATTCTCCTATTACAAACATTTTGACACCCTGGATGATTTTAATAGGCTTACCAGGCACCAGCTGCGAGCCAATTTATCTTGGTGGCGGCCACAAGCACTAGACTGCTTTATGCTTTCCTTTTCTTCAGTATCCAGGTAATCTTTGTTTCTGGAACTTTTTGTGAATGTTAACACCATCAATCACGTATCAACAGCAGAGACGTGTGGCAACAAGAGCACAGAGCTGCCAAAAGCAAAGAACTCCCCACCAAATAAGTTCTTCTTATCAAACTTTTCATTAAAAAAAGGAAAAAAAAAAGGAAAAAAAACCCTTCCACTAAAGCACTCGCACACTACGATCCCCTCAAACCCTGTAGCTGCTTGGTCCTAAATCAAAGCCTTTCACATTCTAAGAATTCTCAACACTATCCTTCCAGCTAGTAAATTTTCCTTTATGTCATCACTCTTCGTTGTGTGCAGAAATGGAGAACTACTATCATAGCCATTTAAAATGACTTCGCATTGAGAAATACTAAAGAGGAAAATAAGCCACACCTGAACACTCTCAGTCTGCTTTTCACTGTGCAATGACAAGTACTAAACCTGTTGCAATCCCAGTTAGAGGTATTTCCCTCATAGAGCATCTCCACTTCATGCTTTACTAAGAGGCACTTAGCTGGCTCAAAAAAACCAAAATCATCCTTTAGCTTATCTCATACAGTTCTCAAATCATCCATCCCCTTCTAGAGTATTATTTTTTCAAGAAAATTCAGATCTTCTGCCAATGCTAGTCATTCACAAAAACATTTTCACTTAAAAAATTTCAAGAAAAAAAATTTCGAAGTTCATTGAATGAACTTAAAATACAGAAATCAAAAGTAGAACCTAAGTTATTGCAAGAAGCTATGTACAACCTTGTTCTGGAATATTTACTAAGTTTAAATCAATATTTATCTCAGGCATATTTTTCAAGTCTATTTTAGACTTGCACGAAACTCCAGTGAGTGTATGTTAACAAACTTTTGCTTTTGTGACATCTTTATGCTATCAATACACAGCAGATTTAACAAAAAAATGTGAAGCTAATCTGTTGCCTGGTGGCCTTAGGTAACTGAATACAATAGGGACATATCCTCCACAAATTTAATACAGTGCCAGTTATTCATAACTCACTTATATTCAATGTATTAGCTTGTATATGAACATCTAAACCTCTCTATGACTTTCTTCAGAGTTACATACTGCTGTCGTTAATTGGTAGAGATTTAACAGCACATAACTAAACGTATTTAAATATTCCACTCTTCTCCCATCAAGAAAAAAATTCCTTTTCACTAAAATTGACCTGGAGAACTCTGTATGGCCCCAAAATCCCCAGAGTCACAGCAAGGAGATGGCCCGAAGGCGTTTTGCGGAACACAGCAAGTTTACCCTGCCTGTGTGCATAGTTTGCTGGATATTACACAGCTCCAAGCCAAAGGTCTTTAGCCATGTTTGTGCACATCCCAGATCCTCTGCATGTAAACGGGAAGAGTAAACTAAGAAGGTCCTATGCTGCCTACATTTTGCCTGTAGTTTTCCACTTAGACATTTTCTTTTTGTCTTAATGGACAACATTAAGCAAAGATCGATTTAGTTGACATACCTGCTACAGTTCTATTTAGACAGAGTTAGAGAAGGAAGTCTCAGCCTTGATGAGACCAGGGAGATATGCATCGGGTAGATAAAAGCTGCATTTATAAGCAGGGATGACAACAGTCTACTGTTTAGCAAGCAAGAGAGAATGATAGGATTCAAAACCCAAGCCAATTAAGCATCATCACTTCCTTCCATCTGACAAAGTGACTGCAAAATCACTTAATTAAGGAATTTGATCTCTGCCACATTTAAAAGAATTCAAATTTTCAGCTTTTGCATTTTCAGCCAGTATAATGCAGCCACCCAAACAAACACAGGCTATGATGTGTCAGTTCAGTCTCATACTGGCATTGGTGTAATGTGTGTGCTTCAAGGCTGAAACACAAGGATTGAGCCCAGAGAACTTTGTGCTGCATGGTTTGACAGAGATACATGCATTTATGTTGAATTATAACTGTGAATTACCTGAAATATGACCTAACCTTTTATTTATGTATCACAACTGTATGTAGCTGTAGTTCTCTCTGAACACACAGTTTTAAGTTGGAATAAATTCAAATAACTTGATTTAAATAATTGCCCAGAATAGGAGAGGAAACGGCCACAGGAAAAAAAATATGTAAAAATTAGCACAAATAGCATCTAGTTTCCTTGCTTTTAAACAATCCTATATATTTCAAAGTTACAATATGAAAGCTACTCACAACTAGCCAAGAGAGATATTGCTGAGCGGCTACATGGCCACTTCTTATAAGAAATCTACTGGTGGTGAGTTATCTCTGCAGCTGAACTGAAAATTAACTATATTCAGAAAACTTCCTTTTTTGGTGGCATTGTGGTTTGTGGTGTTTTTTTTTTATTTTTAATTCAGAAGCAAGGGTATTGGAGCCTCTCACATGTTCCTTCAGTTGAACCACTTCTAGGTGAAGTCAAAGCTGAGACTCAGTGCTGCCCATAAGGCCCAGAATCCCCAGTGGCAGGTTAAAAGACTGTAGCTGTAAAGCGTTTTAAATTAAACCAGAAACCTTTTAACAAGAAGTAAGGTAAATTTTCAGGGGTGCTAAATACATAAAAGTGCTACCAAACACTAAATGGTAACATTCTGACTCCAGAAAGAATCTACCAAATATGGGCTTACCTTTACTTGCTGCTGATTTTCTCACAAATGCTACATGGTCTTCAGAGATAGCAAGACGTCTTAGCACATCAGCCAAGGCTGCTTTTAGCACAGTGATTTCATCTTCTTGTTGTTGTACTCTCAGCTCCAGGGCTGAAAGACGGTCCTGGACATCAGACGTGCTCGCAGCTGAGATGCTGTCATCTGTACAATGAGAAAGCAGAGTAGAAATAGGGATTTAACTGTTTTGTTCCAAACTAAAAGCCACAGAAAGAAGCATGAAAATATCTGTCCCATCATTTTGAAACGCTAAAGATGTTCAAACAAACGTGCAGGCAAAGAAGGAATGGCTGTTACGTTAAACGTATCAAGATAGAAACATTACTAACCATTAGCTACCACAGAAGGCTTAAGGAGTGTGGGCCTATTACAATCGAAAGAGTCAATGTGCTTTCTGTTAAAATAGTAACAAAAGAAAAACATGCCTACCAGCAGAAGGAGGACTGAAATTAGGCTTATTCAAATAGCTAACCAAATTATCTAAAAGGTATAAAACTGTAGTAAAATTTTGCAACATATTCTTTTGGCACTTCCAAGAATTTTAAATATGATCCTTAATTTTAAATCAAGATGTAAAGTTTTTTTTTAAAAAAAATCCATAGCTGAATGTACAAGTCTTGATAGCCATGACCTAATACCATCAAGTGGCAATCTCAATTCAGATGGTCTAGGTCAGAGTTCTTTGACTCCAATTCTTTCTCTTTAACTTTTTTCACATCACTACCCTGCATGTGCCAAAAAAATACATGACATTATAGTATTTGGCCTGAAGTAAGCAGACACTAAATACACTACAAAAAGGTTCCAAAAATCTGTTTGGCCACACAGGGATAGATTAACATTGAAGGCATAATACAGCCAAATCTATTCTTCAGTGGTAAAAAGGAAATTACAGCTTCTGCATACTCTTTGCCTTTGACAGTTGTTTGCATTATTTCTGCCAAGCCAAAATAACACATAACAGATTTTTGTATTTGGCTGTTCAAATAAATCACAGGCCAACCACTAAAAAGACCCACAAATGAGTACGTTGCTCAATCACAATGTACCGAATCCTTCTCCATCCTGATTTAGGTTTACTAAAAACCCGCAAAGGAACTTCTAATACAGGCTTAAAAAATTTACCTGTATTATACAGACAAGACAGTATGTGCCCATATTCTATGAAATACATACAAACAGCAAACTTACACTTAAGGATAAATAGCTAGATACTATTATTGTGACTATATACAATGTAAACTTTAGTTCACTAACCTTATGAAGACATACCAAGGAAAAAGGTTAATAAAAGCCACAATCCTAAAACTCCGCTTTCCACTAAAAATGCCATACTCTTTAATACTTCCATAAGGGCACTTTTAAAATAAATGTAAGCAAAAGAATCACTGAGCCAAACTCCTCGAATGAATTCAATATGAAAGAGATTAAGGAGCTTCATGCCAGCTTCCTTCAGTAAAACATGATGCTCACTGCGGAAAAACCAAGAAGTGAAACAAACGAAGAATCACAGGAATACTTCCACAACACTAGCAAAACTCCCACAAAAGAAACTAATATTAACAGTGAAATGTATTTACAATTATTTTTAAGTGGAAAAGAACAGTTAATATTACATTAATAAAACAACCCTTTCAAGACAACAGTTATGCATATTGATTTAATTCACTATTTGGTTAAACCAAAAGCAGAAGGGTATCACTTCATGGTTAATACTGTATTCATTCAGGCTAATAAATAAAAAGAACTGCAGGAGAATTAATAAGGCAGACAATTAGACTGAGGTCTGGAGACAGTAGGTCAAAACAACTCTGAACAAAATACTTTTAAGATTGCCAGCCATAACTCTACCTCCTAGTTGCAGAAAAGTTATTTTAATGACTCTATAAGCCCAGCACATCCGATGCTCTCTCAATAGTAGTGTACAAATACAGACCAGTGACCAGCTACCCCAAGCCGGAAAGATCTGTGTAAGATTCTTTTATTAAAAAAAACATTTTCAAAACATCAAATATCATCTGTTTTATGGAGCTAGTAGAATTGCTACAAACACACATATGTATGGAGCATATAAAAAGGAACTAAGGTAAATTTTCATAAATTAATTCATGAAGGAAAGTTTTCACTTCAGGGAAGTAAATGGACTGAAAGAGAAAAAAGTACCATGTAATTCATTGCAATCATTACAATATTAGCCTTTAAAAATATGCAGTAGGGCAGTCAAAATGAACGTTGCAGAAAATAGTGAAATTACTTTCAAAATATTATGATCTTAATATCTCATCTTACACTGGAGCAGTAGTCCAAACACAGAAGAAATAAGTTTGACATTTCCGTAAAAAAAGAAAAGAAAAAAATAAAAGGAAAGCTTTTTTTTTTTTTGTCTGCCAAAGCCTTCAATTAATAAACTATTAAAAGCTCTTATAATGGATAAATTATGGATAAATTCCCAGGCCATATAAATTTACAAATGTTTTATAGTAATCCATATAAGGAGTAAGTAGCTATGTCAAATCATCACTTTAGAAGCCAGACATTACTGTGTTCCCTCTGTGGAGTCCAAATAATAGTAATTACCAAACCAGGAAAGGCTCCACTGTTAGTCAGTCTGATGAGCACAGATGCAAGCACTCTACCAGAGTGGTGGCTGCCTGACTTGGGCATCTTTTTTCCCACTAACTAACAACACTGACTAGACTGCTTCTGCTGAAGCCCAACACCCAAAAAAAGGGACACATTACATGGCTTCTGCAGCTCACAAAGGCACAGTTATGTCACTAAATTCAAAGGGGAACCAGAGAGCAAATCTTTCTTCCCTGTAAGGGTGAGCTGCAATGCTTTTTCTACCTCAACCTATCAAATGGTGTGGTAGAGGACTTGGTCAGTATTCAGCGTTGTGACCTGCACTATGGAGGCTTAACTCCTAGACATACATTGAAAGGCAGAAGGACCCTCAAACTCAACTTCATCGCCACAGCCTGTCAGAGGTCGGAGCTGTATAAATATGGTACGAGTAGGAAACTAAAAAGGTTAAGCCATTTAGCTGACACAAAATAGACAAAGCAATGGGCTGCATGTCTACAACAGGAGAATTTTCAAAGACACATGGCCACTTTGCATTGCAGAGAGGGCATGGCGGCTGAAAGAAGTTGGACAGCAAGAAGATCACTTGGAAATCAGGAACATTTTGGTTGATCAAAGAACAAAGTAGCACACTGGGAAGACGTTTTATTGTTCTTTATCATCCTATAGAAGCAGCATCTGTTTCAAGTGATGACAATCATCTATTACACTGGCAGCTATCAGAGAATTAAAATGAACGATTCCTAACTCAAATACCCTCACAGCAAATATTCAACTGAACTCCAACATGCCCTTCTTGGCAGTGTCTTCAAAAGTAAGTCAACTAGGGATTAGCTTAAAAGAAGATGCCTTGAAAGTAAACACAACTGCAATCCTCGAGATTAATTTAACAAATGTGCACAGTATAAAACTATACTTTTGGTGGTTTTTGGTCATGGAGGTTTTCAACATCTCTTTCAGATTTCTTCTGTTGAGAATACATTCTTATAATCTACAGACCTATTTCAAAAGAAGTTTAAACAAAAAGTTTCCTTCAAGGGCATGCCCTTCCACCTTCAGAACGGAAAGAGAACTTATGCAAGAATAAAGAGAGTCACTATGAAGTCCATCTCCTCCCTTCCTCTTCTCCCTTCCTAAGCATTTAGTCTTTCCCTTGTGCTGTCTCAGACATCTATCCAGGCCTTCCAAGAGCCCCTCAATTTACTAAATCAGAGGGAGGGAGATTTATTTATTTATTTATTTATCTAGTTAGTTAGTTAGTTAAAGGGGTAAAGTAGATTAGGGAATATAGCAAGGAATTTGTAAGTGCAATTGACTATTGATTCATTCACTTAATACCTTTTTAGTCATCTGGTTATTTTTATTATAACAAAACAGCACCCTTTCTGATTTGTCAGTCACATTTCCTAAGCTATCCACGACCTCTGTGTTCAAGGGAGCCGCTGGGAACATGATCCATTGCCAAAAAACCAAAAAGCACCATCTGCAGAGTTTGCTGATAGTAGTGAGCAGACTCCACACAGATGTGGATCTAAGGTCCTTCAGTCTTAAAAACGGGTTCAAGATAAAAGTATTGGTACTCACATGACAGCAAAAACATGAAAGGTCTAAACATACAGTATCATATCTTCCAAAATAAGATACCTTCTTATATTACCATAGTTCACTAGTTTGATTTTTAATTTTAGCTATTAAAGCTAAAATATCCCTTTTGCAGTAAGCAGGGATATATATATGGGATGCTTGTATTCAGCACTCATGAGACATTTGGATGACTAAAAATTATGGTTCTTTTTTCATAGCTAACAAACTGTATTAAAAAGATGCATTATGCTGTGTGGGACTCCTCAAAGCCACATGCATCAAACCACTCCCAGCAGACTGAATAAAGCAGCAGCTCAAAGTGACCCTCAGACTTTGGCCAGGAACTTTGAAAAGGGTATCCCATACAGAGCGATGGTACTTTAACCTCCCAACACACACAGCACTCCTCTCCTCACATGTCACTAACCAGGCATGTGAGTATAACAGCATCTGAAAAGTATCACCCTTCATCATTTACTGCCTAGGGGAAATCTGAACTGACTACGTTTTTAAAAAATATATCTCAGTACTTAACCACCTATACTGGGGCCCCTCAACAATTCCAGAGCCTCCATTATCAGTTCTCTCAGTCAATTCCTGACAGTCCTGACTGAACATAAGGGCTTGATTTCAGACATAAGCACAATTTCATAAAAGAAAATTCTAAAGACTCCAGCACATGGAAATTTAAACCACAGGGTGGAAAATCCTACATTTTATCCAACAAAACCACACAAACCACAGATATTTTTAAACTCCTATCTGCCAAGGCACCCACAGAGTTGTCTATGTTTTCCCTAGAGTGGTACAAGACTTTTATTACAGAAATGCAACAGAAATTACTTGGACTACTATAAAGATCTGGCTGACAATGTCAGGAGATAATTGGCCCAAAAGAACCCTTTCTCACTAGGACTGTGATCTGTCCATGTGTGCAAGAAGGAACACATCTGCACAACTTGCAATTTTTATTCTGAAGAGCGGCAAATAATTTGCCTCTGGAGGAGGGTTTTATTTCCAGAGAGATAACTGACATAGTTGTTTTTCATGCCCTGTTAACTGAAAGAAAATTTTCTGCAGCTGACTTGCCTTAAGACTAGCTTATAAAAGGTGCAAAGATCAGGAATTCTGTTCCATATCTCTAATACATAATTCTCTCTAAAAATAAAGGGGAAAAAAATGTTAGTAGACTGTTACAATCTTTTACCCACAGTATCTTTTGCTCCTTCTCCAAATGCCAGCACACACACAAGTTATCTTGGGTTCATGAAGGATATGAGTCATGGAAGGAACATGAGAACAGGAATTAAAACACACAACATGAATGTGAAGGATTAAAAAACTTCCCCCTCCTTGCAAACAATACTGTACAAAGTTATAATACATCCTTAAAAGCTAAACCTGTCGGAAAGGAAGCAGAGTGAGAAGCTCTCCCTTCCTGCAAAAGCAAGACTGGCCTTTAACACTCTCAATTAACCTATATATCTTTTCCTACTTTTTCATTCTCTTTTCCTAGTTTCTCAATTTTTCCATTCAGAATTAAAAACAATGCACTGCTTGATCTCATACTTGTTACTGGAGACAAAAGTAAAAGTTCTTTCTGTACTTTATTGCAGAACAATAACACAGATGTTCTGAGATGGGTACAGCTAAATCACTGACCACAGACACTAGTTCCCAACTCCCAACTCTCAAATACACAGTATGTTAGTACTTCCAAAACAAGCTAAACCTTTTATATTTTCTCTCGCACAGATGTTTCTCCAGGTTTTAAGGAAGAATGCATGTTGTCACAGAAGATTCATTTGCTCAAGATTGATGCCACACAAGGATGATCACGTTGAGAAAAGTCTTCCTCATGCACCTCATTAAACTGCCTAATGTTGCATAGTGCAATATTATTTTAGTCCCCTACATGCTAGTTAATTAAAAAAAAGATATATTACCCTCTACTAGCCTTTCAGAAGCCACTTCAAACACAAGTCCACAGTAAGCAGTACGTTTATTTGCACAGATCCTACTGAAGAATCAGACCATAAAATGAGAATGCAACATCTAGTGGATAATGCCTTAAACTAAACATCAAAAGTAATCACTCCAATGGCTAATCTGCATTTTTAATTAAAAACCATGTAAAAAGATTGCTTATTACTGACTCTAAAAAACAGCCATGCAATCCACGTGTTCACCGATCGATATAGAACTTGGCCCTGAAAAACCCCAACAAACCACCACCAACAAAAATAACAACCTTCACTCAAGTCTCAAAATCTATACTGTGCCTAAAACCCTTAAAAGCCTAACAGGAATATAGTTTAGGCTGTTAAGAATCTATGCATTAAGAATTTACTTGAATAAATGTAAAACGGACCACCTCGAATAGATCTATACAGATCTGTGTGTGTATATATATCTGTACAGATAATCATACACTCCAAAACTCAATTAAAAGAAAACAAAATAAAAGAACACAACAAATCACACCAAACAAAACTGGGCCATAAGCTATAAATTCAAATCATTAAAGCACTGCATTATTTTTTAAAATAAGAACAAAGGTATATAACTACACCAAACAAAGTTTTCTTAGGACTATTCAATTAAGCACAACATACATACATTATGCAACTGGAGCATTTTGTCTATAGATGATCCATGAGATTTTACTCTAGCACATAATATTCTGCAATGCAATAATCACTACTGACCTTTGCTGTTTGTGGACTGCTTTATGGTTTATTTGAAGTGCGTTCATGTCTACTAACCTACTACTGCACCATTACCTTATAGAGAACAACACCTGTGTTTTCAGGCAATCTCATTTTAAAGGGCTGGTCGGACACATAGGATAATCTACCACTTTATCCCTCATAATCAGTAGTTCTACTTGTGTATGTTAAACAGATTTGTGCACATAGGCTTTCATACCCTTTTTTTTTGTTGACATGAAAAAGGAAGGGAAGGAGAAAGATTATAAGATGATACAAAAATTTCCTGAAAAAATAACTTTGTAATAACCACAAATTATAGCTCTTATGACCAAAAAAATGTTCGTAATAATACAATGCTTCTGCTGCTGTAAACATTCATATATTTCTAGATCTTCTGTATTAAAAATAATATCAGAGAGAGATTCACAGGCACAACTCCACCCATCTGTGTTTGAACATCGTGAGTGTTTTGCTTGCCTAGGTTTCCAGTAACTGCATTATTTACTAGACACACAAGTTTTAAGAAGAAACAGATCAGACTTCATACTTGTCAATACTAGTTTTGATATGTAGACTGAGAAAACAAAACAAAGCGAACACTTACACACACTTCTCACATTTGACATTGGTATTCACGTAATTACTTGAAGAGGCAGGTAATTATGCTGACTCTCTAATGTATCTTTCCCCAACTGCACGCTTCATATCAGCTCCACCTCCACTAAGACACATCTCAACAGTAAGATCATTCATGGGATTTTCACCACCCACTACTTTAAAAACCCCGTGTCTTTTAAGTATTTTTCTTCTCCTGGCATTGCTTAACTCTAGATCCCTCTGATACTCTTCTGAAATTCAGAACTCTCTAATGCTTGGCCTTCAACTAGCAGGACATGCCTTTATCTTCCAAAACGGTAGTTCTGCTAAACAGATGAGCGAAGTCTACACCCCACAGACAGAATTCCTGGTGGCTACAGTCACCTGTTTGGAATCCCCCACATAACTTGCTCAGCAGCAATCCCAGTCACCCTAAGCTCTTTTTAACGTTTGATGCCAGCGATTCTGATGCCACAGTAAAAGACAAGAGCATAAAGCATCTTTTCTAACATGTATGCTTGGAAGTTCACATAGCAACTGAAGAGACAGCTGCAATGAACTGCTCTACTGTAGGTTTCACATGCATTAAAATTACACTTTCGCACACATATTAGCAATCCTTTGTCAAAAGTATTTCATGTTGTGCTAGAAGTATTAGAACATTTCCGAGATAAAATGCTAACACCAAGCACGAAACTATGTAGCACCTGGTGTTCCTTTGCCTTATCCTTCCCCATGGTCAAACTGATCGAGTTAGAATTTCCTGAAAAAACAGCTTTTCAGGTACTGAGGCCTTCCTCTTCATCAGGGGCTCCGCCACCACTTATCTCCCCATGCCATGAATGGATGGCAACCCAGTCACCTCATGGAGAAACACAACAGTCTCCAGCTTTGTGGGATGAAGGCATAGCCAGACACTGCCTGGGGTTCCAGAGTGGTCAGAATCAGGACTCTAAGAGCCAGAAAGCATCCCTCCCACGCTCCTGAGGCCGCATGGAAGAAAAACCTGCATGTTCTGCCTAACCTGAAACACCAGATGTAGGCATGGAAAAGTGCTGAGGGCTCACAGATACCTCCCACCAGCAGCAGTCAGGCTTTTGAAGTGTACAGGGCTATCCTACCCACACACTTTGACAATCAAGTCTTCCCAGTTTCAAATTAGACAATTAGTTAATTAGAAAATTAGGTAATTAGTAGATGCTTTTGACCTTAATCTTTTTAACCTCAGTCTTCATCTGTTATAAATGCAAGCATCATCCCACACTACATAAAGGTTAATTAACACTTGGGGGGTACTGAGGCACTACCGTAAGTGCTGCAGCAAACTCAACACTGAAATTCATGCATTTCTTTGAAAATCAAGAGTAAGAGCCTTGCCCTAAAAATAACATCAGGAGATATGCAAAGAAAATGAAGGCAACTCAAAATACTGAGCAACCCGTTTTCAGGCAGAATCACTTTTTCCAAGTACTGAGACGGAGGAGACTATGATCAAGTAATTGAAGGCTGTATATTAATATTTAGATGATCCAGAAGTTTAAATACAGGCTTGAAGGACTATTCCAAATCTGGGTTTTATGTTCAGTCTTTGACTTCCCACTCATAACACTTTTCTTTAACCACTTTTCATTACTACATAAATCTACAAAAGACCGCAGCATTAATTGTCACTGATCTGCTCAGTACAAGGAATGATCTCAATAACCATATTCAGTCTTGGACAAAAGTAGTAGTATCTAAAACATCACAAAGTCCAGCAAACATCATAGAGAGCTCACTGAGAAACATGGGATCATCTCAAACACTCTGGTTTTCCAGGATTACTTTACAAACTCATTACACGGATGGGTAGCCACTAGGCAGGCAAGGAAGTTGTGTGAAGGCCTGTCAATGAGAAAAAAGGCTGAGGAAGGAGAGAAACAGAGGGAGACAGGAAGTTAAAAAAAAAAAAAAAAAAAGGAAAAATTAAAAAAGAAAGACTACTCACCATAATCTCATTCTCCACCTCTTCCTAGATCCCTCCCTCTCCCCAGGACTACTCTACTTCCTTAATGCTCCAGTCAATGTAACAATGGCAACTTCTGCTCAGAGAAGCGTCTGTATATTTACAGTATGTTTTTTTCAAAATTTAGGCCCAAATTCATACATGTTACCACCGATCTTCCATACTGCAACAACACAGGGGAAGATCAACATTCCCCATCACTGCACTGCATCTCCTCTGCTGTGAAACATTCAAATTCAGTAGTACAAAGATACTTTTAATCTGAAACTTAAGGAAACCTCCCAACGTCATCAATATTTATTGCTTATTTGAGCAAACTTATCTGAGATTTGTTTGTGGTGTGCTTTTGACGAGTACACTTTTGTCCCAGAGGAAAGCTGTTTCTACCCTTCAAGCTCATTATAGTCTCCTCAATTCTAGGGTGCATTTTCAGCAGCAAAACAGAAAAGCATTGAAATAATTAAGTGAGAGAACATCAGGCAAAGCGACACTCCTTTTTTTATGGATACGATTTATTTTGTACCATGCAAAATTTATTTGCAAAATTTTATTCATATCAAATACTGAAACACAAATTAATAATCTCCAGCTTCTGTTACCTAGTGATCAATTTAGACATTATCTATGTAAATAAAAGTGTTGGAACATTTCTGAAATTTGTTGCACTGGCTGCTTCACGGTGCTGCTCTTTTTTCCATCCCCCAGGGCTCATAAGTAAGTACCTAATTTCTAATATCACTTGTACAAACAAAGTTTCTTTGATCTCATTCTATGCTACTCTAATCCATTTTATCATAAATGCCACTATGCAAAATTCCATCAAGTAAAGAGAAAGTGTGTCCTGGCCTATCACATTAATTTCCTTTCCCAAATAAATATGTTTTTCTCCATACTGTCCACTTACAAACCTGGTTTGCACATGTTTGTGCAGCTGCCAGCAGCTGCTTGTGTTCCACAGGCAGTATAATATTATCTCATGGATTTACTATTATGCTTACACAACAAGAATAGTCTCCTATTGAAATTATGGACATGCATATAGAAATATCAGCATTAGGGTATGCCACATTGAAGAGATTCACTTCTTCATACTGATATCAAACAGAGCCCAGTGTACGCTGTTCTCACTCATCTTCATCTCCCTTCATGCATAAGGGAAAGCTGCTCAGGTCTGTCCTTTGCAGCATCATTTAAAGCTTAACATTCAGCCCTAAATTACAGACACCTCTGTTCATCAGCACCCCTCCAAATTCACACAGAACCTCTTGTGGGTGCCTAGATAGCAGGGGAGGATGCCATGCTCTTCCCACGAGAATGGGACAGCGGCTTGTGCCCTCATCCCAGGGAGGCTGGTGGATCCCCACAGGACACCAACTCACTGCAATTTGGTTTCATGGTGCCAGCATCCCACTGGGCAGTGAGAGGTCCTCCCCCAAAACACTCCTCTTCCCGGTCATGGGGCAAGCCTGCCTTTTTGGCTGTGCAGGAACAGTGGGAACTGGCAAGTTTTTGTGCTCAACACAAACATATTCACAACAGAGGAGGGGAGAGGGACAAAGGTTGGTGTACACAGACTGGTATTTGATAGCTCTTACCTCTCCAAGTCACAGGACAATGTGATTTCTGATAAAGGTAAAACCTGTTTGGAAAGAGACTTAGCCACTCACTGCCTTATCTTAGTTTTCTGGTGCTTCAAGTATATGAATTCCTTCCACTTATTCACACCTCTACATGGCCACTGCTTTATTACCTCTCAATACCAGAGCCCATCCAATGTAACACCAGATTTCTTTCCAACAAGGAAAAGCGATTTTGAAAAGTTATTGTCCTTCTTCCATTTTCTTATCCAAAAAGCTAAGGATGATAATACACTCTCTCTCTCTTGTAAAACAATAAGCTTCATTAAGAGACAAGTCTACTGGAGGGAGTTTTATTTCCAGTGTGAAGTTTTCTCTCATGACCACCCACCATGGCTGAAGTGTTGCCACAGCCGGGACACAGTGACTGGTTGCGTTTGCATGCCTGTCAAGCTCTGTCCCAGCGGGCAGCATCTCCTGCATAAGACACCCCTTATCTCAGCTATGCGGTGAAAATACTACACCCACTATTGCAGTAGGGGATACCATCTTGCAGTCATAAAACCTCTCCTGTACCTTGTAGGTCAGAACAGGTTGGTTTTGATATTTTTAAAAGTCATTCTTTCTTGGGAGTGCAAGACTAAATTTCTGTCATTACACACTACTTCTAACACGACACTTCCCACAGCAGCAGTCAAAATCCCACTTTTGTTTACTGCTACCAAGATGCCTCCCCAGCTTCTGCAGCTGCTTGCAGCTCTGGTACTAGAGGAACACCTCTACGACAGCTAATGCTTACTCCAGGCGGAATCAAATCAACAGCGTTTTTTGTAGTTGTTTTTGCATAGAAAAGAATGAAAACATCTCTGTACAGACTAATCATAGTATTGACTGCGCTCAGCTCTCTGCTTAGTTTCAACAATAAAGCACAAGTTGCGTGACTACCACACAGCCAACCTCTGAGGTAGTATCTGCTACTACTCATTGTGCATTAGTCACAATCTCCATTTCAGTTACTACAGAGGAGCAAGTATTGAGAAATAAAGGGAATAATTGTAAATCGTGCATCATAGAAAGCATTTCAGATCAGACAGCAAACAGAAATAGCTACGCTGGTGCAAGTCAACAGCCACCCTCAAAAGAGGGGAACTGAGCACAAACACAATTAAAAACCTGACTAGTTCTTTCGGTTTATCATGTTAGCAATTAAATAGCCCCAGTGAAGTTAACACCTATAAACAAGGTGTGGGTGGAAAGCATCGCTTACACCTTTCCTGCTGCTGTGGCTGCTGCTGTCTCGCAGGAGACTGAGTGCCTAGTCATCGGTCGGCCATTCTGTAACACACTGCTTCTAAACAGCTGTAGAAATATGTAATATTTGTTTATTATTTTACAAAGAAAGATGTTTTATAAACAATCCAGACTGCAGATCTAATATCAAGTGCTCCTTAGCAAGGGCACGATCAACAAAGCTTCCACAAATGCACAACAAACAAATTACGTAACTGCGAAATTGAACTCTTAAACAGCATGACAAACTTCTCCATGTGTGACTACACACATATAGTTAAAAGCTATAGTTAGGCTACTTCCACAGAAGTACCTACACAAAAACGAAGCCAGTTTCAACAGTAATTTCAGTGGCTAATCCTGGCACTATTATGCCTAAAACAGAAAAGTCTGCTGGAAAGAGAGCACTTAGGTGTGATCCTTTTTTAGGTTAAGGCACAAAGCAGGTTTCAGAATCGATTCACTTGCAAGCAAACACAAACGCAGAAACAGTGTTATGTGATGCTACAACAACTTCCCAGAGAAAAATTAATCCCTGAAGAGTACATATTTGACAACATAGGCAGGCTAAGACCTTCTAAAATTTCACCTTGAATATATATTTTTATGTAGAAGTCCTTCACAAAATTGAAGTGTCACAATTGCTGTTGATAAATCATACGAAACCATCATGAATATGTGCAAGGAATTTGCCTGCGTGGGAAAAACTTACACCTTTCCACAGGGATACCTTTTCCTTCTTCCTTCCTTTTCTACAGAAACCTGTAGAAAAATACATAATTTCTTACGTGGAATGTTTGCCAGACACAAAGGGGACCACATTTCTATCAAAGTTGCTTAAATACATCACATTTTGTATCATAAATAGATTACATATCTGTTCTTCCCATGGATAGAGCCTCTAAAGTGGAAAAACTCTTCAGGTTTCTTTTCCCACTATTTGCTACAATGCAACAGTTTTTAGTTAAATAAATTACCCCTAAAAATAACAAGGGAGAGTGATCGTGGATGTGTCTGGTATTAGAAATGATCAAATACTCGATAGGGAAACAATAATTAAATCTGGTTGGGACTAAGTTACAGCAGTATCACAGACCAGGTATATGCTACATCTTTTCTCATTTTCTTCCTTCTTCCCCAAAATCAAGGCACTAATTAATCAAGAACTGACACCAATCAAAGCCTCCTCTGAAAGGAATTTTTATGTGCTACAGTCCATAAGCAGGAAAGTTCTGCTGCAAATGTACACCAGCACTGATGCAAACCAACAGCCTCTATGTTGCCACTCACCCTGCTACTGCCACATTAGCCACCACTCCCTTGCAGATCCACCTCAAAGCTCTTTTCTTCACTACACTGGGTATTGCATCCAGCTTTTCACAACAGACCAGAATGCTAGGTAAAGCCTACCAATAACCCATGGAAAGAAAGTTTATAGTTTCATACTAATACATTACAAACCAATGAAGTGAAAAGTATACTGGAAAAAGCTATATATTGTAGGTCTCCAGTGTCTGCAATTCAGTTCTCTTCCCTTTTTAAAATCATGGAGATTTCTGTAACTTTGATATCTGTAAGGGGAACAATCTAAAGACAAAAAAATAACAGTTACTCTGAAAGCTGCTATCATCTTATCCATAGAACTATCCAGTTCTATTCCTTTAATGCTTACGTTTTAAGATTGACTAATTCCACATACACTTACTAAGCATTAGCTGTATTAATTCAGCTATTTATACATATAAAAGAATCATCCAGGAGCATGCTATTTCTGCATAATACTGCCAGCCAAAATAACAGGATACTTCATGCATAAAAAGAATCCACCACATCAAGAAGAACAAAATACATTTTCAGCATTTTTGAACCTTACCAATAATCTTTATTTTACAAATTTTATTTTATTTTAGCATTAACAGGAAAAAATTAAAACTGATCTAGTATGAACAACTTCTTTCGGCTACAGTCTGAGATACAGTCACATAAACTAGCAGGGAATGAGCCCAAGAGGGAGTTCACAGCATCAGAGCTTCCACGAAGAAAACACTCAAGCGCATGCCTTTACGCAGGAATAAATGCCAAGTTATTTAACCTACTAATCCACATTTACTAATCTAGTGTGTCAACATGCTTTAAATTTCCATCTTCACTTAGCCCTCTGCAACTTGTGTGCAAGCCCAAACTCTAACTAGGTGTGACCATCTTTTGCAACCTGCAACTTGCATGGCAAAAAGTCTTTGTATCAGAGTGGCATTTGAAACGCTGTCTGTGCCTCTGAGTGTTGGGGAAGACCTTCCAGCATCAACCAGCAGGCAGAGAGGACAAGTGACTACTCTCTAACAGCATCACTACCCTTTTGCGGAGGGAGGAGGGCTCAGGAGCACAGCTTTGGCCTTGCTAGCTCCTGCCAAACTCCTGCCCAGCAGTCCTTAGGGCACCTCACCTCTAGACACATAATGTAACCCTGATGCAGAAACTGCATGTGACCATGTGATCAGTGCAAACCACTCAGGAATCAAAAGCCACTTTCAGCTCCAATTTTTGCCGCTTTATCATCTAAACCCCCCCCCCCCAAAAAAAACCTTATTGCACAAGACACCACGCCACTTTAAGCCACTGAGCAAATGGGCAAGAGCAACGGTGGCATGGCACGCAAAACCCCGAAGCATCTACTCAATCAGTTTCTCATGGAAGGGAATGCTTCTTTTGACGCATTTCACATGTATTAGAAATCTTACTATGGGTGTTCTCATGGATTTAAATGCTTCTGAAGAGCATCATGGGCAAACAAGGGCAAATTCATGCACTTTTAGAGCAAGTAAAAAAACAAACAAAAAAAAAAAGTGCTGGGAGAGAAAAGCAAAGGCAGAACATAAGGTACCTAAATTCCACATGGTTTTTATGATATATAAGAGCATCTTCTCATTGCACAATAAACAACTGTGACCCAATGACTGCCACATCTAATCATTCCTTCTCCTTCCCTGCTTCTCAGTCAGGTTCTGCATGTCCAGCAGTTCTTCTTGCTTCACTGCACGTTCTGCTCTGAGCTACTCTGGCTCATTGCAAATGAGCAGGTTGAAGAAGCACTTTAGTTTTGCACGCTGCAAAAGGGAGGTGTCTAATGGTGCTACTTTCCTGATGCTGTCTGAAGTAAGGGTGTGATGTAGGGTTCATAAAGGTACTTCCTTAAGTTTCTTAATCTGGGCATTATTCAAAATCTGAGAGCAAAGACTCAGTGCTGAGAAAGCATGTGCAGTCTGAACCTTTTTATCTGGCCTTTAAGGACAAGTTTGCTGCGTCAACTGCATCTTTGATATTTCACCATTTTTGACAGTTCGGTAACTTTGAGCATGGCTTGCAGTTACTTCACCTTGACTTTATTTTCTGTTACTGCCAAGAAAACATAACCGTTACTTTGCACAAGCCATCATTATCTTCACAACCCCCTTCTAATGACTAATACATATTTCTAGAACTGTTAGAAGTGAGAGAGATACCCAAACAAAGCAGAAGAAAGATTACCTAAAAATGGAACCTCATTTTGAAAGTTAAATATCCAGTTACAGAAATGAGATTTTTCCATGGAGTCAGTGTAAGTATTAACCTTCTAAACAGTCCAAGATGAAAACCTCTACCAACCTTCATGATACTTGTAGTTTTACGTCAGATTCATATAGCACTGCTGTTACAGTGCAATACTGCAGCTGTTTAGTCACATGCTATAGTGTAATAATGCAGATATTTACTAAAGTATGTACCAGATATACTTTTTTTTTGTTTCTCAGTCAAGACATACACCAAAAAGATTTTTAATGAGCTGTGTATAGGCAGATATTTACAGCACATCCACAGTTGGTGACATGCTGAGTCAAGCCCACGTTTGACCTGACAGAGGGATCCCCATGGCTCTGTGCAATGCCACCGCACCAGTTAGTCCTGCACACAGTCAGGTCAGACCAAGCACATCCTTTTTCTCACTTGCCTGGAAAGGAGATAGTATCTGATGAGGAAATGGCACTTTGACCACCAATTTTATGTACTGAAGCCTGGAATCAGCTAGCCCATCTAGCTCAAAGCTCAATTCATCACGCATAGGCTCAGGTAACTCACAAAGCAAGTAAATACTGCTTAGTCCAACCGTAGTTATAATTACTCAATATAGCCACTCAGTAAAAGCTTCATTTAACTCTGCCCAGTTAGTTGACGGTGGTGAGTAAAACTATACTGACTTGATAAGGAAGTAGAATTTAAAAAACAAACATACCCTATTCTGCAAAGTCTAGTAGACTTACAGCTATAGAAGAGACAGCAACGGTATTTTCACAAACTATAACAAGACGGGATTTCATATCTAGACATAAGACAAAGATCCTAGCTGAATGTTGAACCGATTTGGAAAATTACTCCAGTAGAGTGGTGGCTGTCATCATTTCCTTCTATAAAGTACAGCATAATAAGCAAAGAAACATATAGAAGGAAAGTAATATCCCATCAGAACCTACATTCTCAATTTCCAGGCATTTAATTCAATTCAATTATAAGCATGAATGGCCATGCCTACAAAAATGCAACCCTTTGCATTCACTTCTTGGTGACTACTGACCATTTTGTATTGATTAACTAACAATTACTTAGAACAAATAATATAAAGTAGCTTTAAAACTAGCTATGATAGCATTGACTCTCACAGTAAAATCTTACATCAAATATACCAAAACCTACGGCAAGTTAAATTTTTAATCAAACACTGAATACTGTAACATTTTATGCGTATCAACTAAGAGGATACAGACATTTTCAGGCTGGTTTTTGGTTTCGGGTTTTTAAGTATTAAGATACTGATATGGAGTTTTAAATTTATCATCATTATTAGTGGCAGCACCTAGAGTATGACTAGCTCAAAAGTTTTCAATGCAATTACAGTAAGAGTGGTCTCATTTAAAAAGATTCACTGCATCAGCACTAATGTTGCAGTTGTGGCGGTCCGAGACTACAACAGAAAAGACTATTTAGGGAGATGTAATCCCCTAAAACAGGCTAATACTTCAATTATTTAACTGGTCCCCATCCAGTACCTACCCATTTTAGGGAAAATATCAAGCTGAAGGTAGGACTTCTGTGTCAAATTTGTCTATTTTTGCCTACATAACAAGGACTAGAAAGAAAAAAGCCCTTGTAACAACTAAATACTTAAAGTCAATTCCCGTATGTTAGATACTAATTCAAAGTAAGTACTACTTATCCACAAGTGCCTGGCAGCCGGGGAAGCAAGGCAGAAGGAACAGCATGGTGCGTCAGCCATCACCACCCCTTGCCAACAAGACGAGGTGAAGGGCAAAGACTTTGCTGGCTGTGGTGCACTCCACGGCACAGTGACATGCCCAGGGTGAGCGGCACTCAGCCCAAGGAGGACTCAGTCCCACCCCTGTGGAAACCCTGCAGGGCCATCACAACGTCACCAGCTTCTCCATCAATACCTCCAGCAACTGGTAAATCCCCACCGTGGAACACCACCTAAGATAGCATTAAATGGATTTGGATATATTTATCTTTAATGTTAAGAGTCTGAAAGCAATAAAGCTCACAAATTTGGGGATATCCAGGGTGATGTCCCATTTATAAATACTGTTTACAACGTCAAGTGCCATTGGGGGCAAATATTTACTAAAGAAGTAGGCCTAACTAAAGTTTTGAAAGTAAATATTTTTCTTGGCCAAACTAAAAATTTTTATCCTGATCTGTATCTCCTAAGCTAAATAAATTCTAGCCCAGGTCTCGTTTGATAGCTAAGATTTTCCTGAAGGGACATGTTACAACATAAGCCCTTGCCTTAGCTTTAGTTATAAAATGTTAATTAAATACAAGTAGAAAATATAAGTGATTCCTACTGACATCAAACAAGCTTTTTTAAAAATCTGATTAAGCTGCTCACCAGCACTGATATCCCATATATAAAAAAGGGAGTGCTAGTTCTTCACTGCTGAATTAGGAAGTTATTTTTAGCTTTGTCAAGAAATGAGTAACTGAACAAATGTACAATGATACCTGCGCACAAAACAAACCACAATTAAAAGTGAGGTAGCAAAGTTCCTACAGAAAAGCATATCACAATAAGATACTTATTAAAAATATCCACTGAAACCTCACCTGAAATACCCTGCTGTTCATACAAAGCCTTAATCACCTTCAAATAAAGCAAGAATGAGCATGTATAGCAAAAAAAAAAAAAAAAAATTAAAAAATAAAGTCTTTCTGCACTTTAATCTCAGGCTTTTACGTACTTGCTACCACTGCAAAGCTGGTAATAGCCCTCAAGGCAAGGAGAACTCTGAGGATAAGGCTAGAAATTTCATACAAACAAAGCACTTGTTGATTCTCCATCACAGTTTCCTATTGCTTAAAGTTTACTTGTCAGCCAAGACACATTCCTCAGAAAACTGTATTTGGTTTAATGATACCAGTAGGAATCATGTTTTAAATCACCAGACTATATTACAGTGCTACAAGTATTCATAGCTACATTTTTATTGATTACAAATGCTGTCTTTTACTCGGCAAAATGCTCATCTTGTATCGAGACTTCAGTCTACATTATTTTCTAAAATGCAGAAAAAAATTGAAGTAGAACATAGACATTGAGAAAAGAATGTGTTGATTGCACTCTGTTCTACTGGATTTCTAGATAAATCTCGACGGTACACGTACTTCTGAAATTCAAGATACACCTCAAGCTCAAGCCTAGGACACCGCTACATTTTTACAGAGGAGCACAGAAACTCTTGCTAAGGGCCATTAAAATCAATGGAAATGCGTTAACATAAAGGTCTAACTCATTAGTAACAAAGTTGCAAGTTATAGCCATAATAATTGCTCTTCCTTTGAATTTCCATTGGAAGAGAAACAGTTAAATATTACCCTTGCTTTTCTGTGGTAAGAAACCCTTGCGAGCCTGCAAAAGACTGTACGAAGCACTTGTAATTTTAAAATTTCTAATTTGTCTTCCCTCTTTCCCGAGAGTTGCAACATCTTGAATTCTAACCCGAATGCTTTGAATTCTGAAGCAGATAAAGTACAGCGCACTGCTCACTTTAAGAAAGCACAAGGTCATTCCTTTCTCCCACTAAACACACACAGAAAACTAAGCATTAGATGCCAGCCCTGACTTTATTAATTATTTCATTTTTTTTAAGCAAAATTTCCTGTTGACGATCCTATTTTAGGCCAAGAGCACAAGTTTTTCTACACAAGCTGCTGTACTCCTATCAAAATACACACGGTTTGAATCAGCAAACAAAGAGGAGCCGCTCGGTGACGTCCGCTTCATTCGCTCTAACTCGCTCCCCCGCCACGCACAAGAGCAATATATTTTATCTCTGAGCTGATTTGTTGGTGCTGGTGAAGGTTATTTGTTTTAAAGACTTAACTCGCCTACTTTTGGCTGGTACGGCCAGAACGTCGCGATTAATTACTAGACTTACACTCAGGAGAGACTGGCTTGATAGCAGATTCTGGAAGAAAGGAAATACGCGTTGAAGTATTTCGTTTTTACTAACACAATAGTGAAAAGAGAGCGGGCAAACCCCCTTCCTCGGTGCATGTTTCGCCCAAGCACGAGCAGAGCAGCCCGGTGCTGCCTCCTGCCTGAAGCCCCCGCTCCAGCTCACTCCTCGCCTCTGCAAAGCGCAAAAACGAGTTAAAAAGGAGCGCTCCGAACCAAAGCCTGGGCGCACACAGGCGGCTCTTTCCCGAGGGAGACGCTCCTCGCCGCTGGGGAGCCCTCTGCCCAGCGAGGAGCCGCTCCGCCAGCATCCCCTGGTCCTTTCCCTCGCATCAAAACTCATCGCTTTAATTATTTCAAGGTGGGGATGCCGCGCGGCGGCGAGATGCCTCCGTCTCGGAGCCAGCACGCTTAACCACGCGGATTAAACATTCCCCACGCTGTTTACTTCACAGATCTTCCCTTCTTCCCCCCTCTCCCAGCGGCGAGAAGAGCCACCTACCCGTGCAGAACCCGCCGAGCATCGCGGGGTCGCAGCCGGCTCCCAGGCAGGGCGCGCTGCCTTCCATCCTTCCCCACCGACCCCGGCATTCGGCGGAGGGGAGAGCAGACCCTCCCCGAGCCGCCGCCGCCGCTGGAACCCGGCGAGAGGCTGGAGGGGGCGGGCAGGGAACGAAGCCCGGCGGCTGCCGCAGGGAGGGGCCAGGCCGGGGACGCCAGCCCCCTCCGCGGGCGCTGCTGCCCCGCCGCCACCGCGGCCCCGGTGCCCTCCGCTCCGAGGACACTGCAGCTCGCAGACCTGCTTCCAAGTAGGAAGCCGGACGATGGTTACACACGCAGATAGGGTCTTGCACACTTTCCCACCTGAAATCCCAATGCACCCTCAGCACAACGTCCTTCTCTCTAAATTGGAGAGGTATGGATTTGATGGGTGGACTGGTGGGTGGATAAGAAACTGGTTGGATGGTCGTATTCAGAGAGTAGTGGTCAATGGCTGGAAGTACAGATGGAGATCCGTGACGAGTGGAGTCCCTCAGGGTTCCGTACTGGGACCAGCGCTGTTTAATATCTTCATCAATGATATAGACAGCGAGATCAAATGCACCCTCAGCAAGGTTGCAGACAACACCAAGCTGACCAGTGCAGTTGCCACACCAGAAAGACGGGATATCATCCAGAGGGACCTGGACCAGCTGGAGAAGCCAGCCTGTGAGAACCTCATGAGGTTCAACAAGGCCAAGTGCAAGGTCTTATCTTACACCTGCGTTCAGGCAATCCGCTGTTTCAATACAGGACAGGGATGATGTGCTTGAGAGCAGCCCTGCAGAGAAGGACTTGGGGGTGCTGGTCGATAAGAAGCTCGACATGAGCCGTCAATGCATGCTCGCAGCCCAGAAGGCCAACCATGTCCTGGGCTGCATCAAAAGAAGCGTGGCCAGCAGGGCGAGGGAGGGGATTCTGCCCTTCTATTCCTCTCTTGCGAGACCTCATCTGGGGTATTGTGTCCAGTTCTGGAATCCACAACATAAGAAGGATATGGAATTGTTGGAACAGGTCAAGAGGAGGGCTACAAAGACAATCAGAGGGCTGGAGCACCTCCCGTATGAGGACAGGCTGAGAGAGCTGGAGTTGCTCACCCTGGAGAAGAGAAGGCTCCGAGGAGACCTTATGGCGAACTTCCAGTACCTGAAGGGGCTACAGGAAAGCAGCGGAGGGACTTTTTACAAAGGCATGTAGTGACAGCACTAGGGGCAATGACTTTAAATTGGAAGGGGGACAATTTGGACATTAGGAAGAAATGCTTCACAACGAGGGTGGTGAGGCCCTGGAACAGGCTGCCCAGAGAAGCTGTGGATGCCCTTTCCCTGGAGGTGTTCAAGGCCAGGTTGGACAGGCTCTTGGGCAGCCTGATCTAGAGGTAGGTGTTCCTGCCCATGGCGAGGGTTGGAACTGGATGATCTTTATGGTCCCTTCTAACCCAAACCATTCTATGATTCTATGATTATTGTACCAAAGCCTGTCTGTCCATGTGTCAGAGACACCAGAGATATAATGGCAAAGCACAATGCAACATGGCAAGTTCATGGTGGGGGAGGGGGCACAGAGAGGGAGGGAGTGGTTGTTTGTTTAGTATTATATTTGAATATTTTTCATATGACATCTTTTGAGATGAAAAAGCACTGACACCCCTGGCAATATACTTGTATCCATTATATTAAAATAAAGCAAAACATCAAGGCTTAGAAGCATCAGCTTTGCAAACCAAACACACTATTCAGCAGAAGGGAACTGGTATTACAAACGCATTACAATCTATTTAGCATGATCATGATTTCGCCCGTCTTGCAAGATGAAGCACAGCCAGATGAGAACTAATGAATGCAACATGTGTTCGTTCTTTTGGTAGCCGTGCCTGAAGCCAATTGGCAGAATGACTACAGCAAGATAAATGTCAAAACAAAACTATTTGTGAATATGTAGTGCATATATTTTGCCGCCTCTATCATACTTTAAATAGTTCATTATTTTCAAGCTTTGCAAGCATATCAAATAACTCTGGATTAAAGCTTTGATTTCCAGACAAAAGTGGGATAGTAAAAAAAAGGAAACAAAAAAAAAAACCCAAAAACAAAACAGAGGGAAATCCATGACTCCGTTCAAAAATAAGGAGGGGCAGCACTTTTTTCCACCCTCACAAACTGTTGATAAGAAGTTTCATAACAACATATGTGCTTAAGACAGAACACAATGGAGTTTGTATGTCTTCCCCAGAATTATCAATGTACATAATTTCAGCAGTATCTTTATTTTCCAGCATCTCCTGCCACATCAGAGAAATCACTCTGCAGTGATTAAAGAAAGAAAAAAAAAAAGAAAAAAAAAAAAAGACAGGGGCAGTCAGCCTAACATATCGCTGCAGTATGAAGCCAGCTAGCCAACTACTGTCATTAATAAAAGGAAGGGACCAAGAAACTGAATGGTAGAAGACAATAAACAGTAAAAGGCAAGGGCACACAGCTAAGGAATGGGACTTGACCAGCGCCAAAGGCTTCAACACACAGTCACGGGACCAGGACTAAGAACTCATGCTTCCAACTTGTCCCAAATGTTGTTACACCACATCATCAGATTAAACAACCTTCACTGCAAGATGAAATACTATCATCTTAGATGGGTTGGACATACAGGATTATTTAGTATGCACAGATAAATATTTTAATATTTCTTTAAGCTCAACATCCTTCCTAATACAACTATGAAGCCTCAAATGAAATTGCAGGCAAAAAAACCTCCATGAGGCCAAATAGACATTGTATGTGCAAGTAAAGACCAGCACAGAGAGCAGAGGAAGGCTTCATTTGCTGGTCAATGAGAAGCTCGACATGAGTTGGCAGTGTGCACTCGCAGCCCATAAGGCCAACCATGTCCTGGGCTGCATCAAAAGAAGCGTGGCCAGCAGGTCGAGGGAAGTGATTCTGCCCCTCTACTCCTCTCTTGTGACACCTCATCTGGAATACTGTGTCCAGTTCTGGAATCCTCAACATAAGAAGGAGATGGAACTGTTGGAACGGATCCAGAGGAGGGCTACAAAGATGACTGGAGGGCTGGAGCACCTTCCCTACCAGGACAGGCTGAGAGAGTTGAGCCTGTTCAGCCTGGAGAAGAGAAGGCTCCAAGATCTCATAGCGACCTTCCAGTACCTGAAGGGGGCCTACAGGAAAGCTGGAGAGGGGCTATTCACAAAGGCTTGCAGGGATAGGACGAAGGGGAATGGGTATAAACTGGAGTGGGGCAGATTTAGACTGGACGTTAGGGAGAATTTCTTCGCTATGAGAGTGGTGAGGCACTGGCACAGGTTGCCCAGGGAGGTTGTGGCTGCCCCATCCCTGGAGGTGTTCAAGGCCAAGTTGGATGGGGCCTTGGGCAGCCTGATCTAGTGGGATGTCCCTGCCCACGGCAGGGGGGGTGGAACTGGATGATCTCTAAGGTCCCTTCCAACCATAACTACTCTATAATTCTATGTTTTGCCATTTTAAGTGGCCATTAGTGCTTTGAATGATGACAGATTACATACAACTGTCAGGAAGCATCCAATGTAGTTCAAACTCATAATTTTTTTTTAGAGCAAGTAAAACACTTTGTGTAAAAAAAAGTTAGGAACTCTTACTGTACTAAAGGGATATGAAATACTGATATTTCCAGATATCTATGACTCTGACTTTTAGCTCTAAAAAGAATGGATTTCCTTGGCATAGAAAAAAAAAGTTGCATTAGGGCTGTATTTTAAACAGAGATTAATGGCTAGTGAATCAAAAGCATGCAGGGTGAACCCAAATAAACCAAAGCAAACACCAGAGCAGCTTCAGAATTATTCTCTGCATGCTAACGTTTGGAATTAGATTTCTGACGGACTAGTGTATACAGCTCCCTCTGAAAATGGCAGAAACAGTCTCCACACCTCACCTGCTCCCTGCTGGGCTGAGAATGTGATCGAAATTCCTTGACTTGCCTTTAAATCTCTCATGAAAGCTATAACTTCTCATTAGGATTTTCCACTTTTCCAGCTCTGGCCCATGCCTGTTCTTCAAAGCAATCTCGCTGTCTTAGCAGCTGTCTACTTCCAACCGTTTCAGGCTTAAACACTATTTGAGGCTCCTCTTCTCCTCTGTAATTTAACACAAATAGTGGGGGAAGAGGCGGTACTCCTCTTAAGTATTTTAGGTAAGTACAAATGATCAAACAAGTACTTAAAACATAGCACAGACTAAACCAAAACATATAGATGTAGGCAAGTAACCTTTGCCTAGATAAAAACATCTCAGAATATTAGTAGCCCAAAGTACAATGTTACACTATGTAAAAACCAACCCTCTGCAATCTGGCATAATAAAGCCGGTTGAAGATCAGGAACAGAGCCCAGCATATTAGTCATATAAGTCATGGACCAGGTAATCTTGAGTGCTATCATGAAGCACATGCAAGAGAACTGGGTGATCAGGCCCAGTCAACATGGGTTTACAAAAGGCAGATCTTGCCAAACTAACCTGATTGCCTTCTATGACAAAATCACTCGACTACTGGATGGGGGAAAGGCTGTGGATGTAGTCTTCTTGGACTTCAGTAAAGCCTTTGACACAGTTTCTCATAGCATTCTGCTTCAGAAACTGTCAGCCTCTGGCCTGGACAGGCGCACACTCTCCTGGGTTGAAAACTGGTTGGATGGTCGGGCCCAGAGAGTGGTGGTAAATGGAGTTAACTCCAGCTGGAGGCCAGTTACAAGTGGGGTTCCTCAGGGCTTGGTAGTGGGTCCAGCTCTGTTCAATGTCTTTATCAATGACCTGGATGAAGGCATTGAGTGTACCCTCAGCAAGTTTGCAGATGACACTAAGCTGGGAGGAAGTGTCGATCTGCTGGAGGGTAGGGAGGCTCTGCAAAGGGATCTGAACAGGCTGGACTGCTGGGCCGAGGCCAATGGCATGAGGGTTAACAAGGCCAAATGCCGGGTCCTGCACTTGGGGCACAACAACCCTATGCAGTGCTACAGACTGGGGGAAGAATGGCTGGAGAGCTGCACGGAAGAGAAGGACCTGGGGGTGCTGGTTGACAGCCGACTGAACATGAGCCAGCAGTGTGCCCAGGTGGCCAAGAAGGCCAACGGCATCTTGGCTTGTATCAGAAATGGGGTCACCAGCAGGTCCAGGGAGGTTATTCTCCCTCTGTACTCAGCACTGGTGAGACCGCACCTTGAATACTGTGTTCAGTTCTGGGCCCCTCACCACAAGAAGGATGTTGTGGCTCTGGAGCGTGTCCAGAGAAGAGCAACAAAGCTGGTGAGGAGGCTGGAGAACAAGTCTTACGAGGAGCGGCTGAGAGAGCTGGGGTTGTTTAGCCTGGAGAAGAGGAGGCTGAGGGGAGACCTTATTACTCTCTACAACTACCTGAAAGGAGGTTGTGGAGAGGAGGGAGCTGGCCTCTTCTCCCAGGTGACAGGGGACAGGACAAGAGGGAATGGCCTGAAGCTCCATCAGGGGAGGTTCAGGTTGGATATCAGAAAAAAATTCTTCACAGTAAGAGTCATTGGGTACTGGAACAGGCTGCCCAGGGAGGTGGTCGAGTCACCTTCCCTGGAGGTGTTTAAGGAACGGGTGGATGAAGTGCTGAGGGACATGGTTTAGGGAGTGTTAGGAATGGTTGGACTCGATGATCCAATGAGTCCTTTCCAACCTTGTGATTCTGTGATTCTGTGATATTGCATAAACACGGGCTCAGGTTTTGTTTGTTTATCCCCAACATACAGATACCTATGAACATTACGCATCTGGTAATGTTCTGGAAAGAACAGAGGATGTCTCAAAAAATCACAGAAGCATCAGCCAGATTTAGAATCGATGGAAGGAGTCATTTTGGACACACGTCAAGTTTTCATACACCAAAACCCACTCCAAACCATCTTTTTTTTTCAGAGCAAATGGTTCTTCCAGCTTTTGAAGGGAGCCACAGGAACTCTTTGGAGTCATCATTGTCACATGAAGAGTCAAAAGCAGGTTCTCCTGCTCCATACCCCAGTCATTGACTTCATTGAACCAGCCCCAGCCAAGGGAACTGGCAGCACTCCTGTCAAAGCCACTACACCCCCCAGCCACACAGACTGCAGAACAGACCTTCTCCCCAGGACACCTTTAGTAATTAAAATCAAAGAGGAAGATTATTTATTCAGTTCACTTGGCAAGCAACCCTGTTACTGATAACTGCAGTTACATGGAATTTGGAAAAATTCTAAGCCTGTTTTCACAGAACAAGGTTCACCATCTCCTTCAAATTTAGGAGACTAGATCCAAGAGCTGCTGCATGAGACAATCACCTTATCTTCCCTTCAAAGGATTACTGGAAACTCTCCCTACCTGCCTTTCCTTCAGAAAACCTGTAGCTCTAACGGTAACTAAACAATGTAAATTGATAACTGTACTGAGACTAGTTTAATGACTCTTGCTGCTGAGCTGCATGAGGGCAGCACTAGTTAATTCCATTTCTTTATATGTATAAAATTAATCATGTTTCTACTGGCAAACAATCCTTCAATTACTTTGCTTTCTTCTTTCTGAAAAGCAACTGCAGCAATGTTTCAGTTGGCAATTAACCTCATGGCCAAACAGTACCACCTTTCAGCATCTGCTTGCAGCTCTGTTCCAGGATTACCTTTACCCAATGGAAAACAGAATAGCAACAATTTCTTCAATAACTATCCAATTTCTAAAGATTTGAACGCTTTTACTCCACTTTCCTTATGGGGGAAAAAAATCCTTTCTGAAATCAAGAGACTGTTTTTAAAACCATGCTTTACCGCAGTCACCTAACTAGCATAACAGGTAAAAACCATCTCGTCAGATGACACAAAAATAATTAGGCACAGTTTTAAAACACGCACTTCAAGTTAAGGATGCTCATTGCATCAGGCCTGTTTCCAGCAAGACTTGCAAAGTGTACAGATAGCAAGCTATGAAAGACAAGGACAGCCTCTTATCCACGTCTGACTGCGGGATGCAGCAGCCTCTGATCCTTGCCCCTCCTCACTCCTCCTCTTCACTCCAGGTGCTGGCACTGTAATAACACCCATTAAAGTCCCATTCTCTGAAGCACTAATACCAAGAGTGACGGAAGGCAGGACCTTTGGCTACGATTAAGGTCACTTACAGTTGGCATACAGCAGCGCTACTGCTAAAATAAGCATCCTTGCCCTTCTGCATCGTTCTCATCCTCATCCTGTTCCTGCCACTGGCACAACAGCTCGTGGAGCTGCACAGGGAAGCACACAGGGAGTCTGAACAGGTTGAAAACTAAACTATCAACAGCAAAACAAGGAAACTCAGCAGGCCAGCCATATGACCTATGGCACAACAAACCACGTTACAGCAGCAAGGAGGTGGCAGCACCCACTGGAAGGAGCAACGGGAAACATGCCTGTCAACCCCAGCTCTGCCTGCAGATGACTTAAGGTGATTGTGAAACAGCTACACTTGTAAACCACATTTCACTGCCAGAAAATGGAGTGAAGCACAAACTGACAGAGAAGAGAGGGAAGTCCCCAAGAGACAGGTGCCAGGGCAGAATGTGGCAGAGAGCACACAGCAGTGTCAGAGGTCATTCCCTTATCATTCCTCTCAGATTCTAAACTGAGCTCCTTCATCCTACAGGTAATTTTGTCAAACAGAGCTAGCATGCAGAACACATGTACATCAAATCTTAAAACTGTCCTGAAGCTGTCTTCCAGAACTAAACAATACTCATGTCCATGTGGCCAATCGTTCCAGGAAAGGGATATAAAAAGGGAATTTTTTTTTTCATTAGCTAATTCACATTAAATGTGAATTTTAATGTGAATTAGCTAATGAAAAAAAAAAATTTAAAGAATTTTTTTTAAAAAAAAAGAAATTTTAATGTGGATTTTTCTTTTTTTCTATAAAAGAAAACCCACAAACAATGCACAAACGCACATTCGTATTTTAAGAATAACCACCTGGATGCTCATTAGTGTAAGGTGGATTTTCTGCCGCACCAGCTGCTTACTCTAATTTGCAGAAGTAGCTGCACCAGCTTGACTGAGGTGGCAGCAGGCTGATGTGGAGAGTAGGAAGGGTGGCAACGTTTAAAGCTGGTATTTCATTGAGCATAGCATCAAACCACAGCTGTAGCATGCTTTCCGCTGCCTGCTCAGAGCACTTGCACAGCAGACTGCTTGCAGCTGCTTTCCTGCCTACCTAGCAAATGCAATATGGAAATAACCAGCAAACAAGATGAAAATGTATTAAATCTAAAACACAGCCACAGAAAGGTTTCTCCTGTGAATTTTATTTTGGGCATGTGTTCCAGACCACAGTCCAGACCATGCATCTGACATAGTGGCCCGGGAAAATGTGCAACCCTGCCTCTTGAGAAAAGGAAGAATCTGAACAGCAGCATCCCTCTTGGCTGCAGTCCATATTTTTGTGGAGATCATTACAGTTTCATCGTTGGTCAAAAATAGATGCAGCTTCAAACACACAAGTTTTACATAACTCCTATTTTTGAAGCTACAGGTAAATCATATAAGATTGTTTAATATGAAGCATTTACTTTTTCTGAAAGTGATCAGCAAAATTTTGATTCTTAATAAACAAGTAACTGTTAGTCATAGTCATACCAAAGCTATGGTTATGGATTAGCTATAGTTAAGTGACTGCTGTCTAATCATTTAGCTCATGTCAACAGAAAGAAAAATGTTGCTACTGCCATGCAGAACTGAGGAAACAGTGGAGGAGAGACCAAATGCAAAAGCATTTTCTAACAAAGCATTTCCAATAAGTATCTACTCGTAGAAATACTACACTGCTTAAGAGTTGTTTATTCTTTCAATAAAAGATTAAATGCCATTCTTGCATATTAAAACATCTACAAACATTGCCTGTTTCCACTATCATAGTACTTCAGTGTTAACTACTTTTACTGCTTTTAAAAGTTGTAAAAATATAAACTAAACTAAGCATAAAAAACCCAACAGAATTAGTGAGTCCATTATTCATGACAGAGACCAGAGAGTTTCTCTTTGAGTATCCACTTTGAGATGCTAAGGAAGGAGAAGATCCTTTATGAAAACACAACCAACAAAAAGGACAATCCTTCACACAAAACTGATTCTTATTGGGGATGTCCAGCATGAGACCTGTGGAAGCACTGAAGGCTCGTACAGTGGGCAGCCACCTCAGGAGTTTACTGGGACGACATAATTCTTCATGTGAACAGAAAGCTACTGTGTGGGCAGCAGATAAGAGATGGGAAATGCATCTCAGAAGGTGGCTCAGATATAATCACATGTCTTGGTATGGCACATAAAAGAGGAAGAAAAACCACAGACGCTAATCTGGCTTCATCTAGATGGCTAAGAACACACCTTTTGGCTTCCAGAATTCTGCATACACCAGCAGAATCCAAATCTTCCCCTTGAGGGGTGGGGTGATCATCTCCACTTGTGACCATGCAGTATAAACACAATATCTCCAATTTAAATATTATCTAGTACACGCAAATGTGATGTAGGTGTCAGACCTTCAACTATTACAACACTTCAGAGTTTGACCTTATCAAAAGATCATTTACAGCCACACAGTTTTGACATATTATATATAACAGCTGTACAGTCCATAAATTAATTACCCTTCTGATGACACAGACTACTAAACAAAATGGCTTAAAGGGAATCTGTAGAGACAGTTTTACATCCGCGTCATTCCTTTAAATTTAGTTGCCAGCAGATTCTGTACTTTCAGTAAAATGGGTCACAATAATAAACATCATGGTTTGTTTACAAATGTAGGATTGAACTGTAGTGAAATCCTCAGGCAGGTCTTATGCCCTGTGCTGCTGGAAGAACATAAACAATATATGTATTTTTTTTAAAAAAATACAAATATGTAAACTCCAGTTTACTTTTCTTGGTTTTCAGTAGTGTTCTCAGTACTGTAGTTCAGCCTTACTTTAAAATTCGGTGAATACAAAATATGAAGAACAAGGCACACTATTTCAATGAATTGTTTGATAAAACATATTGTCGTCGGAAGGAACCAACTTGTTTCACACACAGAGGTCAAAAAAGGCCTTTCAACTAAGTCAACAAACGAAATATTCTGCACTAGAAGTCATGCTTACTTGAAAGTCTGAATAATATTATTGACACAAAATTATGTATTGACTTCCAATTTATTCTTCCTGTAGGAATAGCAATATTACAAAAAACTGACCCAACCAATACCATTGCCAGCCTCTCTGGAGAAAAAACAAAGGACAGCAAGAGACATCATTTTAACTGGTAGCTCCTTCATAGGTCAAGACTGAGGTCAACTTTTGACTACAGAAATGTGTGTTGATATTGCCAGAAACCCCATTCTATAGGTTAGGAAAAATAATTTCTTCCTCTGGATCATCAATACTGTTATGAGAGCTAAAGGTCAAAACAAAGAACAAAAAGGCTAATTGGGGGAGTGGGGAGAAGGGAAGCTTTGCTGTGCAGCAAATTAACTGACAGATTAAACAGGTGTGGTGTAGGCAAGGACACACCATGCTATGGGGAGAAAACACCACATAAGAAAAATAGAGAAGGTCCTTGGTGGCTTTAAGAAATGCAGTTGTATTTTCTAAGAATCCATCTTACCAAAGCTTCAGAGACCTACTAAAGGTCAGAAGCAGCAGGAATCTGACAATATCGTATTACGCAAGAGGCATTTCCATACACTGCAAAACCACCAGCCCTAGGAGGTGGGGATGGTTACAGCAGGATATGATCAAGCTCAACATATTCTTATTTCACCACAAGGAGTTTCTGTACTCCAGAGCTACCTAGTCATCGTCAAGTAATAAAAGCTGGAAGACAAGGGAACAATCTAAAACATACTGAAGTAACAACTTTAACAGGAATTTAACCAGCCTCAAATGAAGACTTCACCCATCTGTTCTCTGAAATGTATGAAAGTCCATGAACTGAGTGAATAAAATCTCAGCAGTGATGGGACTACAATTAAAAGCAACTTTTTCACTAGCAGAAGAGACAATCGTACTGAACGCTCTAAGCTCTTTAAGGCTTAGGATAAGGAATAATACACACACACATACATATATGCAAAGGAAGTAAACTGAAGACATGGAAACTATTCCTCCTCCCTACCTTTTTTTTGAAATACAGGCTATGGCAGAAACTATTTTTCTTAATACAAGGGGGTATCCCCAATCCATGAAGTCAGCAGGCTTCAGGTAACTAGCTACTTATGTCTAAGTTTACATAATCAAGACTGATAGGAGCACAATCCCACCACAGGGTTTTAGGTTTTAGATAAAAATTTGGTAAATACCTTTACACATCGTTTTTTTTAATGTAAATTTGGGTGGGTGGTTGTGTGTATATTTTTTAACACAAAGTTCTAACCTTCAGATAATCTGAACATACAACTTAAATTTGTATTATGTATTCCTTATAAAATGGACTGTAAACATTTTTTCTCATACTAGCTTTTATGATGATTAAAGTACACCACAAACCCAACTGGAGAATCACAGAACTGTAACATGTGGCTACACAGCTTTTCAATTATGGACATAATAAAGCATTATTATGTTCACAGCCTATGGTTTTTTTTCAACTTTTTAAAGTACGCGAGACTTGATCCCAAGACAGTCTTCAGCCATAAGAGATGTTCAAACTTAGTAAAGTCCTCTAAGTTAGTTAACAAAAATAAGTTGGTTTTAAATCATGTATACACCATAGGTCACACATGACCATTGAATTACTCAGTCCAGTGTACAGATCCTAACCCTCTGACTCGTTCTTCCTTTTTTTTATCCCTAAGAGAAAGAATTCCATTGTTTTAAAAAACGTTTTTCTCAAAACAAAGTTTCAAAAGACAACCCATAAAAGCAATTTATTTATCAATAAGTCTGTAATCAGCACAGGAGTTTACAGGACAGTGAGCAAATGACAAAATTACATTTCCAGCTAAGTTAAACTTAGCAGAAATGTTTTGCCCGCAATCACTATAAACAGGAAGACTCGGCTACTTCCTTCAACCAAGTGCTAGAGACTAACTAACACAACAGAGCCTGCACCAACATCTACCTGAAAGTAACAAACCTGTAATGCTGGACATCTTGTTATATTTCTCCTCTGGTTGTATTTACAGCATTAATATGCTTTTTCCATTTTCAGCATAAGTGAAAATCCTTCTACAGGAAAGCCCGCACTATCAAATTATATTGCAGGACAACAGAATTACAGGGATGGTATTAGGTAGCATTGAGAAGACAGGCTATAACCACGGGAAAGAAAATCCCAGTCCCTCTTTCTGAAGTCCTCACTAAATATTGTATGTTTCCTTAGGCGTCATTTGAGGACACATTCAATTTGCAAGGTAACTCATCTGAAGCAACCCTAGAGGCTGATCAAAACCACACATTTTCCATCTTCTATCAGATTGCTCAATATTCTTCCAACCCACAGGAAAATGAAGTGTAAAATTATACTACAGCAATCAGGAATTAATGAATTGTTTTAAGTCACTTGTGCAACTTTCCAACACTTGAATAGCTATGATATTTACATTTTAATATAAACATATTTGTATCTCAAAAGTAATCCTCAAAATAACTGTGGGGTTTTTTTCCCCTGTCATTATACACCTGCGTGTTGAGAAGTCTGTATCACCATGCAAAGCGCCTGACACGGGAGCCAGCTCCCTCCAGCACCTTTAAAACAAGGTCAAGAGAGCACAAGTTGTGGGCTGCAAATGACTGATTTTACACCTTTCAAGATCTTCTTAACAGAGGATTAAACTGAGGAAAAACATCTCAGAACTGTCTCTTGACAATTCAAGTCACTCATTTTGTTTTACCAAAGGAGAAGTACTTGATTTAGTCATTACCTGATTTGAGGAGTAATCAGGCACCTGATTTTATCTGCTTGGTTCCTATCAGATTTTATCTACTATCACTGCTATTACCATCCATTACGTAAAATACAGGTTTTAAAGCATACCTGCAATCAGAGGAAATCAGTTTGTTCTTGCATCATCCTGAAAATCCATGGAGGATATGTGTATTGGAGGGAGGTGGAGAGAAGTGGAGAGAAAAGGATTAAATTAAATAACAATTTGGAGGAAACATCTTGCCGGTTTCTGTTTCCACTGATGAAATCAGGCCTATGGCATTAAAAACAATGTGACAGAACACAGCTTATTTGCATTGTCTCCTTCCTTTTCTCATTTAAAAATCAATTGCTATCCTTAAGCAGGATATACATTGGAAGGAACAAAGTAGCCAAACAGTAAACTGAATTTGCAGTCAGATCCTCATTGTCCACCCCCAGAGCCACACAAAATGGTCTAGAGGTAGACTGCATTCAAGACCACTGAGTACGGTCATCGCGTGTCAACATCACCATGTGATTAGCATTTGGTCTACAGAAAATCTGGATGTTTATTTTCTTTAAAACTAAAGGCTGCCTGAATCTGTAATGGCAATAATTTTTAAATGTTCATTTAAAAGAGCACATTACTGACTTTCAAACCCAAGGCAACATCTTGGGCTGTCTGTATCACACATGTTTACGTGGTATGGAGTTCCTTGATGTAGGTGGGGAGAGTATGGTGACTTTCCAGCACAGGTCCACTCTCCTACTGACAGGATCTCTGAGCCAGATCCTGGCTGTGGGAATGAATCCAGACATCCCTGAAAACACGCTTCCAGATAAATGTTTTGAAGGCACCTCCCTTCAGCAAAAGGACTAGAGTGGAAATAACCCGTACTTGGCACGAACCTCTTAAGTCAGGAGTTTGATTTAGATCATCAGCAAATGAGCGGTTTAAATGAGATTCACTGTTGGAAGATTTGATTTGGTAAGAAATGCAGATCCTGTTACACAGTTTTGCTGGAAGGAGTTTGCCTGGCAGCTGCAGCACTGGGCAGGAGGGGGACACAGCTCTGAATACAGATCACCTAAGTGAGGTGCTGGACAGGCTAAAAAAAATCAGTGAGAAACTCCAGCTGACTGAAAAGGAAATAGGGACTCACCTCAGGACTATTATACCCTTTACTCCGATACTTTTTAACAAACATGGCAATTCCAACAAGTTATTGAAGCAAGGCATCTTTGTAGATATAAAAATCTTTTGAAAAATAGCATTTTAATAAACCATACCTAAGCAGCACTTTGGACAGCTTGGGCTACAGTAAATATCATGATACTGTCATTCCTTCTTTTATAGAATCATGTTCCCAATGATTATCAGAGCTACTTTTGTAAAAAAATTTTAAAATATAGCTATTAATATTTCTCCATCAGTTTAAAAAAAAAGCTTTTGAAAATTATTCAAGTACTTTGATATCTCCTACTTGGTTTGTTAAAGAAGAAAAATGTTTAATAAGTTCATAGAGACGACAAAACCAAATATATGCTGACTTAACAGAATTCCATAAAAAAACCCCAAAACTGTTTCAGAGCACCTCAGGACCAGCAAAGGTTTTACTGACTTGCTTCTTCACTAGATTAATTCCACTTGTGTATTAAAATTCTAGGCAGAGTGAGTCTGCAAACTAGAATTATTTTGTATTAAGTAGTAACACATTAAGGACAGTTCTGCCTCCTAGGAAACTGCCATGTTTTCCTCCTGTAGGTCGCTGCCCTAGTACTGTTGGTAGATACCACCTTTCATGTTACGGGATAGTATAAACTACTCCCTAAGCAAGGCAGGATATTTTTGAGTGTATTTTTATTTCTGGTTTCTCTACGATCTAACCTAAGCAGCACAGGCAAGAGGTGCACCATCCCATACAGAGCATGAACCTACTCAAAGCACTCTTCTGGCTTCACAAAACATCAAAGAAGTACAGCAGAATCAGTGTTTCAAGTTCGCCTCAACTGATACACCTGACATGAACCACCGATGCAGGGAGTACCAGGGATTAATTTTGAAATGAGTCAATGTTTCCAGAGAATGGGGAGGGAAGAATATCAGCCACCTATTGCGGGGTGGAAGGAGAAAATTTCTTCTACAACTGCAAAAATATTTTTCCATGTATATCAACTCTATGCTCTGCCAAAGCAAAGTTAAACCCCTCCAGGTGTGCGAGGTTCTCTGCCGGACATAGCCACAAGGATAATGGGATCTGTTCGGTGAGACAGGAGCTTGAACAGAACAACTGTAAACAGTGTCAGTTTAAATCGTTAAATCATACATTATACAACGGGTATCTGCCACATCCAAGTTTTTATAATTTATGAAGCAGATCTTAAATACAAGGCCAATTTCAGGACATTGAAGGGAGGCAATGTTTTTTGGTCATCTTGTGTTTGTTCATTCAGGGTATTTTTTTCCTTAATGCTGTATCCCTGAGATGTCTGATTTTCATGCTTTTTGCTTTTACATCTCTGAGGGCTGCTAACTTCCCCTTTTTATTAAATAAACACAGAAATTCTCCTTGTCCTACTTCACAGCTTCATCAAGAATGGCTTTAAAGAAAACCAAACGTGAAACATGCACAACAAAGTCATGTGTATTAGCAGCAGAGACGATGACGTTGTAAAAAAAGCTCACATCAGGAGCTATGCAAGGCCTCCTCTACCAAGAAGATAGATGGAGTTCAGTCCCTGAGCACACAGCTTCTGGTAAAGCTCACTTCAGTTTGGCTTACATTCACGAGAAAAATGAATAAAGCCTCTTATTTTTATGGGTCACATCTGATTGTTTCAATGCATGCTAATCATATCTTCTACAAAGCCAGGATTTAAGTACACCAAAGCACAAAGCAGAGAGCCTTTAAGACTCTCTTATACTTAACTGCAAGTTAAACTCATATTTAACTGCAAGTGGCTGTATCAGAAAGGATTGAAGCATGTGCCATTTTGCAAAATAATTCTTGATCACACATACGGACAGGTAATTTCTAAATACATAACTGGTAAGGAAGAATTATGAGTTCACCTTTCTATACTTCCCACAGATTAACACCATTTTGGGTCCTTAAAAACAACCACATACCCTGCTCTAGGCATTGCTAACATTGCTGAATTATTTGCCATAGAGCTAGGACAGGCTACCTTTTAACAGCAAATCCACTCATCTGAATTATCAGTGCAAAATTCCTAGAGTTTCAGTTAAGACAGACAAGACTGTGTATTTTTTGCCTGTATTTATTCTCCTAGATGTATGTCAAAATTCTGTGTCCACTGCAATGAAAACAGATCATGAAAAGAAAGCAGTAAAGCATACTAATGAAAACAAACTCATGGTCTTTCCATATCAAGGAAAACAGTCAAATTTCCAACCCACTATAAAATCGAGCAAAGTAGTAAATTATTAGCCATGACCAACAATTCAGAACTACACAACAGTATTGCCGACACATAAAGTAAAAACTTAAACACAAGCCACATGAATACAGACCACCCCACAAACTCTCCTACACTCTCCTAGTGACAGGATGGATTTCTCTACTTCAGCCAGCATTTTGTTTCCCAAACTTTGCATGGTACAAGACCCCTTCCAAAGAGGAACCCTTAGCTTCAACGCTTTCTAGTGAATATAAGATGAGAGCCACTTCCAGCTCTACAACAGATGTGACACACACCGGCCCCACAGACTCCCCAAAGCAAAGACGATCTCCTGGGTGCATCACAGAAGGAGGTGCCACAAAATCCCAGCAGAGCTAGCATGATGGGTTTGTTTCCATTTCCAAATTCCTCCAGGGACTGTCTTTTAGCAATTCTACTAAAACTGTTTGCTCCTTTTTGTTTTAAGTCCAGAGCTCTGAGAACAGAAAGGGTATAAAGTGGGCATGTTCGGCACTAAGCACCAAGCAGGAAACAATATATGAGGGACACTGGCAATGAGCATAGAACAAAGGGCCACTGAAATATCTTTATGTCCTTTGAATATTTACTTTTAGCTTATTTTTTATTTTCTCACCTACTTAAACCAAAAATGATAACTGTTCTGAAGCTCCTATTATGCTAAAAGAGGAGTTTACACATATTTTGAAAGGATCTTTTTTTTTTTACTTTTCAGTATAATGAGTTTCTCTTAGTATTTCTGGCATAGAAACACACACCTTTAGTCCAGAGTTTCTCATAATACACACAATTTCAGCTCCCTCTGAGTTTCAAAAGGACAGACAGAGAAAAGATATTCAACATTTACACTTCATTCCACTCCCAAAAAGACTTTGATAAAATCAAAACTTACACCTGGATTATGAAACGTCAGGGAGATTTATTTTAAATGCCTATTTCTTGGTTTTTACCCTTCTCCATAGCACAAATGCAGAGAGCTGAAAGACCTGGCACTAACTCCTCTTTTGTCATGTGGCAATAACAGAACTCTACATTCAATAAACTCTGCACTTCCTCAAATAAAGACTAAAGGTTCCCTTTCTTGATAAAGTGGGATTTAGCTATAATAGTTTCTACATCTCCATGAAGTTATCATAAAAATAGCCTGCTTAGAAGTTAAACAGGTTCCTTAATAATAGGAACAAACAAGATCCTAGCTGAGGGGGCAGGAGGGGAAGGAAGAGGGGTCAAGGAATAGTGGCCCTCAGGATTTAGATTTCTTTTATCACTCCAAGGTATTTATTCCCCAACTGCAGTTAGAGACACCCTCACATGCAGTAGCTGCCTATGGAGCTACGAAGGAATGCCTAGCTGGTGCCAGGGCAGTTATGCACGTGCTTTTTTGGGAGGACTCAGCTGCATCACCAACCTTGTGTTATGGCAGGCGAGGGAAGCTCTCGTAGGGGCAAGCCAACTGCACGGACAATGACAAACACCAACATTAAGTTATGTGCCATGCTAGGCCAGTAGCAACTTAAACCACCACAGCTTAATGACAAATTTGGTTTAAAATAGCCTGCAAGACCAATTTGCATACATATGTACGTATAGACAGAGGCATCTGTGACCTACAAAATCTGGTGTCTACTTGGCCCCTCGGAGCAGCTTACTTAGGGTGCACAGAGAGTGCGTACTGTAAAATGTAACTGAGTTCTAACAGGTGCTGCACCTAGCGATCAGAAAGGAGAGGAAGGAAGTGCTGTGTTAAGTGAGAAGACAAAATTATATTTATATATGAGTCACTTCTGGGTTCACAGTTTTTGAGATCCTTTTTTTCTGGTATGAGTCACTGGTCAAAGGGAGATCACACTAATATCTCTGTAGATCTCTAGAAAGAGTAATAGACATTGTCTCACCCTGCCCTTTCTGAATAGCTCTGCATCTTCCCCTGTATCCGATGGCATTAACATTAAAAACAAGAGCAGCAGCAACAATATGCCTGGGGCTACTTGACTAAGAAGGTCTACAGAGAAATATCAAGTCTGGGATTGTCTACCAGCACAGACAATACCAGGCAGAAGTCTCAACAGTTGACAATACTGAACATTTTCCACATAGAAAATAATCTGAACAATAATATTGCACATACTGCAAAGATAAATCATAGAGCATTAGAAATTGTTAGGCAGGATGTGTCCCACTTCCTCTTCCTCCTCATCGAAAACTAAACAACATAAGTCACAAGTAGCTATTTCAAATGTAATCAAACCCTGCCAGCATCATGATATGCTTTCCCTCTGCCCGTCTCTCCTCATTATTAACTCAAAATAATAAACCAGCAAAAAAACCCTCACACCCTCTGGACACCCAAATTTACAGACCCACAACCAGACCTGATGGTGTCTTCCCCTTCTGGAGCTTAAGTAAAGCTAAAGGAAAAAAAATAAATAAAAAGGAGGGAGGCAAGAGAAAAGTGAAAAAAGAAAGCCAACACACACATAGATGAAAGCTATAGAAACCCAGTAAGCACAGAAGAGGTGCTAGGCAACTCAATGATGGAAGGACTCGGAAACGGCATACTATCATGCATAGAACATCTAGATGTGAATAAATTTTAACCATTCAGAGTTTACACAATTTCACAGCACGATTAACATCTATCATCCCAGTTTTAAAGAGAAGAGTCACTAACAAGTGCATAGAAAGCATGTGCATCTCCAAGCAGATGCATTACTGGGCACCTGGAATTAGAAAAAAGATAAAATAATTAGTGGTGTGATTAGATATTTTATATGAGTCTTTCCATTCCTAAACCTTCTCATACACTAAAACTGCAATTAAAGGTAAAAAGATCATGTCTGGAAAAAGAATCGTACAACTTCTTGATTTAAGACAGCCACATTTCTTGTATGGCAGTTAAAAATCTTCCAGAATTTCTCCTATAAGCTCGTTTCCAGCAATTTCAGCTCTCCCACGCAGTCTTTGGTGCTAAAGTAATAGTCTCCTGCAGGAAAGTTTTTTTAAAAAAAAAAAACACACAAAAAAGAATTCAGCCACACATTTCTTTCGCATGATGAATTGTTTTCCACATTAAGAATGCTAGCACTGGAGTGTCCTGCCACAGCAGGCAATTAAGAGATTCAAAAGAAAAAGTGTTAAGTCTTGCAAAAGACAAGCTGTTGCCACGTTATGAAATATAAGTAGATTAAGAGAAACATAACCTTTGAGAGGTAGCCAATACTTACACAAAAGCTATAAGTACCAGGTAGGATAGTCAATGAAGGAGGAGAAAAATAAAGGAAGAGAAGTACTAACACACACAAATCTTCATCATTGGATTCATCCATCCATCAAACTGAACTAGTGTAGAAAGACTGAGCAATCGACCATATCGGTGAGTTTAAGAGCTTGATTGGCTGTGTTTCACTGCTAAGGAGGATCAGGCTGACTGCAGAACGCAGAGCCAGCTGCTATGCAGCACATGGACAACATCTGTCCTCAACATACCAACATCAACCTCAACACTGGAACCAAAGGCTGCAAGATATTAAAACCAGATTTAAATTAAAAAAAAATAATAATAAAAAAAAGAAATGAGAAAGCACTTCACATCAATGAAATGATTAAGAAATAAAGAACAGTTGAAACATACCAACTTTGACTTTGCAATTATGTTGGAGAGAACTGGGATTCTACAGAGGTTTACACCTGAACACAGATTGCGGTCTATAGATTACCCCACATGCACTGCCAACTAAAACTATGAACTCTTCAGAAGTTGGGTATTTTTGTTGTTTGTTCATTTTTTAATCAACGTCAGCAATGGCACGGACGTAATAGCTGAAGGATTCCTTTGGTCAAAAGTCGTCATCAGCCACAGGTCAACAGGAATGCTGTCTCAGAGTCGGTTCATGCTGTTGTACAGGAGAGATGATGCGCAGATCAAGCAATCACAAGCTTATTCTGATCACTTCCAATCACTTCACAAGAACATCTTAAACAGTCTGGAATCTGGGAAAGGCAAAGCTCAAGGAATGACTAAAATTTGTTAGTGGGGCTGGTAAAGCAGACAGATTTCAGAAGACATTTGCACACTAACTGAAACCCATTTCCCCTCGTGTGGTATGTTTTCCAAGGTAAATAACAAATTTTTTGAGGAGGACCCCAGACCACCTGGATGAATAAAAACCTGACCTGTTACTCTAAAAGTAAGCGGGAAACTTTTTTTCCAGAAAGAAAAAGTATGTTCAGAGGTTACAGGGTACAAACAGAAGAGTAAAACCAACTGAGAGCCTGTGCAAAAGAAACAGCGGGGACATCACTGTTACCAGGCATCACAGCTTCAAAAGAGAGAAAGGCAGCTACCTACACACTAAGATTGAAGAGGATGTTTATAAAAAAATAAGTAGGAACAAACAGTGCAGCAAATACTCTGCCTTCTGTTTCAAGACAGACAATAAAGTGATACACTGAAAATGGGGCTAAGAATGTTTATTGCCAGTGTGGATAAAAAATTAGACCACTTGCACTAAAGAAATAAGAGGATCTCAATAATCTCCATTCCACAACACTGAAATAATTGGCACACACTACAATGACAGATACGCCAAACGCAATTACAACAAGGAGGGGGAAAGGAAGTAGTTTGAGAGAGAAGGAAAATCAATGTTGGTACTAAAAGCACATAAGCATGACCTTGATAATAAAAGATCTGAAAGAAAAAAAAAGAAATCAAGGAAATTTAATTGAGCAGTGAAATGAAGATGAGTAAATTTGATTTTACCTTGGTAACTTATTCCTCAAAGAAGGGGTAATACAGTCAACCCACAGCTAAAGTGAGAAGTGATGTGACATCTCATGGAACAATATTTAAAGGTACAGACTGATAACATTTTAAAGACGAACAAAGCACTGGCTGAAAGAAAGACAATGAAGAAGATTATAGATAAGCAGACAAAGAGAAGATACTGTTTTCCTTAAGTTTTGTGATATCAGAGCTGTTTAAGAAGCTACATTGTGACTGCGCAAAAAAGCAAGTATCCACTAATGACTTCTGACCAAAGTTAGGAGAATTCACTGTTCTTTAAAGCATCTCACAGAAATTAGACAATATTTTGGGCAAGCTGGAGCAACACAAATGCAACAAAATTTAAGCATACAAAGCAAAAGACAACTAGGAATAATGACTTCTGCTATGATCTGGGACACATTAACGAGTGATGAAGGGGAGAATAGAGCTGTCAGAGCATCAAAAGATCACATGTTCTTACAACTGATAATGATGGCTCGCACTATTTCTACACACACAAACAAAAGACAGGGAAAAAAAAAAGGGTTTTTTAGTAAAAAAACAGAACTGATCAATTATAGAAAGTATCAGTAAACCACTATCTGCTGGGTTTTTTTCATAGGAAAATGGGGTCTTTTCATAGGAAAATGAATGGGATTTTTAAGGTAAGAAAGCAGAGGCTGGTCCCAGTCCAGAGGATGGAAACGCCTGTCAAACTGGATTGGGCAGATCAGGAGTGAAAACTGTTTCAAGATGAAATCTCAAACTTGTGAGGAACAAAAGTGACCCAAACACTCCTGGTTTGATGCTTCAGGTGTTCAATCTGACCAAATTCCTAAGAAAGAAGTTACAAGAAGGTCTGCTAATGCACCACACGCTATATCATAGTAATTTAAATCCTGTACTTATAGCTTCCACTGATTTTCTTCAAGAACCCACTGCCTCGTCAGGAGTGGAAGGTCTCCCACTGACACAAAGCAAGAAGTATTACTCCAGCTGGAAAGATTAAGGGCAACCTGTACTTCAACATAAAAAAAAAACTTCAGCACAATCTGCACTGCACCTCATTCACATTTTTACAACTGTTTGAGTGAATCTGTCCTGAGTCAGATTTCTACAGTCTAAGTATAGTCTATTCTCCTACTCGGCTAGACTTTTACATTTAGTACATTCCCTGCTAATAACAGGGATATAATAGAAAAAAGTCTCTGATCTTTTTTGCTGTCTTCCTATATTATACTACAGTCTATTCACTCTTTCAGATTTTTTTAAGGCTTTGAATTTGTTAGAACAGTGGAGAGAGTGAGCAACAGGCCATCTAGATTTAAACTTTTCTTTTTTACATGACTGTTAGGGGAAATTGCCCCCTTCAGCAATCCATTCCAAGTCAGCTGTACTCCAATAGTCCATTAAAAGCAGAGAAACAAATCTCAATATTTACTTTTTGTTGAACTATCAGATAAACGCTGGGTCTATTTCTGTTCTATTCACATTCTCCCACAATTTCCATTACAAGGTATGCACTAAGCACTTTTGACAAGAAGTTACCCACTGCTAAAAAGCTCAGTGCTAAAAGAAAAAGGAAATATTTATTTAGGTTTTGGTTTCAAACAGAAATAAAGTTTTTGAAATTAAACTGGAATTCCCTCAACTCATTTTATTGGGAACACCTTTGGTTTGTATAACTGTCCTGGACCACCAATGAAACCTACACTTCTTTCACATTCATTTGGTTTGAAATGCCTCACAGTAACACTCCTCACAAGTTTGCAAGGCATCCCACAAAACAGGACTACCTGCACTGGGTATAACATACAAAATACAGTAGCACCTAAAATTAATTTATAATCATTAAATCGTAAAACTATATATAACATCAAGAATATGAAAACAAGTAATATGTAAGTAAAGCATAAAGTCTAAGAAGAATATCTACGTGATACTTCAATAGAAATCACATGCATTCCTGAAAATGACTGTTTTTCAGCAAATTTACATATTACTTTGCATGTATTATGCCTCTAGGCTTGCCTTTTGGTTTGCGTTTTTTTCTTTTGAAGACTAGTTCAGCTTGCTATACTCTATAATACTTTGAAATAGTTAGCATTGAAAAATGTTTCTTTCTCCAACATGCAAACATGTCTGCATCTACTTAAAAATTAACTTCAGCTCTCCATTGTTAGTAGTTTTGATTATTTGGCGGGGGGGGAGGGTAAGAATGGTGTTTGCTTTGATTTTTAATAAATTGCATTACGGTAAGCTCTGGAAAACAGTCTTTAGTTGTCCAAAAGCAGTAGGCTACTATGAAGTCCAAAGCAGTAAGATGAGCTGTGAAAGGAGGAAAGCGCATTTGATTTGCGTAACTGATTTTGATTTTATCCCTGCTTGATGGTGACTTTACAAACACTAAAAAAAGAAAAAAAAGAAAAAAAAAGAAAAAATCACAGAAAAAAAGAATGAAGGACAAAGGTTACGTTGTTATATTAAACTTATTTCAGCACTTTTTTAATTTTCTCATTGTTTTCTATACATAAATTATGAGGTCCAGACCTCACTGAAAAGCTCTGGCAAGATTAGTGGATGAGAAATGACATCACATGTACGTAAGAACCTGAAACTACAGGTCCAGAGTTAACATCCTGTTTTATTTCAGTTTCTGTCCAAGTGTTGTCGTTTGCAGGTCACCAGCCCGCATGTCATTTTATGAAGTTTTGAACAGTAAAAACTTAAGCAATGATACAAGAAAAGCAGGACAAGTAGTTTAAACAAAACAAAGGATAGTCAAGACCTTCCAGCTGCAGAGGAATTATGTTTTTTTTCTTTTTTTGTTGCTTTGAATAGAAGCACTAGAAAACTTTCACAAAACCTTCTTCACAGAGCAGCAGTGATTTGCTGGCTTTGATTAACGAAACGCATAAATTAAGACAGTATACCAAGTACACTATATAAAGTATGTAAGTATATAAGACAGTATTCAAAACTGTTCAGAAAGTTTACTATTTCTCTCTCAGCAGCTTTGTCTACCTTATAAGAATGTAATTAGTGCCCATAACAGGAGGGGTTTGAATTAGATGATCTTTAAGGTCCCTTCCAACCCAAACCATTCTGTGATTTATCAGAACTTTGTCATTTCCTTTCCTTCCCTCCTCCATAAGAACATATGGCTATTTTTGACAGCACATTAATTCATTATGTCAGCTATAAATTGATTTTGAAAATACACTACAGCAACTTAATTTTGTTTGAGGATTATATGTAGTCAAAAGCAAGCATGACAATCACATACACACCAGAAAGCAAAAAAAACCTCTTTCTGAACTAAGCTGTTGTTGTCACACAGAAGTAGGAACATAAGGAAAATTCACTTGATACCCTGAAAATTTTCATAGAAAACTGGTATACAAATTGTTTTGTTTAAATGCAAGAGGTTAAATGTGGGGTTTAGTACCACCAGTAGTTAAACACTGGTGACATCTGAAACTCAGTCTGAGCAAGCATTTCCACCATTTCTTATATCAACATAATGGGAGCATCCTTCAGTTGATTCCCATCTGGCACTCATATGATTGGCAGATACATCTAGTGTGTAAGAAACCATTTATATCCTTATCCCTTTAATAATACAGGAAACTACCGTTCAGAGAGGCTGAGAGTTTGAATTTCACCATCAGGCTTAACACGGATCTGGGTTCAACTTTAGGAAAGAGGCTGAAAGACAGATGGGGGTTTACAGAGAAAAGCAAAAGGAAGCATTGGCACTGTGTGTCACTAACAGCCTGGTGTATCAAGTTTTCATGAGCCCTGTGGGAACTTTCCCACTGCTGCTATAGCTTCACGCCACTGAAAGAACTGGTTAATGCATGATTCAGATAAGTTTTCAAACTGGTACGGGTATTTAACTGCTCACATTAAACTTGCGCACAGTATGCTTTTAGAACACACATGAAACATCTAGCTATTGCCAATAGCTTTTCCACAGTGTGACATTGTGATTAGCCCCAGGAGCTACTGCCACCCTACTGCATTGCCAGCCCCAACATCTCCTGTGCACAAGTTCCTACCAGCTGATGGTAGCACCTGCTTCTGTATTAGAGACTCACTAGGGTGCTTGGTATCAGGGGAAAGAAACAATATCTCTATTTCTAGTTCAAGCTAGAAACTTGAAAATAAGCACGCTCATGGAAGCGTACAGTATAAAGGAATTTGTTCAGAAAACTATGGTACTGTTTAGGAAAAAACCCAAAAAATCTTGTAGGCAACAAGAATTTTATCATTCTGGGAACCCCATGTGTTCCACAATTCAGGGCGTTCTTGATCCACTCTGAAACTATATTCATTGCCAAGCAGCAAAAGAGAGATGCTAGGGGAAGACCACCGAGAATGCCTAACATATGGGGCTGGGAGCCAAGACCTCTGTGCTGAATTTGGGCACTGCTTGCTGCTGCTGCTAGCCCTGGGGAAACCAGCAGGACCTGGTGTGAGCATACTCAGTTCTCTAGAAAATACTGCCTCTGCTAGAGCCAAAGGTGGCTCAGACACATAGTTAAGAAAAATGAGTTTCAAGAAGCACCACCTCAAATCCAAAAACCTCACTGATGATCACCTGCCTTCATGGATGGATTGTAAGAGATGCACGGATCCTTGGCACCTGCCAGTAAAAGCAGCCACACCAGAAGAGAGAGAGAAAAAAGAAAAAACAAACTAAGATAGAGCTCTCGCATACCACCTAGGAAAGTCTAGTAACACCAGTAAGCCTACAGTTACTGTACCTGGGAGACACTATCAAGAAAAGAATCAACATCCTGTTATTGAACTTGCTGGGCATCTACCCTCTCAGTTTCACTTGATTAGCCTCAGTGCTGGAATTATTCTCTGCTCCAGAAGGTTTTCTGGAGCCAAGCCCATAAACCAATGATCCATGAAAACCCATTAGGACTATTTCTTCTTCACAAATCATGTAAGCAATAGAGATCCTATCAGTCATGGCTGGAAGAAACCCATTACACTTTTTCCTTCCCCTCCACCTCCACAACTCCTCAGTAATAAAGAGCAGTTTTCTTGCTTTTATGTATTTGGCACATATCAACCTTTGACTATACTAAACAGAGCACTTCCTCATGCATAAAGCACCTACCCTCTCCTCCTTGCACTCATGTGAGCTCTTTCCAAACAACCTGAAGAGACAGGATGTTTAAATCCAAAAAATTGCTCTCTCGAAAGCATTAAAAGGGAGCTTTTCAAAGCGCATGGTCTGTTCCTGAAAAGCAACCCAAAGTGTTGTGCTAGCTCTGCCTACCTTTCATAGCCTAGTGTAATGTTCTAGTGTAACACCCATCCCAAACAGCTTCAATTTAGGGATGCGGTGATAACCCAGTAATCCATCAGAAAAGTTCTTCTAGAAAATACTTTTGGCAACAAAAAATTAAGACATCTAAGATACATGTAATTTATACACATTTCAATTAATTTTGGGAGTTCACCTGTTCTCCTCCCCAGAAGCCAAGGGAAAAGCTCCCCCTAAGTCCAAAAAGAGCAGGACCTCTCTCAGTCGTTAGCCTCAAAAATATACAATACAATTATTATCAAATTAAAGTGGACTTCACTATCAACACTGCAACAATCTGGTGCAACAAACAGCATCATGTGTTTGTGTTTGATGGTGGTGTTTCCCTCTTCCCTCTGCACCGCTCAGCCAGAGCCCCTGCGTTCCCTCCCTACAGCTACTTCCTCAAAGGTACAGAGGCAACTCTAACCCTCCTTCTCTTTGGATTTTACAAAAACAGTTTAACTTCAACAACCAGCCATCTTATTAAGTGTTACTGAGGCCACCTGAAAAAAAAAAAAAAGATATATATGTTTTAGATATATGTGTATAAATAAACAAAATTACAGGAATCTTTAAAATGTTGTTGTTATTATTATTAAAACAATATTTCCTTTCTATTCCTGCAATGAACTTGTGGGTTTTGGAATTTCAAAATTTTCCTCAAGTGGAAGGTGTTTACATGGGATGCAACAGCCAAGAATGTAAAAGCATTTCTCAGATGGGAAGCACACAATTGTGATTAAAGCACAGAACCAATAGTTAAGTAATAAATTATCTGTTCCCAGCTCTACAATTTTTTTTCCTTATTGTGCAAGTAAAGGACAAATGACACTTTCTAGAAAGCCTACAGTAGAGAGGTACTTATCTAATACCCAGATTCTTAAGAACTGGGCACTAGTCTGCTTGAGCTTTCTGAGACCACGTATGTATTAAAAAAAACAAATAAAATCAAAGTCTTACAAACATGAGACATAAAATGACTTTTGCTACCCCTTGACTCATGACCTGCACAAGTCTGCTTATCATGGTCAAGGCCTTCCTTCTCTCATCCTCAACTTCCACCTAAAAATATAAAAATATTCTGCTCATCCAAATTTTACATTCAATCCACTACGCCAGGTTGTTAAGTTTAGTACAGAATATTTTGCATCTTGAGGAGTGTAATGTAAGCAGATAAAGGTCCCTCAAGAGGTATCTGCTACAACAGTTCTTTTCTCATTGGGCATTTCAGATCACGATAAAGTACAGCCCATCAGAACTGTCTACTTAAACTTTAATAAAAGGCCAGTTTTCTACTGACACGCTGACGGACACAGCTACACTATCAGGTTCTTTAACAGCCATAACCACCAGTGAAGCTCTCTAAAGTATTTTTAAAGTCTCACAAAGAGAGAGACTTAGGTACTATTAACAAAAAAAATCTATAATTCCCAGAATATATACACATATAAATACAAAGTGTTTCTTTAGCAGTAGGTCTTTTGTCTGAGCAACAAGCCTCAATATACCCTCCCACAGAGTATATTTCTCTCCGTTTTACGCATATTGCAAAATGACTCACTTCTTTTGACCACAGTAGAAAGGTAACTACTTAAATTATTAGATGCTTAGCATTTCCCTAGCAGCCCAAATAAACAATGCCATGATTATAATCTAAACACATGTAGTGATATTACTTGATGGAAATTTTCACTCTCTAGAAGCAGAAGACATACTTTCACAAAACAGACTCCTAATTTATACACACGTGCTCTCAAGCAGCCTGCACTCCTCACTAGAACAAGCTGACAAGATGCTCTAAAAAAGTCGTATCTTTGTCATAAGTTTTACGCGTCAAAATGTATGTGCTGAAGTAAATGCCTCTCTCATCGGAAAAACAGAAAACAGTTGTGCTTATTAGTCTGGCACCCACAGAAATCTGTTTACTAACACCAAAACAGAATAAAATTAGCCCTTCATCCTGGATCAGGCAGTGAAAAAAAGGCTTTATTTAAAGGCCAGGTATATTGTTCTAGCTAAATGCAAGCCGCAAGACTTCAACTGACATTTACTTTGGCAGCTTCAAACAAATCAAGATCACCCATTCTCCCTTCAAAAAGGAATTCAGGATCGACCACGTTAATAGGACATTGTTCATTTCTAAGGGTGCCAATTCACATAAACTTGGTTTTCAATAGAAAAAGTCACAGATGAAACTATTTCAATTCCCCTTGGAAGAAAAGAAGCTTTTTGTGAAAGTTGGCAATGTCCCTTGCCTCCTTCCCAATTAAGAGAACTAAGTCGATGCGGGAGAGGTGGAACTAGCTATACAAAAAATGCTGTGAGAGCACAGAACGATCTGTGTTGTAACCTTTAATTCTAAAGACCAAAGAACCTTTTCTAAGCAAAGCACAATGAAACGGACAAAGCCACAAACAAGAAGCAAGGGTGCCTAAGTGATGTAAAGAGAAGACAAAACAAAATTAAAAAGCTCACAGATCTCCCACCCCAGAGATAAAGAGAGGGCAGGTTGCATATGGAGTATACAGAAAACTGCTGCTAAGGAGAAAAAGCAGCAAACAACAGTTTTATTCTTCTGTCCAGAAGAGAAGAGTGAGTTAAGAGGAGTGAGGCAGCCCCTTGCCTTGCAGTTATGCCTGATGTGTTCTGGCACCCTGCGGCAGCAACCAACCAGCTCCAGCACAAATCGTACTGGCCACGGATGGCTCTCTGAAATCTTCACTGCTTTCCAAGCCCAAAGTGGTTTTTTCTGCACTTCTTTGTTTCTTCAGAGCTATCCCACAACTAGTCACAACTGAGTCCCTGGATTAAAAATATTTGAAAGGCATTTGTGTCAAATCATCCTATCCTCTCCCATTTAAAAATCAGCAATTATCTCTGCTTATGCAGAAGAAACTTTGGTAAACTTCATGCAAATGCATTTGGGTGCTTAATTCTCAGGGCAGGTAATAGAGATGGATGTTCTTTCCATAACTAGAAAATTTTCCTTGAGCTAATTGAAAACAGGCATATTTTGAGTAATGTACACTACTGCCAATAGTCTTGCAGGGAGGCAATGCAAGAATGATTTATGGGCTGTGAATATCACGTAAATCTGTCTTCAAGTAAAAGGATCATTCTCTGAATAGAATAAATTTAAGCACTCAATTATCAATGCTCTTAGTTTTACATATTTCCTAACTAAACAAAAAAATCCACAGTATAGCCTAGCCCCTCTCAGAGGTTGTCCCACACCAAGTAAATGGGCATCATTTATATCTAAATGTAGCCAGAAAACCAATGCTTAATGAAAACATTCTTAAACTAGATTATTTCATGCTTTTTCCAAGTCTCTTCCCATCCCATTTTCACATCACCTTAGTGTTCACCACTTTGTGGCCCAAGGGGAAGGCAATAGTCAATCTCCTGGAAGCTAAAAGAGGTTTTTAATCTATAACAGCTATTGCATACCTCCTTTTTTCACTGCCTTTTTGAGCAAGCATTTTTTATTTCATTTTAATTTGAGGCCTATGGCTTTTACCATTATAGAGAAAGGGGAGAAAAAAATCATCCATTTTTTCAGGTAAACTTTCAATAAACATCAGTAACTTCAGCAGCTATCCTGATTCCTGGTGGAAGTACATCCCCCAAACTAATTCTGAGGCACACAGAGTTTTCTTTCGTTTACTATTCCAGAGATATCACTCTTTGAGCATCTGGATCTTGTTCTAGGTATCTTGCATCTATCACATAAAAGATCTATTTCAACTAAAGCTGAAGCTATTCCCTCTGCAGATACTCACTGTCTCCTAGACAGATGCAGGCTCTGACCACACTGAGCACAGTAGATCCTTAGTTGTGCTGCAGCAGGTAAGTCAACATTTATTAATGACCAGGAATGCATTCAATGAGGAAACAGGTTGTTGTTGGTTTTTTTCCCCCCAATGGAAAATCGCACTAAATACTCTTAGTAACTATATTAAGAGATTTTTTTTTAAACGAAACAAATACAGGTGCTGAATCTGGTGATCACTGAGTTAGTTGGACAGCGTTGTACATGTAAAAACCTTAGGTTTGTAAGTTCATTTTCCTAGTCCATGCGCAGCAAAAACTACAGCTTAGTCCCTCCAGGGACAGAATACACTTGTACCCTTGACCAGCTCCTAAAAGGGTCTGATGAAAGGAGTAGTGTTGAGTAGCTCTGGAAGAAGTCAAGTCAGAAAGTAGGAACATATGAGAAAGAACCATGCCATTCTTGGCAAGTTAGAGGAAAAACAATGTCTTTTTCTGTAAATGGTGAATTTTTCATGGCCATTTATCTCAGTGACAGGGCGCTGTGCTGTTAAGTGTCACATTAAATATGTCACCATGTTGAGGACAAAGGTAACTCACAATAGAAGAAGATTACGAACTACTTTCCATGACGGTCTCTGGCAGCTGTCCCATAATTTGGCAGTAAATATAGGCAATACAAAGATGAGACACAGTTGAACTCAGTAACAAACTGTAGAGTCTCCACACATTAAAACTATCACTTCTTCACAAGTCACTTGTAAAAAGACTTCTTTATTTATTTACTTCTGCTGTAAACAAGGGTTTGACCCCTGGCCTTGCATCTGGCTGGAGAGGAGTATTAACAATGCACTGGACACTCTCCATGACCACGGTTCTTGATTTCAGCCATCTACGTTCAGGAAATACTCAAATAAAGATGCTTTAAAGCACTTACCAGCCAGACAAAATCAGCATTTGCACCTGAGGGGCAAATTTCAGAAGTCTCAGTACAAAATTTCAGTATTTGATAATTAAAAGCCGCATGCGTATGCACATGCATAAATATGGATGGCTCCAGGCAGAAATGGATGGATCTGCTTTTGAAATGTTGATCCTTCAGGACTAAATTTCAAAAAGCTCCGGTTTTCCCCAAAGCAATTAGAACAGCTAATTTGTAATTACATGCTCACTTTCAGTTTGGTAATGGTGAGAAGTTACAGCAATTAGAGACCTAGTGCTGCAGTCACCAGAACACACAGAGCACAGGAACAGAGGTCAATATACACAGGTAGAGAGCAGGCAAGGGGACCAACTCAGCAGCTCAGCACATCAATAGTGCTTCAGAGTTGTAGTTGCTGTTCAAAAACTATTAATTTTGTAGGAAACTTTACAAATCCATAATTACAGAAAAGCAAATCCTCATCATAAAGCAGTGAAAACTATGTTTGCGCCATTCTAGAGGGAGCACTTTCAGCATCATGGCTCATTAGAAAGGTATTCTTGCATTAAACACCAGTTGCAAAGACAAACGTTAACCCCATACCCTAGAGCCATGCTGAAAACTGTATTACAGCAGTGAAGACGTACGTGCTTAACGTGATCCAGTACCCCTGCACAACAGAAGACCCCGCGACGCCATTCTGCGTTGTTTTTCAGATGTCAAGCACAGCTCATTATGAAATCCTATTCCAAAAAACCCACACCATCTATACCATTCAACACTTAAGAATGGGAGTTATCCTTACCACAATGATTGGGGAGACAATCCATTTATCCTTCTGCTGTCCAGTTACCTTAACATAAAACTACTGCGAGCCTAAATAGTACTTGCTGCTGCTTTTTCCTCTGAAACTTTGCATTTTTTTAGCACAGTTCCATTTCAAAAGAAAACTGCTTCAGATGTCTTGTTAGAAAAGGAATATAGCTATGAACAAAGGTTAAAACTGAAAACTTGAAACTACTTAGCAGAGGTGTGGCTGCTGAAACCTGACATAGTTGCGTCACCAAGATTTTACTTTGGCAAACACAGCTTCCTGAATTCAAACAAATCTTAGACAGAACTATCTTTTGTTCCAGCAAAAAGCAATTATTGCACAGACGTGCTTTCAAGGTCACTAGCAGGAAGAGTGAGTACACCGGGATGTGTCAGTCATAAGTAATGTTTTAAAAAACTTAACACCAAGCAACACATACTTGAAGCCTTCCACGCTCGACATGCCTTCCTTCCAACTGACCACAAATAAACATGAACAAAAAGATACATAAAAAGAAATAATTATTTCAGAGTTTCACAGTCTTCTCAAGTACACCTAATTTCTAACATTCTTTACAATCAAAACTATTTTGTATTACTTTGGCAAAGTAATTAAATGTCTAGGTTTAATTATTAATTATTTTGATAGAAGAAAACGTTGCCTTCAAAATAATTTTAAGAGAAGAAAAAATATTAACTAGGGACTTTGCTCTCCTTTATATTAGGAAGTTTAATGCAAATATATATTTGGAAAAGAAGGATTTTCATATTTGTTAATGTTAGGCTATGTAACCTATATCAATATTCTCCTCAAAAATACAATTGGTTGCAATTACAAGTATTGTGGTATTTATATTAATAAAAATATTTACATTTAACAAGTGCAAAGTCAAAAGTTGCAAGCATTTCTACAAATGTCACTTATTCTTTTCAGGAGGGCAATAAATACATTTAGATTACCGTTGACAAAAATAAGTATTCACAAAAAAAAAAAACAGAAAGGAAAGCTCATTTTAAAAACAGATGTGATAAGTAAGAGTATAAACAAGCAAACACAAGTGCTTTAGAAGAGATACAAAGCACCCTTCTTAAAGGTTTAAAAGAACTTCTGTTAGCAATAAGGAGGAAGATCATCCCACCTTTGTCTTTACAGGGAAGTTTTAAACCTTTCTTGAAATCAGACGAAGATGGCTGAAGTTAAATACAAGATATCAAACTAGACAGATCACAGTATGTTCTTGTACTGAAGGTCAAGCGTGTGAAAATGATTACTATTGGCTTTCCTACACAACTGTTAAAAACAGCAGTTTCTTTTAATTCACCTGTGCATTCCTCCCCAGTTATTGTGAGTTGCCAGCTGAATACTAAGTTATTATGAAAACTATGTGATTGCTGTATTTTTTTTTTACTTTGACAAGTGTACGAGCTGTCGTTTCTACTGCTTCTTCACATATAACTATACTTCAGGATTCATGACTACCCTTCAGCTTACTTTCGGAATGTACAACACTACCCAAATATTACAAGAGCGGTTTTGGTAAGGCACTGCTTACCAGTGGTTACTGGACTTAAAAATGCTTTCAGGGCACCTAACAAAGGAAGATTGTACTTGAAGGTCTCACCGAGTGCACAGACCGAAAGAAAACAACTTGAATTGTTAGATTTACTGCCTTCAGTGAATACATTCCCTCTAAATGCACATACACACATCAGCAATGATTAACTCCTATAATTCAGTGCAAACAGTAATAAAAGGGGGGGGGGGGTTTCCCCCAAACAGAAAAGTTAAAATTAAGCACCTTCTTTCCACAAGACTCAGAAATATGTACTGAGATAACACTCTGCCATGAGTCTCTTCATGCCCAAGAAAGTACTTTACGTCCATAAAGTACAGGATTTGAAGTGTGGGTTTCTACTTGAACACATCTGCACTAGCAATTCACACATCAAGGATTTACAAGCACATACCCGAGTAAAAGAAAAAAATTTAACAAAGGTAGTATAAATGCAGTAGGCATACAACCTGCTTTGCAGACGTGCTATATAACACATTGTGAATGAGAGAAGAATACCTGTTAAGTGCATTATAAAGTTTAAAGTGCCCTGAAAAAAATATTTCCTTCCATTTGATGCTTACTAACAGCAATTGGTTAGGATTTAACCTCACCATAAAAAGAAAAGGTTATTTCATAAACACAAATTATGCAGCTCCCTGTACCACAAGAGGGGGGCATGACAATCACCTGCCATCTGCACCAGATCAGATGGTTCTCCAGCATGATTTGCCAAAACGGCCACGTCCCACAAATTCAGCTTAAAATATTTAATATTTTGAAACTGCATAACATTTCTCAAAAATCTTGAGGAGTGACAAGAAGACCCAACATGCCTAAACTGACATCAACGAACTCACATTTCTCTCTAGCAAGAGAAGAACGTCAAGAGCTATATTTGATAACTTGAAGACTGAATCTATTGCACCCACCTTTGCTCAGCTCTCAGATTTTTATTTGCATATTTGAGGTGGAAGTTCATGTGCTACAGTGCAGATCTCAACTCCTCACAAGTTTCTTCCCTGGTGACAGCAGTGGCTGCAAACTAGTCAGAACCGAGCATACAAACGTACGTGGCTCCAGCAGTTATTAGTGCTTGGAAGCACCTTAACTGATGAGGCAGTCCATTTTCCAGACAGAGTAATTCCTGTTTCATTCACAGAGCTAAGAGCTCACAGCATCCCCATTGGTGCTACAGCCTTGCACCAACTTCCTAAAAGCAGGAGAGAGAAGATAATTGTATGTTCAGAAACCAAACTGTTCCGGATGCAATTGTTCCCAAGCAAAAGACAAGCAATGTACAAACCAAAGCATTTGCTTTTGGGGTTTTGTTTTTTTTGAAAAAGGAAGCAAACTAATATTACTCCCATGTTGGAAGGACCTGATGCACACTGAGGTCATAAGCTGCCCATGGAGTAGCACTGTACTTCAGAAAAAAAAATAATTGATCTGGCGAGACTACTAGTGAATCTAACTATAACATGTTTCTAAAAATGGCCAGCATTTGCTTCTCCATTTCTGTTAATATATTCAGAGATGCTTTCTTCTGGAGAGAAAAAAAAAAACAAAACAGAACTACAACTCTGAAATGCATTTATGCCCACAAAACACAGTAATTCCACACTTCTAAAAACAGATTATTTACTGCAATATCTCTGCTTGCTACTCATACAAAAGTCTAAATCATCGCAATTCTCAGGAGAGTTCTCTGCTTCAGTAGCCTCTGAAGGAGACATGTTTTTCAATGTAAACACTAATTCTGTAAGAACAAGGATAAGGAAAAAAAGGTGCCTCATATGTTCCTTTCCATTGCCTCATATGTTTCCCCCACACCTTTTTTTTGTTTCTATCCCTTGGAGACAAGCACTAAGATAAAGCATATAAAAGAAAATATATTGCTTAAAATTCGGTTGCTAAATTCTAGTTTTAGAATCTGCATCAAGGTCCTCTTTTACCTGTAAACTCATGTTTGTCCTGCCCCTTTCCTTCAGAAATTAATACAGTAATTAAGCCTTTGTAAATCCTCTTAGTCTAACATGCTGTCCTGGTCTCCTTGTTGCTCATTCACGATGCTCTGTCAGGGTGCTGTGTATTTTCTCACAAACCTCTTTAGTCTTAACGAAATCAACTAACTAACTACTGTTATACATTTTTTGTCATTTCACCATGTTGCTTACGCTGATAGTAAAATACATGTTTGAATAGAGCAACCCGGTCATCCTTAAATTCTATCACAATTCTTTAGCATATCCAACTGGCCACAACAGTTTGCTGTGCTTTGATGCACCAACTTGAGCATCTCTTTTATTTAACATTCTAAAGCCTGACAGCAATTCATTCTTACTAACAAAACCCCCACCAGAACTAGAGTATTTAACACACAGTCCCACCTAATTTTTTACTTTAACTATCTATGGGAGCTGGAACTATTTCACTTACTACCTATTTTTGTAAGGTGATGCATTACAAAGTAGACCATCTGCTTCACAGACCTATCACTCATCTAACTCCTTCCCATACGTTTTTCTGATGTATTTTACGGCTTTCTGTTTTGGTTTTGCCAGGGTTGAATTCCCTTTTCCTGAAGGCTCTCTGTTGATTCAGCCTTGGTGTAACACCCTGCCTTCCTGCTTACCTTTTGTCTTGGTTTTCTTTTTTTCCCCCCCCTTTCCTTCAAGACTTGTCTATCCTTTCTGAGACCAGACATTACTTAAATTTTTATGACATGAATTTAATTATTCAAGTTTATTTGCTTCCCAAGTTGAATCATTAATGGCACGCTTCTGTCTAAAGGGGTAGGAGGGCAGGAGTTAAATCCTTCCTTCACAATTAACTACAACTGTTTGGGCACGGCATTAGTTATCAGTTCAGTGCTACATTTCAGCACTACTCTTGCACATTATATTTAGGAAAATATCTAGTAAAACCTCTTCTATGTAAAAAAGACAAAATATCCTGGCTTAAGTTTCCTTGGTTTATCACAAAGGTTTTCAAAACATTTTTGACTCCGAGTTAATCTGCTTTCACTTCAAATAAATAAAGGAAGGGGAGACAGAAGAGGAAGACCTTTCTAAAATGTTAATTGGATTTTTTTTTAAATCACAGCTGGCATGTCTAAGTTTAAATAATTATGACTGATGTAGCAGAACCTGGCCAACCCCAGTCAGTTGCCTCTGTACTTGCTGCATATAAAAGGCAGGCATTCAAAGCTGTAGGAACCTGTTAAAGCACGTTGTGCAGCTTAGCTCATCTTCCCAGATCTGTAAGCATCACTGAAATCCAGTAAATACCTTTTAATGCAAACAGTATAAAATAGTTGTTATACTGGAAAAAAAAATCATCCTCCTTCTCATTCAGTGATAATAAACATCGAGAAGCAAAACACAAAAAGGAGAAGTGCCATGCAAAAGTAAGATATTTAAAATCCTACAGCTAACCAGAATGAGTGTGAGAAAATGCTCTATTCACCATAAGTAAAAAAACCCTACATTACACAACTCTAGTTATGCCATGATATTATCTGTATCAGTAATTAGTTAAGGCTAGGAACACTCATTGTGAAGAAAGAGATTATTTAGTCATTTTTAAAAAGACCCTGCACCATACAGAAAAAAATAGAGGTTAAGAGCAATGGGCTCATGATTAATCCCCTTACAATATAATTCGATGTAAAATTCCAGCCAGGAAAATCAAATGCTGATTTATATTTATTTAACTGTAGACTAATAAAATCCATCAGAATATCAACACAGAATTAGGTACAATGTCATTTCTACTCTGCACATTTATCTGGATTTTTTTAATGCAGCAGTATTTTAATACAGTTTAACAGAGTACCCATTGTAACTTCAGACTCCCATTTATGGTACTATCTGGAAAACTTTCGTTATTTAGAGACAAAAATCAGTGCTTCACTTTTAAGTCTATTCTATGAACTACACTCACGTTCAAAATAGAGAAAATAATTATTATAAAATAGCCTCAATTTATTGTCTCAAAAAAACCCAAACACAAACAAAAAAAACAAACATTAGAAAAAAACAATTAAAACCCCTACACTTTAGAGGGTAAAGACCTTTTGTTTCATGCCTACCTACTTCCTAGTTGTGAGATCACAAATAAACCACCTGAGTAAAAGTGCAATTTTCTACACCTTGTCTCCTCTACAATATTATAATCATACTCTGTAACACTTTATTCAGCTTCTTCATTTCTCTCTTCCAAGTTAAATGTAATCCTGTTTTTTTGAGCATACATATTATACAATTCTCCTCAAGGAAGTAACGTACAGCAGAATTAGTATTATCCACTGATGGTTTTTAAATGTAATCTTATACTAAAACACATACTTGCAGTGTATTTCCAACAGACTGGTCGCTCAACTCAGATGGGTTTAGGTATCTGTATACATTGTAATTTCCACTGCTGTTGTTCCAAGAAATGACAGATGAAAACCAGAGCAATAAGCACTGAACCTGGGGACTTTACAGATAAACTTTACAGCCAGCTGCCCTCTGGTTTAGAACAAACAGGAGAAGCACTGGAGGAAGAACAGTGACGTACCACATCAAGCAAAGTCCAACTGAGGGGACAGATGCCTCGGAAGGAGAATACCTGTTTTGAAACAGTATACACAAACTTGTGTAAGTGACTATTTTAACAGATAAATAAATGTCTCAAATATAGGAGCCAAGAATTCATTTATGGAAGTTATACTTCAATTTCACATCTTCAAGCTAAGCTTTAAACGTTTAGGTCAGCAGCTACTTACCCTACAGGGAAAAAACATTCATGCTCCTTTTTTTAGGTATGGGCTATATCGAAGCAAAACACAAAATTCACTAAAGCAGAGAACAAAAATATTATTCTATAACTAAAGCAAAACAGAAAAGTGTTTTTTAAGCATCTCTGTGGAAGTTGTACAGGATATTTCATACAACTATTCCTATATTCAATTTATGAACAAGTACATGCAGCAATGCATAATCAGTATTTGAGGAGAGATGTATTTATTATTGAATAAGAGTTGCAATCACGAAATATTTCTGGCTCTAGCAAACAGAATTAGAGACACATGATTTCTCATCAGTCCTGTTACAGCAAGTTACAATAAAAAAAATCCTCACAGTGAGTCTTTCCATTAAATGGGTTCATTTTGCTGCACTACCGATATAAAAAGATATTAGAAACCATATTTCAGTATTGACTCTAACATCAACAAGTGCAACAATTGATTAAACTCATAAAAGTGTTAAAATGACACCTTTTTTGTTTCCTAAACAGCAAACTGAGCACTAGAAGTACTTTAGTTTCAAAATTACCTCCCTCATCCTGAACTCAATTCCTTAACTTCTTATTGTCCTGGCCTGTAAATGGGCAATAGGACTACATCATTTTTTAAGTAGGCAATACAATAAGCCTTGGCTTCCCACAACTCCAACACACCCATATATGATTTCACTTGTAAAAAATACCCAAACAAACAAAAAACCCTCAAACGCTGCACACAGACCCATTCCCAAAATACCTTTCCACCTAACACATTCATTCTCCAATTCTCTTCCCCGAGGAACAAAGAAACCAAAGAAAGTACATGGACATCTAACAATCTTTTCAAAAAGCACTTAATCAACTAGACCAGGGCTAACGTCAAAGCAATCGAATTCAAAATGCTGTATTTTAATTAAAGCTTACACTACATCTTCTCTTCCATTTAACAAACCACCAGCCTTCTAATTCAGCAAGAAACTAAAAAACCAAACTTGTTTTCCCCTGAGATATTCCAAGTCACCTCTTACTTGCACCATTTTGTAATATTTACAGATTCTTTCCTTTCCTTATTGCAATTTATTCTGTACCTGAAGTGCAGATCCTTTTGAATTAAAAGTAATAAATAAAAATTTATTAGTTATTTTATAACCTGAATGATGAAAATGGCTTTCTCCGTATCTACTGTTACTGCGTTCATACATATGTGGGGTATGTGGTGGGTTCTTGTTTAAAGCAGTCAAACTTGTTAGTATCTTCAGAGTATCAGCCGAAGGAGACATGTTCTTGCACAATACATTATTTTAAGCTTGCTGAAAACTGATGCAACACACAAATGTGCATCTTCTTTTATTATTTTTAGCACGGGGATCTATCTCCCTGCTGCTCCAAGTTACATCAAGGCAATATTGAAATAATCTTCCAGTAAGGAAGAATTCTGCAGGATAATTACCACTGCCCTTACAGTACATGCTAACTGTACTTGGTTACAGATGGTTGAACAAATACATTCAGAGGCTCTCCATCGGATTTTCAAGCCACATACAGTAAAATTCATGTTTTATAAATATTTAACTGGAAGTAAAAATGATAAGGCTTATAGCTGTCACAACTTCAAGCAACCAAATCAGTTAACAATAGAAAACCTTATAGACAACACAGATATGGGAAGCTAAAAATTACTCACAAAAACCTAACTGGAACAGATTGCAACACAACTTCCCAGCTCCCGGAGCAAGATCTCACCAAAACCCGCCAATGAAGAGGAAAAAGCTGTCAGTCCCTGCCAGCAAGTTGTTTTATGCACCTGTCTGCACACGGGGGAAATAAGAAAATGCAGCAGACAAGACAGGGGAAACGCGGGATGGAGTACACCAAGAGATGGTGGGGGAGAAAAACCCTAATGCATCACCATGATTTTAATTAAGTTCTGATGCCTCAAAGTATTGTTTGCAGTCTGAATTTTATGTAGACACACATATAAACACACATACAGAGCAAAAATAACTTCAGTCAACAGTTTAAATCTGCAAGGGGGAAAAAAATATTCAGAAAGGTAGTGGAAACCTCTACATTTTTCTTTTGCTTCATAGTAAAAGCAACTGAACTGTCTAATTGAATGAATCTTGGGGACTGATCCTACAGAACTCAGTGAATAGATTTCTTACATTGCTTTTAAATTCAATTCCAACTTTGGTTTTAATTCCATTTATTCTCTCTCTAGCTATGCGCTCATTCCTGAGCATCCTTTGACGTAATCCACAGAAACAAACTGCTCTACCACAATTTTCACTGAATGTAAAATGTAATGCTGTTACAGACTGAACACAAGCTCCGGATCTGCTGCATCCATACAACAAAAATCCCCAAGAGCTCCTGCATTACAGAATTGGCTGTAGGCAATACTGAATCAGACCACTGCGTAACAGGAAAGTAACAAATCTTGGTTCCAAAATAACACACAAACTTTTCCTGTCTGTTTCAGCAACTCACAACAAAGAGAAGCTCAAAATTCATATTAAATTCATCACCTGCTTTCTTCCTGAAAAAGTATTGCAGTTGGACGTTTTCTAAGCTCAAGTGCTTTAGTTAAGAATCTACTGTCTTATACCTGCTGAAACCACAGAATCCACTGAAATTATGCAAAAATCTGAATTAAAAAACGAAAAAACAATTTATCTACAATAAGAACACCAGCTACTAAAAAAAATATAAAATCATATGTAATTAGAACCATGCATTTAATGCTCAGTATCCTGTCTGGCACCAGGGTGTTTTTTGAAGACCAAAATAAAAGCTTCTAGCAATGATCATTCTCAAAACTGCTACTAAGATTTAAACCTATGGAATTGATAAAAAGTATAATAGTTATACTGTGGTTTTTAATGCATCGGAAAAAAAACCACAAAAAGATTACTAAAAAAGCAAAACTTTTATATCGTTATCTGACAATGTGCTCTACACAGTCTCACATGTACAAGCTACAGGTATATTTTCACATCTAAGTTGATTTTCCATTAAAGACCTCTATTTAGCATCAACATGATGCTGTCAGTAAAAAACTAAGCTCTGAAGCTAACAGTGCCTTCTTAATTCTATTTCTGCCATACAAAAATAACGTATAAAACCTCACGGGGAACCTGATAAAGCTTTTTTCTTCTGGAATTTCTTACAAAGTTGTGTGCTGAAAAAGGAGGAGGTTTGGATGCCATCACCATTGTTAGCTCATACGCTCAAACAGTTCTGTTTACACTCAATGCCACAAGCTCCATCTAAAAAAACTTACAAACAGATTTTTATCACAAGTTTTTGTGCTTATTTCTAACAGTACAGAAGACAAATTAACCAACAGCTCAACACGAGTGTTCCTGAAACTGATGCAACTGCAAAGTAACAAGTGGATTACTGGTAATTATTAGAATAGTACTTACATTCCTTAAAATTAACTTGACTTCTAAATTTCACTCAGATTTACAGACCAAGATGTTTTAAATAAGTGCAAATCAAGGGTTATACTCATAGGTGCGCATATATGATGATCAACAGAACTGCTTAAAAGTTAACGGTCTCCTCCAAACTACCGTTACTGACACGTCAGAAACTTGAAGACTGCACATGACCTTGACTAAGTCACTACAAACGCTATGATCTCCAGTGATCTCATATATAGCGAAAACATAATAAGTGCTTTCTGCCTGCAGTATCATAAGGGAAATTCCCAACTGTACACATGACCTTCCCTCTCAAAACCCTGCCCCATTTTCCCCAATACCAAGGTCTTCTCATGCCGTAACAGCAGTTAAAGGTGACTCTGCAGCTCCTTCCAGCAGATACAGCTCATTGCCCAACTCTACACCTGCCCACAGCAAAATGAGCTTCAGGCAATATGGAAGAGGGCCGGGGTGGAATCAAAACAAAACAAAAAAAACCAAAACACTCACTTCCCACTGTCAACAATGAAAAGAAGTAATTAAAAAAATAAAAGTCACACATCTTCCATTGGGTAAACCAGGCTGCAATCTGATAGTTTTTACTTTTTCCGTGTATTTGCCAGAAGATTTTTTTTTAGGAAAGTGACTACTCCTCACAGTATGGCAAACCGGCTTTTATTCAAAACAGAAGGCATTCTTTATTATAAACACTCCTCTGCTCGCATCAATCTATACATCCAGCACCTTAAGCAATAGAACGTAGTTTTATTCTCTGCTTCCAGCAAACATGAGTGTTTAAGAATAAAAAGTCAATGCATCTCCACTCTCCTTTATATCTGACAACCATGCACAGCTGTACAAATACATAACTGGAATGGATTTTTTTCCCAATCCACTGTAAGATTTCTTGTGATTTTGCTTTTGTTTTGTTTTTTTAAAAAAGCAGCTATGTGGAGAGAAAGTATTAGTCAGTTTTACTGACTAATTTGTTTACTTCAAACAAATTGTGTCAAGACTTAGGACAAAAAAAAAAAAACATAAGCAAATTTTCAATTCCAATTTTTTGTTCATTTCCAGAACACTATTTCTGATCTCTGCCACCAAATTTTCTTTTGCATATAATGTTGTGCCCATTAAATTTGGTAATACAAATCAGCTGTGGCATAATGAAAATGAATGTTCAGTCATAAAGATGTCTCATAGACAAGATTTACCCAATTCATGCACCAAATGCTTGTCCACTTTCAAAGTCAACGTGCTTGTGTATCTTTTGACAATGAAAGCTGTTTGGCTTAGTTAAATGGCACTCAAATACACCTTTGTTGTTGTGCAAACTTTTCCAGGTCCAAATCAAACAACCACCAAGGGAAAACCGCGTTAAGCAGTAATGAATCTAGTGAGGTTAGCAAAAGGAATGTACTAAGGCGTAAAGGAAAGATTTACCTTAATTATGCACAGCTATGTATGTATATTTGAAAGACAAGATAATCATTTGAACAGATGTGCCTGTCAACGTGGGAGACCGTGGTGGGTGTTGGTTAGTTTGCTGAGGAAGGGAGGGGGATGAAGAGCAGAAAAGCAGAAACAGAGGTATAAAATCCAAAATGCAATCAAGACAACACAAGACTTTCATACGGATCTTCTCTTAAAACAGGATTGCTGGACTGAAGCCCTCCAGCATTAAGCTGTTGTGCAATGTCGGAAACCCTGCCACTGCCCAGAGAATGTTCTCCACAGTTTGTAACTCCTTTCCTCACACTCATATGAATAGAAAATGCTCCATGAAGTTCACAGACATCAGCTGTTCCTGAGCGGGAAGCATATTCTCCTATTCCTGTTTTCTCCCTTGCAAGTTCACAGCTCTATGGTGTTTAGCAGTGACTTCCTAACAAACGCTAAGCTTGTCTCACCATGCAGGAAAACAATCTCTCAGCACCTTACTTCAGTCAAACCCTGCCTATTGCCACACTTCACTGCTCAGATGAGCTCAAGTGTTTCAGGATAGCCACGCTCATAGACCTTGGGGCTATCCAAACCAAGTCCAAGTTCATTGTCAGATGTTGAGTAGTTCTCAAAACAAATTCTGACAAACAACACTTTGACACTATCTTCAGGAGAGTCTCCCAAATCTTAAAGAAAAAAAAAAAAGTCATACATGAAGATGACTTTAAAACTTCAGTGATTTTAAAGCAAAAACTATTTAAAAATAGTTCCAATATGCTGAACCCTTCTGATACTTTGTGATTATACTGTCATGTATTTCTGTTAAAATGACTTTTATTCAGCAAATTATTATTATTAAAATGACAATATTCAGCAAAGGCAAGCATAGAGTCTTGCAGCAGCGCCAGGATAACCCCACGCAGTAGTGCCAGCTGGGGTGACCAGCAGAAAGGAGCTGGGGATCCAGGTGGACAGACTGAACAGGGGTCAGTAAGGCATCCCCTGCAGCAACCAAAGCTGACCATGCACTGGGCTGTATGAGCAAATATGCAGCCAATAGATTGACAGAAAGTATTATTGCCTTCCGGATGGCAACTAGATATATGTCCAGTTCAGAGTCCCCTAGTACAGTGGAGACTGATCAGCTGGAGAGAGCCCAGTGGAAGGCCATTAAGATAGTAAGGAGGCTACAACACATGATGCATGGGACTGTAGAACTGGGATACAGCTTTACCCTTCATTACCTTGGGAAGCAGGTCTATATAGAAAAGCACACTAAACACTTTTCAGAGATGCACCCGGGAAGGAGCATGCAGGAGGCAGCTGCAACAAAGGCATCTATTTTAGCTTTTACCTACTTTCAGTGAGGGCTTTTTTCTTCCTTTGTGCCCAGACTTTTAGCCTTTCCATCCCTGGAGATATTAAAAACTCAACTGGAGCAAGACCCCAGGTAACACGATCTGTCTTTGAAGCCAGCACTGTCGGGGCTGGGGGGTGTTGGACCAGATGACCTCCAGAGGTTCCAAGCTACATTTTTCAATCATTCAGTGATCTATTCTAGGAGGGCATGCTTGGTATAGGATTACAAATGTAATATATCAACAAGCCAAAATGCACTGCCAGCCAAAATGCAAGAATAGATCTACTCTACAGTCTTTTGACATACCCTTGTCAGCAGATGCTCAAAAATGCTGGGTCAAAACTCAGAGGAAAGGGCAAGGGGAAGGGGAAAAAAAAATTAAGAAGTGGAGACACAGTTTTTCCGATACATCTGTATATAAGAACTTCTACCTTATATACAACAGCTCATACTTTTTTGCAGCTCGTTCTTGAGCAACAGACACAGGTACCAGAGATGCCAGTAGTACAGACTTGACTTGAAAGGGAACAAACAACTGGGATGAAAGATCAGTGTTCTGAAATGAAAATTTTCTTTTTTAAGAAGCCCTCTGCTGTTTCAGTCCCACGAGACGCTACTGTGAAGTCACAATAGTGTTTTAACAAATCCTGACATCACTTATTAAATACATACATATCCCCAAGAAAAACTTTGGGAAGAAACTTGATTATTTCAATAGAAGCATCTGATAGCTAACCAAAGTCACAATAAAAAAATATGTTAAAAAAAAAAAATAGATTTTCTGTAACACAGCTGATACAACAAACTTTCTTACAATATAAATGTCCTGCTGGTGTCTCACAAGACACAATACTGCTGTGTTTGGGAGTCAGAGCACTGGACAGGCTGGGCCAAAAATTCAGCTGATATTAATCAACAGAACCCTATCAAGGAAAGTGGATCTGGCCTGCTGTGCTTTTGTTGCACAAGTTGAAAAAGCTTTGGTAAAGTCTGTCGTAATAACTTTAATTTATGCTGGTCGACAGTCCTCATGACAAAGTCTGCTAAGGAGAACAGGGTAAGAGAGTGGTCATTTCAATGTCTAATACTTCAAGTTGGGAGCGCACAGAAGTAAACCACCTCTTTGAAGAACGAGAAACCAGTCTACCATACAGATAGAATGTATAATTAATTATTTAATTTTTGCTATTAAATGTAAGTAAGATACTGTGTGTCTAAAGTCCATGTTGGCTTTAGGAGACAAACAGAAATTTACTATAAAAATCAGAATCTGGCCATAATTTAGGTTTCTCACAAGGTGAAACAAGTAAGAGGAATCTACATTGGTGAAAAAATTAGGTGCCAGTACAACAGGAAGACCAGATAAGAGCCAGTAATAAGCTGGCTGTCACACAGACTGACTGTCATGTTTCCCATGTTTCCTGTAATTACAAGGACAGACCTAATCTACACTACCGAAAAAGTGACTTGCATCTTAAAACTGGTTTGAAGAATTTTGCTTGCAGTTGGGGACTGCAAATTTCAGGGAGTTAAGAGGGCACTGTTAACTACAGAGTCTAAATCTCATCCTTTCCCTGGAAACTGATAGCCTGGGTGGGGAGAAGGAAGGGAGATAAAGGAAAACAGGCTTGTCCAGCACTACAACCCCAACAAAAATATTCACTCACTCCACGCTGCTTAAAGCTGTGGGCACCTGCAAACAAGAAGCCACAAGCAGATCAAGGAGACTAATGCAACTATTTCACTTGGGTGAAAGTAACCTTGGGAGTTAAAATACTGGAGAATTTATGCACTAAAAGGTCCGTAATAAAAAAAACAAAGGTTGAGATATGATGCAGAGGGGTTACTCAACCATTTGAAAGCATGTCAATTCTGACATTCAGAAGACATAGCCTCTATTGTAAGAGATTCTCCATGAGCTCTACAAAAAGTTACTGAGCTTGGTGTAATGCATATGAGCATGCATGTAAGAAAAGAAAAAGAAAAAACTGAAATCACAAAAAGAATGGAAAAGGGAAAATATTCTTTCAGTCTTAGGAAGACTCCCCATTTTGCTAGCCAAAACGCTAAGTCTTCATTATGAAAGAAGCACATCTGAATGTGTTGAATAGGTACTGTAGGAATGCTGTCAAAAACATGGGAAAGATGTTAAATGCTGAATTCCTCACCGTTCTTGCTGAGTTGCAAATTCACACATCCAGCATGCACTATATTGATGCAAAACAAAACCACCTACACCAATAACATAAGCAATCTACAAATACACATTAATCCCAACAGGTTTTGCTAACTCCCTGGTTTCAAATGCAAAAATAATCCACTTAACTTATGCCTGCAAATCAGCCAGCAAGCAAAGAATAAGCCCTATATGAACAGACATACGGGGACCAAAAAAAAAAAAAAAACAAAAAAAAACCAGAAACTAAACCACTCAGAACACTAAAACCTTTTGAGAGAGCAAAAGTATGTCACAGTTTCATCAGTGACTGAAGATGCCAACACACCACTTTCTAAATTCCTGTCTGCTGGTTTGTCAAGTATCATTTACGAAAATGCAGTCTGAGTGAACGAGAAACACTTCATGACTCAAGATAGCGTGGCATCACAAATTCAGGATTTAAATAGATCTATCTGGTTCATGCACTTAGAAAATAAGAGAAAAACTGAATAACCACTTATATATTTCAAGCAAGTATATAGTTGCCTTTAATATTGGTGTCACAGTTCATTAATCTAGGAAGGTTATACAGATTAAAGGTTTACATGTGTCTACTAAAAATATTGACAAAATTTCCTTGTATATCATGCTCTTTTGTCCTCCAGTGGTCTCCTTATTGCGCTCAAGACTGTCTTATTTGTGTAATTAAAATAATCATATTAGACCACCAAAAAAGTTGGACAAGCTACTGTCTAATCCAGTTAGGGAAACAAAACCCTGAAACATTTCACAGTGTGTTTCTACATATTTAAGGATCTTGACCTGAGAACACCCACCTACAGGTAATTTTTAAACAGTTACAACTTATTTTGTTAGCAGTTTTACTCAGGTGCATCAACTTTTTGCAGAATCAAGAACAAGCCTACCATTTTCCTCGTCAGAGGTCTCAAAGTAAAAATTTCAATCATACCCATATAGAAAGAACAAAATAATCAACAAGTGCCTTTCAGACAGAATGTTATCCATTCATAAACCTCTCTGTGCCAAAAGCCAAGGTGTGTTTTGAGTACTCCAGAGGAACTTCTCTATGAAGAAATTAACTGTATCACAGTTTTGTCATACAATAATACTTTAGATTTTTATGCAATGCATCATCTTCTCTTTCAACATATTTTGGTTACTGCAATCGCCTGTGGCAATCCAGACTACAAAGAAGTGAGACTACCCGCTATTTGCATAGCATTAAAACTACTACATATTTTAAAAATCCATACTTATGTAACAACTTCTGCTCTACAGGAGAGGACAGCACGGATGATCCTATTTGTAATAATATCTGGTATTTCTTCAATTAATTTTTTTTTATTTTAAAGTAAATATAGGTGGTCTCTGTTCTCTCCCCTGTAATACCTCCTAAAGCATTCTCTCCTCCATGAGTCTTAGGTTTTACATACATTAATGGAGTATATTTGATGTTTAAGTGTTTACTTAGAGATATAATTCTGCTGTTTGTATTCTCCTAGCACATGTTCACCTGAAGAAGCACAATTTGTTTGTGTAGAAGAGTATTCTGGGGGTGGCAAATGCATCTCCTGTTATAGCATCCCCTTTCTTTTTCCCAAATTTCAATTCCTCATAGCTCTAGCCAATTACTTTCACATGGGTCTCTGCTCTTCAAGCCCAATTTCTACCCAGAGGCAATTTCTGTAGAAAGACTGAACGTTTACCGATTCAGCCATTTTTTGTTTAAGCTGTCTGTGCATCCTCCCCTCAGACATCTTTATGCCAACATAAGTGAGTGATCTACACATTTCTGATCCAAAACACAGTTTATATCATAAATTAATCTAGGATCTTAGGTCCACACAATCACCCCACCAGCCCTGAGGCACATGCTGGCTCATTTTATCAGCTTGCTATGGTTTTGCTCAAGCGCTTATGACCATCCAGCAAAATCCTGTCGCCTCATAGAACAAGTCAAACAAATGCTTCCAAACGGCTAAATCCGTAGGAAATAGGAGGAAGAGGAGTCCCAAGAGAAGGAGCTGCTGGTGGGTGTGGTGACAGTGTCTTCCTGAAACTCTGATGCTAAGGAATGATCACAGAGTTTAAAAAATGCCAGACAGTGCTTCACGGCTGCTACATCAGCTGTCTAAAAAGAATAAAAAAAACCCAAAACACCAAAAAAAACATATGAAGAACACCGCACCATACGAGTTAACGAGCTTTACATGTCATGGCAAGTTCTCCAGGTTAAGAGCTCACCAAATAAGTTGTCTTTAATTCTGAAATGAATCAAACAGTAAGTAGGATTTCATTTGCTAAGCAGCATTTCCAAGGTGTTCTTATAACAGCCACTGCACAAACAAGCTTAATATTGCAAAAGCTCATTCATTCTTTGGTTTCTCAAAACATTTTTACGGGAAAACCCTCCTTCTTATACAAGGGGTTTGTGAACATATTTAAACTTATACATCAAGTGAGATACAAGCCAGTCAACAGGAATATCTGGCTGCACAGAACTGTTTTCATCTAAGATGTTGAAGGGCCAGGGCAATGTTTTCATAGAAAAGTGACAAAACCCTTTAAAATATAGAATTTGAAGCAAAAGTCTAAACCACAGACAAAGATGACCACAGAAGTACCTGAACCCAAGGAGCTACATCATGTTATCCTTCCTCTGAACATTTAAGAAGACTGCTGCATAGAACTGGTACAGTCACAAGCATGAGAAAATGCTTACTCTTAGCAATCCCAGTCCTCCATACAGCTAAATTTTGCTCTCCTTCTAATCCTGGCCTCTTTCCTAGCAGTGTTTCAGAAATAGCACCGTACAGTAGGTTCTGTACTCCAGAAACTATTTTACTCAAGTTGCACTTTTCCTCAAAGATGCTACTTCTTGAGAAATTAAGATGATTTCTCTTAAATCACACATACTTGTAACATCACTTGAAACTGATCTGATTTTAAAAAACATTCATGTATCACAGAACTCTATTTTCCTACATTACATAAAGAAAACACATTTTGCAGACATGAACAGCTCTCATCAAAGCATACGAAGAGCCTCCTTACTTAATGACCAGTTGAAAGTCATTGAGGCAAGCTTGCAAAGGCTTAAAAGCCACAAGGCTCTGAAAGGCCTATTTTATACTTTATATGACTTCTGAATAATCACTAAACTGTTTCTAGCCCCAAGAAGTAATAGAAGAACGATAAAGTTCTCAGCCATGAAAGTGAGTTTTACAGATATTCTGACTTGAATTGTCATGGTCAAGGCTAGATTCTTTATCTTCCACTGCCATGAAGTATATACAGTATATTATCCTTTCTTAAACTCCAGAAACAGGACTGTGGCACCAGAAATAGAATAAGGGATGATAAAGATGAAAAAGCAACCTAGAACAGGCACTTTTGATACCAAGCCCATCATCTGTGCTATTAATAGGTCATACATGGACCTCATGTGACACTTTGAGTGAAAATAACAATAATGAACCTATTGACATGGGTACAGTTATTATTCCCTACAACACAGACTTATCAAATACTGGTAAAATTGTGTGAGGAATTAGTAAATTAAGAAAAAAAACACACCAGGAAAACACGACACACTTAGTAGTAAGAACTGCAATGATCATCCCAAATTACTCTGGGATATCCTAGTGCCTTATCATAAAAAATAAGCAAACAAGGACTAATAAGAACCCAAAAAGTGATGCAGGCATTTGCTGGGGATCAAGAATGATCAAGCTGCCCAGGGCAGGAGAGTAAGAGCACTGGAGGATTACTAGAAACCACTACTGAGGCAAGGGAGTCCCAAGTGAGCAGAAATACAGGAGTAATTAAGGCTTCATTAACTATAATCTAAAATTGCATTTTTCTCACCTTACTAGGGAAGTTCAACTGCAATTAACTGACACAGGATATTTAACCAGTCTTAGACAACATGAACTAAGCTTATGCCTGTTTCTAAGGTTCCTTTTGTAACAAAAAGGTCTTTAAAATTAGCTGATAAACACAAAGCCCTTTTTTCTTTCCTCAAAGTATGTTTCTTTAAAAAGCAGTCATAGGGTGAAGTAGTGTTGGCAGCCAAAGCCAAGGTTGCAAAACAGTTTCCATTATAATACTGTTTTCAGAGGTTTGTAATGTTCTCAAATATTTACCTTTTTATTTGAAAGGTTTCACATTCACTCTAGGAATGCACCTGATAAGCATCTGAATATGCTTCTTAAAAATACATATTAAAAAAATAATCGTACTGTAAAATGTGACCACTTAGGGACTACATAATGATAATGTCTACACAACCAATCTAAACCTGACACATCCCTGATAGCTCAGCTATGCAACCAAAATGTTGGGGTGGGAGGGGAGAATGAGCAGGTGAAAAGGTTAATATAAACACTTAGCAAAACAAATTCCTTCCTTTACTTTCTTACGCTTGTAACATAATTATGGTTTGACCTGTTATTAAAAAAAAAAAAAATCTGAAATCTGAAGAAATTAAATCCAAAACAACAAATTATAAACCAGCATCCTTCCATCTGGAATTATTCAAAAGCACATATGGTCACATTTTTAATGCAGAAAAATTCTGTAACCTGATACTTATCTGCCTTTCTTATGATTTGCTGCTCCACAACATACTAGCTTTAGAATATAGGGCTTGCAATCTGGTCTTGTAAATGAAATATTAAGTTACAGCTATTAATTCATTGATTCGAAGCTATTTCCATAAAACGTATATGTGCTAAGAGACTGAATTAAGTTGGCTATATTTATTCTTTTAGCACGCAGCAACAGTAAAACCAAATTAAAATACATTTTCTCATCTGGAATATATGCATAACTGCCCTAACAAGGACAGCTAGACAAACAATGATAGCCAGGTGGGATAATTATATCATTAGCTGCATTCAAGGCTGGGGTTTGTTTAGTTCAAGAAACACTTCCAAAACAGACATCTTCGGTTCTCTGGAGTAGAGATGACAAATCTGTCGTCCTGGTAACCTCCTATAAAGTCAGTAATAGCAACCCACTAAGTCAACATCAGCACTACCTCCTGCATCTGTGCTCCTCATGGAGGACAAAGCCGAGCCTAGAAAAATCTCCAAACTCCTCAGAATGGCTGGAGAGCTTCTCCAGCATGACTGAAAGGATGGAAGAGTTACCCCAGTCACCCCTGGGCATGCAAGAAAGTGGTTAACATGAGGTTAACCATATACCCTGGCAACCTAAATCACTAATTAGCCAATCTTATGCAGAAACATGCCCATTATCATGCTGATGGGCACACAGTCCTGAACATTTTACACAAGACAGAAATTATATGCGTTTCAAGCAGTCACTTTTCATCCTTCTCACCCCTCTGCCCACACGTGCAGCTATTACTCAGTCTTCACCTGAAGAGGGTTTATAAATGCTGACTAGTTAAGGAGAGCCGCACTCAGGAGTCCTCTCTTGGAATGGCACTGGGCAGCCTGTTGTCCTCTGCTCTCAGAGCCGCCTCTCACAAATGCTCTGAAGTCCTCCAACACAGCCTCATGCATGCACCATGTGGTTTGCAGCCATGAGTTTCAGAGAATACCTCCAGGCTGGGTCCAGTATGGCACACAGATGAGTTTACACACAGAGCAAAGCATGGTCCTGAAGGTACCAGTGCATCATCTGTGGTGGGAGGGAATGCAGTGAGAATGCAACCAGAAGTCCAGTCTATCTGGTTTGTCCTCACTAACACTTTTAGTAATGTTTTCATACAAATGGGAACAAAGACCTGCTGAAGGACTATAAATACTACTTCAAGACTAAAGGTGAGCTTTTTCTGGTAGGTAGAAAGTAGCTGAACTGCTCAATATGCAGCTCCTCTTCAAGTTTCACTCAAAAGAGAGTGGGAAGAGAAATGCAAAATGACTGCAAAAGAAAGAACACATATGTCAACAAGTTCACAATCTGTAGCAGAAGAGCTACACCACCTCTGTTACATTTCTTAACTATTCTAGTTCTGTAATTACATTTGTAACTGTTCTATATGGCTGGTACAGGTCACTTCCTAGATAAACAAAAGCAGCAGCACTAGAAGTACAACTATTTGTTCAACAACAAAACCAAAGGTAAATTTCTGACTAATTATGTTGACGCATGTGGGTTCAGAAAAATATTCTCAGTGATAAATCAGATGCAATATACACTACACATGTGAAACAGAACATGCACAGCAAGAAATCATTAGCTTTAACACCACAAAACTAAGAAAACACAGTAAAAGCAACAAAGAATCTTCAGTATTCTGATGTTGCACTTCCTTCTAGGCTTCCTGTTGTACATGTGTAATTGCTGCAATAAAAGTCCTTGGAAAAATGAGTCACGTCAAACAAAATAATCAAACCTTAATGATTAACAAAGAAGTGGAACATAATTTACAATACAAAAAAAACATTCCTCCGATGTAAATGCTTTTAAAACAAGATTATATGTTAAAAAAGGCTTTATATTTCAAAAACAAGTTGTACCATGTTTCCAGTTAATCATCTTAAAATGCATTAACCATTCTGCAAACAAAAGAAAAATTAATCCAAACATAAAAAAAAAAAAACCCACAGAAATGTAAGAGCCTTCAGGAACTGTGGAATCTACTTTACAAGCATCAACAAAACATTTTCTCAATTCACTAAACTATGAGTAAACTGTCTCAAAAAAACAAGCAGAAACTTATCTGCTTTCAGTGCTATAATAGCATGGAAAATGCTCTTCCTGATACTTTCAGTACATAAACACACACGTGAAATTAAAAAGAAGGGAAGAGAGAGAAGAAAATGCATATGGCAACCATCATCTTATTAAATAAGGATGGTTCTTGTTAGAAGAGACACAAAGAGAAGATCCTTATTGGACTGAGCAGCCAGTACTAACCATTCAAAGCCAGCATGCAAGGAGGGCACAGGTTTAGAAAAAGAGTGACATGACATAAAATAGCAGATTTAGGCAAACAGAAAAATTTGCAGAGCAGGTTTGTGCTAGCTCTGCTGCCTGCATGCCACAGCAGACCCCACATTTGAGGGATGACTTTTTTTCATCTCAATCACAAGGTCGGGAACACACTGTAGGGGAGCCCCAGTCAAGGCACTGATAGAAGCACATCCAACAGAAAATTCTACAAAATTATAAAATGTTTGAAAATCTAAGCATTTTTACTGAGTAGCACATGTTATGGCAGCTTAACACAAAGGAAGAAATAGGAGTTGCTCTGCAGAGCCCCTCTCGAACCATCTGCAGCTTGTCAGCATCCCAGTATTGCTTTCTTCTCAGAGAGGAGCCGAGAGTGGCTCCCACAGAGCCAGATTAGAGGCTTTACTTCCAGAGGCAGGTGCTTGCCTTTCCCTTCCCCACTTCAATACTTTTTCACAGCAAGTCTAAACTGCATTTAATGATGACTAACGTTATTCCCGTTTCATGCAAGCAGAAGCCTCTGCTGTCGCATGACCCATCTCCAGCTTTTCCAGACATAGCTCAGGGCCACGTATGCAATGGGGTTAAACAGCCACGGGGATGGTTTTCATCTTGAGCAAAGCCTTGAGGGTTTCCTGCAAAAGCATCACCCCAAAACCCTGCAGGAACCCAGCCCTGCTTCCTAGCACAAAGATGGGATGCGGGCGGCTGAGGGCTTTCAAGCAGCCACACTTGGTGGAGCTGAGAGGAGAAAGTTAGATACGTGTACAATGCACTGCACAGATAAGGAGGCATTAACATATACACATCAAAGCCAATGAAACACATAATGAAAACTACAAAATAGTTGTTTCTGCACCCCCATTCCACAAGAGAGAAAATGCAGATCAGAAGCCAGTACGCAAGACTGTTCAACCAGTAATGCAACTCAAGGGTTTGTAATATCCCAAGGTAATTAAGATGGAGAAGAAGAGTTAAGAGTGAATAGGCAACTCTTAATGACATCAACCCTACCCATTTTCTTTTTTCTAAAAATACATACACAAAGATAATACGATAGTACAGAAGACTTGTTTGCCAAAACATAGCTTCTTGTTCTTCGTAGGCAAGTCACTGCTTTCTAGTAAAGACTTCTATCTTCTTTTACCTACCAATCTGCTTAATTTTGAAGATAGCTTTAAGTTTTAATCCATACATGGCATGCAAAAGACCTGTAAGCAGCAATATAGCAAAGAGAAAATAAAACTACTTCAAAGTTATCTTTAAGTTTTGCAAAAGCAAATACATACTACAATGTATAAGATAATCTAGAAGCAATAATCTTGAAAAGAATCTAGAAAGATGAATTAATCATATGACCAAAAAGTACCTGAAAATAAGAGAATATAGTAATATAATAGAATTGTTTCAACTGAAGTTTGCATATATATTTTAATGATATCACCGAGGGACCATATAACGATTTTATGCAGTTTTAGTAGAAGTCAAAAAGACTCATTATAGATACCGCTGAAAATGTAAGATTACCAGGTCAAGATCAAACGCTAATGGCATTCCTAAAAAAGGCCAGAGTTGAGACCTTTTAAATAAAACCGAGGTGGTTTATATATGCACATACCAGATTCTGGAAACTTCCCAATTAGTTCTTGAAACAAAATTAAGACAAGTCAAATTTTATTTCTTTAAATTAATTTCAACTAAAGGCTGAAAGGCAGATGGAAGTTATCCTATCAAACACAAATTGCATATACTGGTAAAAATAAACACCATACAGGCTATATGCTGCAAATGATCTTTGGATGCTTTGTCAATTCCACTTTATTTTCTTGCAATTCTCTTCGCCATTTTATCTACAACTTTGAGAAAAAAAAAAAAAGTCCCTTTGGGGTTTCTGAAAAGAAAACAGAAAATGCTGCCCTCAACTCACAAAATCAGTGGCCAAGTTAGAGCCCTTTTACTGGTAAAGCTGCTATTGCCATAGAAACAGGAAACCAAAATTTCTACTACAAATAATAGCCACCTAAATGTAGATAATTAAAAGCATGTTAGCAAGAGCCCCTATGCACACACCTGAATTACTTAGCTAGGTAATAACAGAACCAATATCCAGAAAGCACACAAACAGTAGTCACATCTTCATATTTTGAAAGGTTTCAAATCCCAGTATTTAGATGTGATGAGGGGAGAGGGTGGAATAATCAAATAAGTCAAGACCCAAGGGTTCAAATCTCACCTGCACAGACATCACTTCCCCTCCACCTTTCCCCAGCCCTTATACCAAGCCTGTAAGGCTTAGGGGAAGCAAGTTGTGTCCAGATGTGCTGGTGTAGGGCAAACAGGGACTCCTTGTACGGAGACAAGAAGAGTCAGAGAACTGGAGCCAGACAAGGACAGGAAGGAGGTCTGATTCAGGGGAAGGAAACAAAAGGTAAAACGTCTCCATCAATACCACCACAATATTTCTTTTAATTGACTTCAGCATAGCCAGATTTTCAAATGTATAGTTTGCCACCAATAAATACCTGAGCTGAAGGATAGATGTTTAACTCTTTGGTGGCCCACTTTCAGTACCACTAAAAATAGGAAGATCTGGCAAATAAATGGGAGGAAACAGACCAAATACAGAGGCATCAAAGGTCCACATCCCCTGTAACAGCAATAGTAAAAAAACTGAGTGAGGCCTGTGGGGAGGGAAGCTGCACATTTGCACTTAATTTGGAGATGCTCTCTTCCCCAATTCCCTAAGCAACTTCCTCTCTCTTGTAAAAGAACTCGTCACTGGTGCCGAGCAAGCACTTGGGATTCAGAGCGCACATGTGCAGCAGTGCTCATCCAGCAGCTCGGAGCCTCCCTTCCCTCCTGCAGCTTCAGTCATACTCAGGAATAGCTCACACATGATGCTGTAAGGCATTGTGCAGGTACAGAGAAGAAGACAGCGCTCAGTGCTTGCACAGCTTGCAAGCTAAACACACACGTGTTCTGAAATACCTTAACACAGTAGGAAACAGCTTCCACTCTTCATGGTTGAGATGCATGACCACTTCAACATTTAAAGTAATAGAATTAGGCTAGAAAAGACCTTTAAGATCATCGAGTCCAACCCTTAACCTAACACTGCCAAACCCACCACTAAACCCTGTCCCTAAGCATCACATCTACACATCTTATAAATACCTCCAGAGATGGTAACTCAACCACCTCCCTAGGCAACCTGTTCTAATGCTTGTAAAAATTTGACTATTAAAATCCAAATTAAATACCCTCCCAACCCCATATTCCTTTAAAAGTAAAGTGCAATACACACATACAAATACTTTTTTTTGTAGTAGAATCACAAGCTTGGTACGTATATACAAAATGAATTACCAAAAATCTGTTCAAAAGTCAAGTGACTTGATATAAAAAAAACCCCTGTCTCTTAATCTGACATCCTATTGTCTGAACTAGGATAAATCCCATCCAGTACCATACAACTCATGGGATATTTAACACAGAAGAAACCATTCTGCAGTACACCAAGACCAGAGATCATTAACAACCGCCAAAATGATGCCTAGAGCTTAAATAGCTTCACACCAAAGTCACCTTGGTTACATACTTACACAGAACAGCCCCTCTACGTACCTTTCATTTTTCCTGCCAGTGCCCTCAATACTCCTTAAAAGTTCACAAGCACCCTTCACGGGTGCCACCACAGAAGGATCACAGCATCTTTTATGAATTTGAGCCAGCCTCTCTCAGGGCTGGAATTCAGGTTCCTAACACACACATAAAGCAATACAGACACCTAGACCAGAGGTCTGAGCTCTCACTGAGGAAAGGGTCAGTGGATTACCTGGAAAAGGACACATAAAGTCAGGTAAGTGGAAACTAGCACGTTGCTATCATAGAAAGCATTGCTGACCTGGCACAGAAAAAGATACAAAAAGAACCAAGTAGGGTTAGGATTTAGGTTGGAAATATTTTTTAAACAGAACTTTTAGTAAGATGATTACTGATACACCAAAGCATGGGATCCCATTTCTCTACTTAAAATAGCAGAGTGAAATGTAGAACCATACGTCAAGTTATCTTCAAAAAAATTATGAAGGACATACGCAAATAACTGCAAGATGCACTGTGACAAAAGCACTTGGTCTATAAGTCCAGAAGGGCATGCAACAACATAAGAAGAGTTTTACTCCCTCTTACAGTAGGATTCTTGCAAATATTAAAACTAACTGTATTAAATTATCGTGTTCGGAAGACCAGGACAGGAGAGATTTTTTTCCCTCCTGTGCTGTACACTGTATGTACCTAACAGTTCTAAAGAAGTCATTGATGCAAATTACTTGAATATTTGACTTCCATAACCTGCAGCAGTGTCTTTCCAACTTCCTCTCTCCAATGCTAGCACATATAATCAATAAGACTTTTATTACACTAAAGTCTTCAAGCATTGGGGATATTTGCACTGTTATCAACCACAAACAGGTACTTTCCATACAATGCATCTTAAAACAAAAGCTTGTATCCACAACAGAATTTAAAAAAAAATAACATTTATTAACTTCTTCAAGTTTGGCATCTAAAAACCAAAACATAGACGTCTATTTTAGAATTAAATTTGTCATTGGATGGGGTTTTGAGCAACCTGATCTAGTAGAAGGTATCCCTGCCCATGGGAGGGGGTTTGGAACTAGATGAGCTTTAAGTTTCCTTCCAACCCATACTATGATTCTATGATTAAACAATACCTTCTAGTCGGTATTCTTCGACATCACAAATGAAGTTGGATTGTTTTTCAGTTCCTGGCTGCGGTTGTTCTAAATAGAGTTTATAAACTCGCAGATTGCAACCTTAGATCTATTTTCTTTGCATCTAAACCAACTAGCATGGAAAAGCTTGAGGCTTGATGTTAATCTCACACAGAAACGACTTGCACTCTCAGCATTTTGAAAGTTTTCAAATCGAATCATAAACATGTGAAACAATTTGTAATACAATTACTGACTAATCTGCTGAGAAGATTTGGGAGATGCAGCACCCCAAGCTCTATTACACTTGGGGAAGCGATTGTTTCCTCCCAAACCCACCACGGGATGAGGACAGAGCTCCTGGCACAGCAGCTCCCAACGCTCTCACATGCACACAGAAGACACCTGAGATGATTGATTCCGGTACCTGTGTTGCTCTGTGGTATTATAAGTCCCACTGGAATAATTACATGACTGACACTTATTAGCTTACAACCCACAGAGCATCCCAGGGCCCTGGCTGTACCTCTCCAACCCGGTGAGCGCATTCACCTCCAGAACTGCAGAGGCACACAAGCAGTAACGGATATGGATACACATCTATTTAATGCTCGCACTTGACCATTCAAGTTAGTTGTATTAGCAAACAGCACAGGAATAGCACCATACTGGAACATCATTTCTAAGGAAACACCTGTAAGCCAAATCAAATGTTGAGAAAAAAAAAATGCCTTTTTCCAAGAACTTGAATTGCTTAGAGTTCTCTACTACTATGCCTAATATACATTTTCCTCTGTTTAACAGGAAAACAAGCAATTTTTTTTTACAGTCACTCTGAAGATATCTCAAATCATCTACCTCTGTTTATAGAGCCACTAAACACCTCACAGCTATAGCGTCCTTTAACTTCACAATACCAATAACACAAGAATGTTCATATGACTTTAGAAATCAAAAAGAACCGGAACAAGAAGTATAAATCAAGGCTAAATACTGAACCTCTGGAAAAAAAAAATAGAAACAAGAAAGACAAACTAACAATAAGAATTTGGAGGAACCAGCTCTGTTAGCTTACTGAAGTCAGGAAACCCATGTTTAGTTGTAGAATTAAAGAACATTACGCTGTTATGCAGTACCTGATGTAAAGAGGAATTACACAAAATAACTGTATTACCCTGTCTTACTGGATCTGTCTGCATCACCAGTGGGTACACTGCACGTTCAGTCTCCGCATTTCACCATAAATCTGCAACAACTCAATATCTTTGTGCAGTTCCTATTCCCTCTAACCCAGCCTCTCAGAAAATGAGTCCTCAGTCACATTAGCTACATCAGATATCTGGTACGGGGTGAGAAACCAAAGAAAAACAGCCTGGAAAGACTCCTGTGGAACAGGCACATCCTCTAGGAAGCTCTTCCTGAAAAACAAATATGTGTACCAAATGCAGAAAAAGATTTCAGGTATTTCTTAGCTTCAGACTAAATATTTGTCCAAGGTACAGCAGTTTTTGTAGATCCAACCTATCAAAAAGAAGATAAAATACTTTAATTGTTAAGTGTTAACAGATAGAAACAGCATCTCCCCAACTAACAAATTTTTATTTCAAATCATAGTACTTTAAAAAAACATATTTACATCAAGAATACCACCATGAAGTTCACACTTGCAAAATAAATGGCCTTACTACTCTGTTTCTTTAGCACAACGAATAAATTCAAAGAAATTAAGTTTGTAAGCATTTCACCATATTTATATTCACATTAATTATACATTCACTCCTATAACAAGAACCGGGTCCAAGAAACGCAGCAAGCAAAGAACAAGCAGACTGTCAGTTTGGTCACAGACTAATTGCTACCTTATCCATGCTAACCAATCCTTCACCCCTCTTAGCATCTTTCAGAAAATACTGAAGTCACAGATAATTGAAAATACAGCTCAAAATCCAAATCTGGGGAACAGCACTGCCAACAAGCCATCTTTCTTAAATGTCATATCGTTTTTATGGCAAAATGCTATCTCATATGTTAAACGTTTAGAAACTAGACGTGCAGAAATTCTCCCCATCACCAATCCCGATGCACGCAAGCCTTAAACCATCTCAAAGCAGTGTTTCTTACAGTTATCGCAAATCTGTCAATAGGGACTTGGAGTTCTTTCATGCTTATCCTACGCCAAAAAGCATAGTTCACATTGCTTATTATTCTAGTCACCCTTGCCTTTAACAGACATGTTTAGAGTTCAGAAAGCAAGCATTACAGCCACACAAACCACTGATTTCCTGCTAGATCTCTCTGATGGCATTTGCACAGCACACACTGGGAGAGGAGGCGATAGCAGTTCAATGCTGAACTTCATAGCTAAACAAAGTTGTATTTTTCTCCTTGTTAGAGTTCTTGTTTAAAAAAGCAAAGTGATACTATGCAGGCGTGAGCATTGCCATGACTCTGAATCTTGCAGCTGAAAGAGTTTAATTTATGGCTCCTACTGCTGAAGGTTCCTCCTTCCCACACTTCTCTTCAGAACTGCTGAGAAACACATTCCAAGGTATGCTCTCCTGAAACTCCATTCAATCAAATTGTATCCAAAAAAAACCCAAACTATAATAGTTGTAAAGCGTGTTAACACAACTGAAGTGGACTTTGGTCCCAGAGAAGCCCCAGTGTAGGTGCGTAGCTGTAATCTCAGAACTATCTGATTCAATACATAATTTCACCACAGTTGCATCAAACCAGAGATGAGTGAGAAAATCTAACAGCAACACTTTTCCTTCCATTCCACAAGGACAGGTTTCCAATGTCTACTGCTCTTGGAAAGGAATTAGGTCAACCATGGCCCACCTAAACAATTAAGTCTGTAATTCCAAGCCACTCCAAAATCTGTCTATTTGCTATAAAATTCAGAGGTACTGTAAGATATAGAATAACAGTCTAAACCATGTGGTTAGTTCTCAGTGGTAACACCAGTGGTAACACCCATCCTCAAAAACCAGAACCTGCAAGAGAAACCTTTGACTTTTCTCTGCCATTTTTAAGCAGAACTGGCCAATGAAATTCAGTGGTCTAATTAACTAAAGATCCATATAATGCACACAATAGGAAACCTCTTAAGAAAGTGGCACGGTCTGCTTGTAAACCTGAGTGAGGGGGAAGGAAACAAACCGCAGCCCACTCTGTTGCTGTTGTTTTGTACAGCAAACCTTTTCAAAAGCCCAACATATAAGCAACGTTTTATTTTCAAAACAGGAAAAAAAAGTGTACCATACAATAAACTGTAAGCAAACTAATTGTTCTACCATTCATTTTATGTACATTTGGAATTGTTAATTCAGTTACATACACATGTAAGTGCTTGCTTACCTCAGCAGCTGACTGAAATTAGGCATTTTAAAACAATTTCTATTACCCTTACACCACAATTCATTAAAAAAACAAAAGTAGTGCTGAAATCATTACCCCTTGTGTTTGGACAGGAAATATAAATTTCTCTTGTTAATAGCCATCTTCTTGCTATTGTGTCCTCAACTCAGAATAAAGAAATCTAACTCTTTTGTCTTTAAAATTATGAGGTTCTCATGAAAAAGCATTTTCATTTACTTACATCCCTTTGCAGAGCCAAATCTGGGGCTTAGAAGCATTTGTGACTTTAATCTATCCACTGGGTTTCAAACTCCCAATTTTCCCAGAGGATTATGAAAGCCTGCCAATTTAGCTTGATGCTTTAAAATCGTTTACACAAATCCAAAATACATTCAAATATAAATCAGTTTGGTTTCAGCCCCCCCTCTTCCCTTTTTTTTTTAAGCCCAAAGAAACTGGCAGGAGAAGTGGGAACCAGCTCCAGGCTGGAGTGCTGCAGACACAGCTATGAGCTGAGTTTCAGTGAAACAAGAGAGAATCAGGCGAGAGACCCAGTGACTATTTTTCTTTCATTTAATACATTCGAAATCCGTGGTAGTCGTACCTCTCCAAGATATATCTTAACTGTTTATAGTTTATCTGTTTCCTCTCTTGCCCCCTCCATCGCACTTTTAACATGTCAAGTACAAACAGCTCTAGAAAGCTACAGAAAATGTATATAAAAATAAAAAGTAAGCCTACTTCTACAATAAGACAGAGTTGCGCTCAAGAGTACACTGCCTAAAAGTTGCAAGACCGTGCAATCCACATCATTAGACAGGGCAAAAAGGCAGCGTAGAGCATCACCAAAGAAAGAAACTGGATTCTCCAACATTTCCTAGGAAAATAATTGTCCTTCCCAATGAACAGCACTGTCATGCAAAGTAGAACAACAGTACAGACATTGAGAAGTTAGGCGAGTAGTCAGTTAAAAAATATCAAGACACAGCTATATTTAGTAAACAAGTTAGGCTGAAACTATTGAGGATAAGCAGAAGAGGCAACACACTGAGAAGCAAAACAATCAAAAAGCAGTAATAAAAAAACCCAGTTCATCCAACCCAGTAACAAGTCTTAGGGCAGAACACTTAGGAATAATATTGTAACATTCTCTGATGATATGTAGCATGAATATTTACAACATGGAACAAAAAGGGAAAAAAAAGGTTACTAAAAGTAAGAAATAAAGAGGTGCAGGAAAGAGGGGGAGGGGAGGGGAGGGGAGGGGAGGGGAGGGGAGGGGAGGGGAGGGAAAAGGGAAAAGGGAAAAGGGAAAAGGGAAAAGGGAAAAGGGAAAAGGGAAAAGGGAAAAGGGAAAAGGGGGAAGGGAAAGGGGAAAAGGGAAAAGGAAAAAAGGGAAAAGGGAAAAGGGGGAAGGGAAAAGGGGGAAGGGAAAAGGGGAAGGGAAAAGGGGGAAGGGAAAAGGGGGAAGGGAAAAGGGGGAAGGGAAGGGAAGGGAAGGGAAGGGAAGGGAAGGGAAGGGAAGGGAAGGGAAGGGAAGGGAAGGGAAGGGAAGGGAAGGGAAGGGAAGGGAAGGGAAGGGAAGGGAAGGGAAGGGAAGGGAAGGGAAGGGAAGGGAAGGGAAGGGAAGGGAAGGGAAGGGAAGGGAAGGGAAGGGAAGGGAAGGGAAGGGAAGGGAAGGGAAGGGAAGGGAAGGGAAGGGAAGGGAAGGGAAGGGAAGGGAAGGGAAGGGAAGGGAAGGGAAGGGAAGGGAAGGGAAAAGCATTTTAAAAAATGGGCAAAACCAGAGGAGACAAACTTTCCGTATCTTCCAAGATTTAGCAATAAACTCAATCCTTTAATGCCTTCAGTGTCTTTCTTTGCATCCCACCCTTCCAGCAGCACCACTCATTTTCCGCCACTGCCTAATTGAATTATCAGCTCAGACTGCAAGCTTGCCCATGAACACAACCTCTTCAAATCTGAGTGCAAATATACATGTCCTAAAGATGACTCAAAACTCTCAGGAGAGCACATCACCATGTGGTGTTTCCAGGTATTCATTCAATGCTCCATGCAAGAAAACCCTGAAAACCAAGTTCTGAACCCATTTCAAGAAGCAGATGAAAGAAAAAATGGCTAACAATACATTTTTAAACTGTTGGTGCCTGTGCTTACTTTTTTACAGAGAGGAAAATGAGGCAAGCAGTGGCACTACCTGAGCTCGTAAGCAACAGTGGAAAGATTTCTTGGAAAAGAAGTTAGTGAAGCTTATAAAAAGTTGTTTATCAGGTGATTCTCACCTCCTAAATAGATGAAGAATGTCCCTACTAGAAATGCTGGACACCAGCAAGAGCAGAGAGACTTGCACTGTCATTGTACGTGCAATGCGCTATGACATTAATTACCCTCTAACACCATTCCTATTTCGTGTGGGTGAACCAGGAACAACATTCTTTGCCTTAAAATTGCATTCATTAAGTATTAGATATAGCAAGGACCTAAAGAGAGAAGGAAAAAAACAAATAAACCTGAATACCTGATAGAAACCACACCAACAAGGGAAGCAGCTACTCTGAAGAGCAGGCATGGTATACAGGTCTTCCTGGGCACTACTAATAGCACAATTAGCAAAATAACACTGCTTAGAAAACAGAATGGTGCTTCAGAAGATTTGAAGGAGTACTGTTCTTGACCATTTTTTCCCCTCTTACATAGTTCACGATACAAAGCCCAGGGAAAAAAAAATCTTTCCAGAACTGGTTCTTCTGACAAGAGAAAATTCTGTCAGATAACTGTATTTACCATACAAAAAATATTCGGTTAGAGTATGAAAACACACTGTGAGGCCAAAAATTCTTCTCAGCATCCCAGGCATTAAAAGCCTTTCTAAAGGAGGGAGAAGAAAGTCTTTCTTATAGTCGCCTGCATTTGGGAATCTTTTTTTTTTAAAAAAAAAAAAAAAGTGTTACTCACAACCAGGGCAAATACTGCCAATTGCTCTGTGAAAACAATAAAAAAGGACTGTAGTTTAAACACAAGATCTTTTGCTCCTCAGCTGGCTACTGAGTGAAAGGCTCCTCCTCACTGCCCATTAACTAAAGCCCACTTTTAGTAAAAGGTGGACCACCACTGAGTTTCTAAAGCAAACAGTCAAGTCTTCCTGGCTGCTTTAGTTTAATCACCCCTGGCACAACCAAGGCCATCCTTCTCAGACTGACATCCTGCCAAAGCTTTTATTTTTAAGAAGACTAGCACACTGACAATAGCACACAGCAATCTCACAAACAGAGTCCCAGGAATTAAGCCGAGCTCGCTGCCTCTATGAGCGATCGCACTGCAGCACTACAGCTGCTTTTGCAGTCTAGACGGGCAACCGGAAAACTTCATATACTAGCCCAAATAAATGATAAATACCCCAATTTGCTGTAGCCATTCCACACGCTCATTTTTCTCAGTACTGAACGCAGCCAGAGATGAATCACAACGCACACAGACTCCGCAGGCTGAGAGCACTGGTGACCACAAGATCCCCTCAGTCTGAGCTCTCCTGACCCCTCGCACACACCTGCCCATGCATCACTGGGGGCTTTAGAGAAGACAATGCCCTGGGTTTTAGCAAAGCCATGGGTTCAAAAGCCACTGTTGGCTCTTCAAATGCAGAGGGGCAGCACATACACATAACACTGCCTCAGCAGCCATCCAATGCAGACTTGACATACCCATGAAACAGGAATGTTCGCCAATGGCTTTTACACTATATCCAGTATAAGAAAAGGATGGGGAGTGGGGTGGGGGTGTGTGTGAAGCTATCTAGGAACTGACCTACATGCCACCCCTACAGTAACTAGTTAGTAAATATACTGCAGTTAGTAGCCATACATACAGTGACAGAACAATATGTAGATCCTACATAAAAAGTAAAAATGAATCTTTCTTATTATTTCTCCAGCTCTCCCTCCAATAACGTCAACAGCAGAGCAAAACGTTGGCCTCTACTTGATCATTATAGCTCTCCTTTGCCTTCTATTTCTCTGAAAAAAAACCCTAAGCACAACTAGTTTTTTTTTAAAAAAAGACACCCTAAATTATTCTGCTTGCTCAAGACTTCAAGAGAAGATTTATTTTAATTTCTATGTGAAAATATTTTCAATTATAGAGAATTCTTCAGTAAAGACTACTTCCAAGTTTCAGGGCATCATGGACAGCTGCACAAAAACTGTGGTTTGAATTCAGAAGTTGAGACCTCTTCAGCTATTTGTATGAGTTACTATTCTGCCAGACATCATAGCAGGAGAAAGTTTGATGATGTCAAACTTTGAAATGCTTTATACCATTTTATCATCATTCACTGGTGGCAAACTTGGAAACTGCTGTAGTCATTTTTTATAATGTAATCTGATGAATGCTTTCATATCTTTGTTTACAATGAGTTATTGTTACAGAACTCAATTAGCAGATGCTTTCTCAGAAGGGAAAACAATGCAACAGCTAAAAGCCATGGAAAGCAGTCCACCATAGAACACTCGTCACCAGCCCCAGGCAGTCACTTGTGGCTGGCTCCTCAGAATCCACATTCTAGCAGACCTCATACCTTAGCCAATTAACTCTACAGAAAGCAAGATAAATGAACAGCTGAAGAGGCGCCACAGATAAGTGACAGATGCTCCATATTAAGACAGCACTCCAAGACACCTTTTGGCTGAAGATGAGCATTAGCTGCACCAGCTCCAGAATGTTAAGTTTTAGGCCCAAGGAAGGCATCACCCTCCAGGCTGTGTCAGGTTCACAATAAAGCAGAGCTCATCGAAGAGCTGCCAACTACATAGTACCACCATGTCCCACCCACCTTTGGCCGAGGGTCCCTGCCCCTTCTCTCCTACGACCTGTCACGCTTCTCATACCCTCTAACAAGTCAATTTAGGGAGAAACCCACCCAAACACCTAAGGTGAACAGGAAGGCTGTAAATGAATGTAATCTATGATGATACATCAAACCCTAAGTCATTGCTGGCAAAACTGCTAGCCATCTACTGTCCTCCAGCCCTCTGACTGGCATCTCTAAAGCAGTTCACCACGGACTCACAGGGACCAGCGTGAAGGTGGATGAGATGAAAGGCAATAGTTAGCAGCACAAAGAGCTTTATTTTCATTTCAGTAGAACTCTCTCACTCAATTCTTCTGAATTCACAGAGCTTTCTCTTCCATGAATGTGCCATCTTCAGGTTGTTTTGATCAGGACCCTAAGATGCAAAAGAACTTGGCAGAGCCAGACACCCATGCTACGCTCCTATCTCAGCAAGGACACCAGTCAGGAGCCCAGGCACTTACTCCAAGTTCCCAGTTTCCTTGTTTCCATTCAGAAGCACATTCTTTCACTTCAAGGGATCATCTGAAAAAGCAGATGGCCAAAATCCATTGAGACCTCTGACATGCACTGTGTTGAAAATTCTTAAATCTAAGGTGTGACTGTCCTGCTTGAGACAATAAACAGGATTCGATAACTACTTTGTTACTGGTGATATTAAAAAAGTACTTAAATCCTAGTACGCGTGAAATAACTCAGTGCTTTATCAACAGAGTAAATCAATACCTACTTCAGCTGTGCAAGTTAACCCATAATACATTTTTTTAGTTTATACAGTAATTGTACACTCTCAAGCAGAGTGCTACATAAGCATTTACTAACCTAATTACCAAAACAATTTTCTAAATTACATATAAAATGGATTCCTTCCTCTGTTTATTCTCATAAAGATTTCAATGTGGAAGCCAAAAGAAAATACTTTACGCAGCTGTTTTCAACTACAAGAGACATGTAAGAAGGTATTTCTGACTGTGCTGGAGGGCACAATCTGTAATAACATTTTGCCTTCCAGATAATGACAGGAGGCATTAAAAGGACAACTTGCACTCTAATAAGCTCACTCGACTGGTTGAGCACGCACATACATAGATAGCACCGTTTTGTCAGCAATAATTTTAATTAATTTTTACATTTCATTCTAAATTACATTTATGGTCTTCCTAAAAGACATTTAGCAGAGAGCTAATTAAATTCAAGCCATTAGATTTTAATTAGGAATGTTAAAAAAAAACCCAACTCAGAACAATTCACACATCTTTGTGAACGCTACATGCTCGTTAGCAGCTACAGCAACCAACAAGGGACTATAAATACAGAAGAGGACTAAGCAGCATGATTCAAACCTGAAAACAAGCAAGTCACATAAAGTTTTATGCTTCAAAGCTAAAGATTCTAGGAATGCCCACTCTTCAGTCCAGGTCCAGAAAACGACCGTGCACCAGTGCTTCCCATAAAAGCAAAATCAAAAGCCAGCTAACAATGAATACCATGATATACAGTTTAAAAGGTTGAGCTGAGCTTAATCCTCATTAAATTCTAATAAAATCACAGTGCCTTCCTGACCAAACAGTGAAACAAATTAAAGGTCCAGATGGAGCCTCCTTTAATAAGGCAAGCGAGATGCTCTGAGGACAAGGTGCTGGGCCACCAAACCAGCCCGCACCATCGCTCAACGAGCAACCTCTGCACAGGAAAACAGCCCTTTATTACTTTAAAATAATTGGGCTTTTTCCACTTACAAGACAAGCCAGTTACTTCTAAATACCAGCAGGGCCAGTACTCCAGGAGTTAAAAGCAATATCGGTGCCCTTTGAGACAGTGATCAGTTCCACCACTGGATAAAGAGGTTCATAAATATTAACCAAGACACATTTGCATATGTCACCCAGAGGCAATCTTCCTTCTGAAAACCGGGAACAGAACCCATACAATTCCTCCGTGTGTCGCTTTTTGATCGTCAGATATAAAGCGACCATGGAAGTTACTTGAGCAAGGAGAGTATATCAGGCAAAAAGCCAAACCACCAAAGCACACTGTTAATTATGGCGCACCAGTTTAGTTTGGACAAGAAGCATTTAGATGAGTCAACTTTTCCAGAAAATTGAGAACTATTCACTATTATTACAGATTTCACGTGTGCTGTATATATATATATATATAAATTAACCGAATTTTTAGGGGCACAGATTTGTTCTTCTACAAAAGATGGAGCGAGTTCCATGACAAAACGCCTGCAACAGCTGCAGGGATGTAAGGAGGGTGTCAGGTAGGCACGGCACGAAACCTCCCTGCGAAGCGAAGGGTGAGACCCGCGCTGGTTTGCAGAAAACACGAGGAACGTCACACGGTTTATAATTCTTATCTCTGGAATCATCTTCCGTTCACGTTTTTAACCAGGACTCCTTCATACTCCGCGCAGTCTGTCCTCGGAATCATTCAGAAAGGGGGCGGTTGAAGGATTTATTTTTTTTTTCCTTGAAGAAACTGACAATTTGCCGCGGCTCTAACGGGAGGGAACGCAGCCCTGTCAGTTTCTTAGGAATATCTGGGGAAACCGGGAGCGAGTCTTCTCGATCGCGGCACAGCTCCGGGCAGAGGAGCTCGGGGAGCACAGGGCCACCGCGACTTTTGACATTTCAAAAACCTGAAAGGTTAGGATCACGCATTCCCAACTTTTAAGGCGTGCGAACGGGCTGCGCGGAGCCCACGGGGAGCGATGTTCCACGGCTCCTCGGGACAGCCGCGCGTCCCGCGGCGACACCCACCCCCGGGGCGAGAGGGAGGGACGGAAAACAACGTAATAATATTTAAAATAATAATAATAATAATATCTGTATAGAGAGAGACAAGAGGAGCCCCAAAGCCAAGCAACTAACTCCGAGAGAAGCTCAAGCCCCCGGCGAGGGGAAGAACAAAGGAAGCAAGTGCAGCCGGAGCTCTCGCAACAGATGGTTTGAAGCTGAGCAGATTTCGCGCTGGCATCCCCGCCGCGGTCCGAACGCGACGCCCCCGCCCGTCCCCGGTCCCCGTCCCCCGTCCCCCCCCGCAGGTGCGCGGCCCCGCGGCGGCGGCTCCACTCGGTCCCGTCCCGGCGCTTCCAGCCGCTCACCCAAACTCCCGGCGAAACCGTCCATTTTGTGCGGGGCGAAAGCGCTGTCGCAGCCCGAAGCGAAGCCGCTGTCGCCGGCCGGGAACGAGTTCATTCACCCGCGGAGCGGCGGCGCCGCAGCTCGGGGCTCATCAGCCGCCCCGGGGGCAGCGGGTCCCGCGGCTCGGCGGCTCCTCCTTCTCCTGCTGCTGCTGTGCTGCCGCGGGGCTGGCGGTAGCGCTGCCCGGCTCCGTCCCTGCGCCGCGACCCCAGCACGGCACCTAGTGCCGAGCTCCTCCCGCCGCCGCCAGCGCCGCCCCAGCGCCCCGGTGCTGTCGTGCTTCCGACTCCGCCCGCCCTGGCAGCCGCCGCTTCCCCTGCGGGCGGGCGAGCGCCGAGCGTGCTGCGCTTCCCGGCAGCTCCGGCGGTGCATCCCCGAGAGCCCCGGCTGCTCCTCGGCCGGGGTGCAAAGGGCTCCCCGGAGGAGGGGGGGGGATGCGCGTCCCGGGAGCTCCGGCCGCTCCTCGGCCAGGATGCGCGGGATGCAAAGGGCTCCCTGGAGGAGGGGGGGAATGATGTTGGGCGCAGCTTTGGGCCGGGGGTGTTGCCAAGCCCGTGTCCGTGCCCGCACGCCTGCTCCAGGATAAGCCGTTCATCTTAACATCGTGCTTATCATCCAAGCAACGTCTCGATTTGCGTTAAGAAGTTTGTACTGACAGGCAGTTTGTGGGAGGGTTAATCGGGCCATTTAATATAATCATCCCAGCAATCAAAACAGATTTTTTTCTTAGATTACTTTAAAAACCTTCGTTCAAACTACTTCGCGGAAGTTTTTCCTCGCAGGATATTAACCCAGAGGAGCTATGACTTCTCTAACCTTACGTTTGTTATAGCTGTGTATAGGCAGTCTCTCCTTGCAGCCAGCCACGCCACCCACTGTCTTCTATAACTTCCAGCCATGGCTTGAAGATGAGCGAAAATAGAAAGTAGAACCAGAAAGTCAAGTCAGCCATGCGGCGTATTGTCTAATCCCTTAGCCAAGAGTGTTTTGTACGTTAAGCAACATCATCAAGTTGTGTGATGCGTTGCTTTCTCCTCAGTCAGGAAGAACTACGTACCCATTGCGACATCCTGCTTTGCTGTATTTTCCTCTAATGCGCTCAAGAGCTGGTGCTGAGGTCATGCAGAGAAATGGCTAACTGCCTCGTGAGCGTCACCCTGGCATCTGGAGCCTTGTCCTTTAATGACAGTCTGTGGATGTTGTCGAACAGGACTGGGGAGAAATGTGGTGCTGGAGAGGAGCACAGACCTGACAGTAGCAGCACGCATTTCCCCAGCACTTTCCAGCTGCTTAGGCAAAAAATGTCTTTATCTTGCTGATCTGCAATATAAAATAAACCCAAGAGCTTTATGCTTCCTCGTATTAGAGGAAAATGCCTTGAAATTTTTCATCGAAACTTTACCTCCACCAGATTTTCCAGCAAATTTTACTAAGCAGCTGTTCAGTAGGCTACACAGCCTACAAACTACGTGAATAATCCATCTTCATATATCCTGTAGTCTTGTCAAAAGACATGCCTTTCAGTCCATCTGCTATAAATTGGACACCGCTAGCCACTGATTTTCTTGGTTCTTACTCTCTCTGGTCTTATCTGCTAGCAGGTATTAGACTTCTTACTTGCTCCTGGGGCCCATTGCTGTAGAATGGCTCTATACAGCCTACTTCCACGCTCTTTTAGCCGTGGCAAAAGAGTGCTGCACTCCAGTAAAAAAATGCTTCAAAACTGCTTTGTTTTATGAAGAAAAAAGCAAGAACAACAAGGCACTACAGCTCCAGTCCCATCTTCCCACCCCCATTTATTGCCTGCCTCGGGCCAGGTTTTCACCATGCTTCAAGCACTGGGAGTAGAGAGAGAGAAATCTCCTCTAGATAGGAAAAGTGTCCAGGGAATTCAGAGCCTGGGGACAGGTTTGGTTTTTTTCCTCAGGAAAGGGCTCATTTCCTCTGAGGCAAAGCCTGATGTAAATTCTTTAGGTGGGATTTATGTGCTTTGGTATGATGTTTCATTAAAAAAAAGCAAACCCCAAACAAACAAGAAAGCGTGCCCGGCTGCCTACTTGAGCTCTCAGCAGGACTACGCTTCAGACCTCACACCAGTGAGGGAGTTATTGCATACATCCTTAGGTTTTTAAGTAAAGAACCATTGCCTGTGTTTTATGGACCAGAAACCAAGGCACAGAGTTGAAGACAACAGCATGGATCCTTATCTAGATGTTTGGTTCCTACTGAAATTTATTAAGAGCAGGAATCAAATTGATTATCCGGGTCCTACAGAGCTTATATATTACAAGTTTCAGAGCTGCAAAGAAAGATGGTTATTCATAATCTTATCTTAAACCCATGATGACTTTGTTACTCAAGTACTGTTGAAAACCCAGAGCTGGATACTAACGTTTTAAAAATAAAGCTCTGTAATTGCAGAGTTAAGGAACTGAACAATATTGAAGACATTTAAAAGCAAGAAAGTTTACCTGTGTGACTTGTTAGTTAGGGATTTCTGATGAGAAAATGCTATGGATGAGTTAACAAAATATGGTAAACTCAGGGTTTAAAATTCTTTTGTTACCTTCTTCAGTCTAAGCCACTTTCTGAATGCTGCCTGAATTTAGGTGGGGTTGGTTTGGGGTGTTAACTTGCTTGCTGCTTGTGTTTATGGTGTAGACAACAGATGTAATTGTGGTATATGCAATAGAGAATCAGAGCTTTAGCAAAAAATCTGCAGTAAGTACATATATGGGTGTTTATTTTTCATCTGTAACTATTTGACTTGGCTGTAGAGGAGAGTAACTGACGATTAAAGCAAAAATAACTTTGTGTGTGTGTAGGTTTCAGACAGATATTGGCAAATTACTCAATATAGCCTCTAGCCTGATAAAAAATATGACTGTTTCAGATGCAAACCTTAAGGACAAGGTGTATTCTTACCTCTGTTTTTCTACCTAGTGCTTAACTTGGGGGAGGAGGGAGTTGTATAGTACTGAAGGGGTTTAACTTCTGTTTCTTAGTTGACAAAGATTCAAAAACATGAACTAGAGTTGTTACAAAGTTTTAACAAGTGCGATGGTTGTCTCCTTTTAGTTTATGTTTTGATACTGAAGACAGATTACATTATTCAGGATCAGAATAAACTTAGAATATCTCACCTCAACTTTCAAATAATCTACATTTCCAGTGCTTTATTGCATGTATAGATAGAAAATAGAGAAAGACAACTGTGATACCATAGGGCAGGAATTCTACATCAGTTTGACAGATTCACAATTTCAGAAAGCCAAATTCTTGTCTGCAACCTTCCTTCCCTCTGCAGTGCAGCCTGACCCTTTGCAGGTCCCACTGATGCAGCAGGCTCTGTTCCTCCCTCTGATGCAGGAGGCAGCTGGACCGTTGTTGGGGCAGAGCAAAGCCTGTGCTGCGCTGCTCAGGGTATCTGGTGAGCAACCAGCCAGTATCTCAGCTACAGTAAGTCAGTTTGGTGTTACTGACTTCACCGAACAAGATTGACGTATCCCAGCTGAGGACCTGGACATACATGTGGAGTCTCCCTCTTACTAGAAGGGAGTTATGGAAAATATGAAAGAGGTCACCCTGAAATACACAGTGGAGGCTAGACACATTCCAGAGATTGTTACACAGCCCTTGAAGGAAATAGGCTATTTTTCCCCCATTGTTTCATTTCTCTGGCACATTTTCCTTGGACTGCAGGTTTTTTGAGCAGTACTTCTTGTTAAGAATACCTCTTTTTTAAAAAAAAAAAAAAAAATTGACATAGTTTGGCAACTTTCAGCCTGGGAATTGTTTATAACTTTTTGGCAGCTTGAATGTAAATTATATTTAAGCATTTTTCCACTAAGGAAACATAAAAATGATTAACAACTGAAAATTAAATTGCTGAGATTCTTGTATGTGAAGTTGAGAGTCTGAACCTATGAGCCACTTCATCTTACCCGTTAGTGAGAGGACTCAGCTTCCCACAGTACTCATCTCCTGTTACTTACGGTGGTGTCTAGTTTCCTGGACCAAAGTGGAAACATCTGAAGGAAATCTTCTTCCTGCAGTTTTTCTGGTGCACCTCTTCAGGGCAAGTGGTGAGAGCCTGGATGCATGGCAAGGAGCAGCCAGGGAGCCCCAGCACTTCAGGTCTGGTCCTGCCCCTCCCACCTGCAGGCCTGGAGAAGGGGGAAAATGTGCTGCTATTTGTAACCACCTGTGCCCCGCACGGTAGGCTCGCTCCCCGTGCTGTGATCATGCTCATTTGAGGTGGTGTTCCTTCATCGATATGTACGATTCCTTATGGTGCCTTGTTTTGAAGAGGGTTAACTTTGTTGGCTTCCCATAAGGCATGGGATATTGTGAGGCTTAAGTTATAAGAAGTTCCCAGGGGTCACTGATGTAAGGGTAAAAATCTGATGCCTGCCATAGAGGTAGATCAAATTACTCCTTCCCAATTAGTAGAGGGTAATCCACTTACCTTGAACACAAACTCTCTGAAGTTTTTCTTTCCGGGCTGGGATTTTGCCTCGCCATAGAAAGTAGGGAGGTTCAATCTCTCTAAATTAGCCAAGGGTACTGAATCAGCACCTGAAATGCTGAATGTCCTGAAACGCACCAAGAATCTTGCCAGAGACTTGACGAGAACTGAAGAGCTTCGATTAAAGGTTTTAGTTATGTGTTTAATTAAAATACGACATAGAGTTTTTAAAATGGGGCTGAATTTATTAACTGCTGTGTCTGTCCACATTAATTTTGGTAAAGGTGCCCAGCTGCTATTGTAAAATACATGTTAGAAGCCAGTATTCTTGATATCACTGTGTGCCTGCCTCTCTGTTTCTCTAAATTATTCCTAGTGTTCTGAGGTTAAGGCATACCTAGGCATCTCCTGGTCTTCCATTGTTGTGTAAAGTAGAAACAGAAATCGTCTTCCAAAACAAAAATATAGAGTTTGTCAGAAGGTTTCAAGTGGCTAAACTCTGGTTAGGTGGGCCTTTTCACTGTAGGATGTGTTGTAGTCTTGTTTCTATGATGCTACAAATTAATTGTTGGTTAACATGAAAAAAAACCTCATAAAAACTCAAGGTAGACTTTTGCAGCTATATGTAGTTGATCTTTAACTTCTGCATGTTTAGTTTTTCACTTTATTGGAAATAGATTTTGATTGCAGTTTGGAAAGTCATTTCCAAATGTTCAGAAATGTCTTCATTTAATACGATAAATTGATTAACAGCCAGAAAAAAAAAGCATGCTTTTTAAAGATAGTAATAATTTGTGAGGGCCTCAATAATGGAAACTCAATAGAGACTTTTTATTTTGAGGAAGTGCTGAGCACCCACTTCTTGAAAAATCAGGCTTGCAGTTTGCTGGTTTTTGTTGGTTATCCCAAAATTGCGGTTCCAAGCCATTAATGAAACTTGGTCAAGAACTGTATAATTTCCTGAAGTCCTCATTAAATGTGCATTTTGGTTGAAGTGCAAACCTACAAGCCCTGCTAGCTTAAGCTAAATTTCACATCTTTGCATGAATGTATTTAGAAAATGGCAGTCTCCTAGAAATGTGACTACCAAGTAAGAATAAAATTGCAGACCTCTAGTGCTGATTCATTCACCAGCCCTGGTGGTGAATCAACAGATCCAGTGTGATGCCTAAGCATTTGAAAAGTGGCAAAATTCAAGCAGAGATAGTTGAAAATCTCAGTACACAAATCATTTTTTTTTCTCACAAGCGGAAAGGCTTAGTATTTATAGTAGAGAGCAGGTTAAAATTTTATTATGAAACTTTGTTGATATTGAGCTTATATTAAATGAGGAAATTTGAAAAACATTTCACAAATCTGGAAAAATAGAATCTTATCTTCCTTCATCTCTCCCCAACGGATAAGTTGTCTGGTTTGTCATACCAAAAAGCTGTTTTCTCAGTTGTTTTCTCAAATTTAGTGAGGTCCTTATGAAATTATACCTTGGTCCAAGCCCTACAAGTCTAATGTCTTACATAAGTGCTAAGTTAAGGATTTAGCTGAAGCATGAATTGGTGCATTGGCTTTGTATCAGCCATTTACATTAGAGTGCTATTTATTCTCTGCCTCAGGAAAAAATGTACTTCATCTTGTGCTTGGGAGCTCTATGATGTGCTCTAGAGTGATCCCTTTTCTGTTCTCTTTACTTAGAAAAAAGGAGAAGGTGAAGTTAGCGGGTTAGCAATGTTAACTAGGGATGCTAGCTAGTAAGCGTTAAAACTGCTGGAAGAGAAGCTGATTTTTAGAATGGAGAGCTTATGGGGATCCCCCTTGGGGACAGAATAAATTACCATTACATGTGGAATTTTTATTTTTTCCCCCAACTGTTAAAACATCTCCTGTAGCTTTGCATTTTATATAGATCATTATCCACAATAAGAAGCTGGTCTATACAATAGCCTGTGTGCATGTGTGTGTATCTGTAAATAAATACTCATATAGCTCCTTCCTCATCTGTGGGGTTCACCCCTCTGTGCAATTCTGTTTAAGCTATTACTCTGCTTGAAACATTTGTCAGTGGAAGGAAGTGCCTGCAGAGACGTGATACATTGCTGTATAGTTTCTTGCTGTGAAGTGTTGATTTTAAAACAGGCTGCAGCCGACCCCATAAGAAAAATGAACAGACAAGTTTGAGGAGGTTTCATTTTACTTTTGTCCTGTTGTTTTGCCCAGCTTAAGGGATCTTTTACTGTCTTTTAGCTATCCCATACTCAGCAGTAGATTTCTTTTTTATGCTTGGCCTCTGGGAGTTTGGAATTCTTTCCCATTTCCTTTTCTACATCTTTAAGCTGTGCCAACCATCCTACTGCCTGTTTATTAGCTAGCATGGCAGGTGTGCAATGTTTTCTTTTCAAAAGGATTAGCACCCAAATTCAGTGAGCAGCACGGTAATCATCCTCCGTTTTACAGGCTGAGAGCATCAACAAGGATGGTAATCTAAGACCATAGGCTGGAGAGCACAGACCAGAAGAGAGCGCAGACCAGTTTAGCATGAGCTAAACTGAAATAAAGTGGAAAGAAACTCTATCCCCATTAAAAAAATACTAATTGTGCAATAATATCTATGCATAGGTAACCTGGATTAAGGGCAAGCCTGCTATCTGTACACCAGCAGTGCACAATGCTGCTTTTAGGCACTGAAATCGCCAGTGTCTGCAATAATAGACATTTACTTTATTACTACATGAGAAAATTTAGATCTAGAAAGGAGGTTTTTGCCAGCCTCTTGGACACATACCATCACTGCATTTTCAGGATGAATGAAAAATATCAGGATCATTACTTTAAATCAAGAAAATAAAAATTCTCATCCTGGTTTCTTGATGGCCATCAAAACATGTGTCCCACCTTTGTATCTCCTGCTTTCACAGGGCCTTGAAACTCATTTAGGGTGGTAGTGTGATGGAGATGGTAGCTGATCTTTCTTTGGACTAAATCTGTAAAGACTCAAAGATGAAACTTGAAACCTGTTTTGTACCGTGATCTCTATACAAGATTCCCTACCAGATGTAGCCAGGGGAGTCAGATTTTCTGTAGTCAAAGGCAATGGATTATTAACTTATTCATAATAAGGCGGTCTTTAAGCGTGCAGTGTGTAGCTGGGATGAAAGAAACTAATTTTCAAATAGATTTACCTATGCCTGAAGACTTAGTTAATAAAGCACATAAGTTTTAATTTCCATTACATACCCTACGTTTACAAATTATGGTTCCTGATTAATGACATCAGGAGTTGAACTTTGGCTTTTAAAGCACCAGACTCATACTGTGCTGTAGACACATTTGCATCCCATTTATGCAAGTTGTCCAATTAAAATGTACTCATAGAAAGCATATAATGTACCAGAATGAATACATTATTTCCCTTATTAATCTGCTTTCCTTGCTTTTCAGCAGAAGTGACCAACCTTTCCTTTTGCCTCAAGTGGGAATTCATGTCACGCACACACCCCTACCCTGCAGCCAAAGTAGAGGAAAATTTTCCAGGTCGATTTGTTAATTTATAGTTGTTAAGTAAAGAATTTGGAAAATGAAAGCGTTCCCCTTAATTTTGCTTATATGACTGCATTCAAAAATTGAAGAAAACAAGGTCTGATCCTACACAATACCAATTCCCTCGCATGTGAAGAGAAAAATGTCACGGGATTGAGCCACCCATATCTTGGAGAAAGGGAGTCGTTCAGTGATAGAATCATGAACTACTTTAATTTTGTCTTTTAAAGATAATGTGCAAGATTTACCAGCCACTTTCTGAACAAAATACATTAAAAATTACTTCCAAAAACTATCTACCATTATTAAGCATGGGAACAATTTTCACGAGTCCATGTCAGACCGGAGTAATATAAACGACAACTCTTGCAGCTGCTCAAATCTTATCAGTGGCTGATAGCACAACCTCCACGCCCTTCTGCTCCCAAAGGATTAACAGAACAGCTTCTGCAGAACATTTCAGGTGTGCAGCTAGCATTAGCCTTTCCTGCTGCAGGCGGGTTTTCCTGCAGGTGCTCATGAGCAATGCCAATATGAGTCCAACGCCTTCAGTAACAGCAGCTAATGTCAGTAACTCTGCAAATGAAAGGGCTGTGCTTGCTCTTTTCTAGAAACATGGAATGAATGAATTGGCATCGTTGATACCTCCCCGTGTAGTCCATGGAATTTTTGTCAAATTGTGGTTAGGGTAGAGGGGAAAATCCTGGTATCATTTGAATTTTTCCATGCTTCCGCATGAAGACAGCAGATGGCAGCAGGAGAGACTGTGTACATCTAACCTTAATGTTTCCTTTCTTCAGTTTGGTGGGTAGGGGAATCATTTCTTGGCTAACACATCTTCTAGTTGGTCATGAAAATTTAAGAAAGTTGAAAATTACCTTTTCTTTTAAGCATGCAATCTCAATATCTGTGATCTGCATGCCGGAAAGGTATTTCTTGGCTCTAATCTCTCTGGCCTGGCACTGAAGTGTCCTTTGTCCTATTATGTGATTTATAATGCTTGAGAAATCATGCTGAAGGCATGAGTGAGTTCTCAGAGCAACTTGATCTTTTTATTTTGTTTTAAATATAATATTGTTGAACAGGAACATTTTTCCTTCTAAAACATGCTGCTCAAACAAAATCCTTCATATGTCAAGGCCACAACTCCCAGGGTTTACTTCTGGATGCAGAGAATGTATTAGACTGGAGACAGGATATGGGAAAATTTCTGCCTGAGCATCATGTGATAAATGGAGACACAGGCAAAGGCAGTGCTTTTCAAAAGAGAAAGAAAAATGTAATTCAAAAACTACTGTTGCTGAAATTGTGAGACAGGCGTTAAAGACATTAAAGTTTCATTTAATATCCAGGTGCTCGTGAATTCATCTTTTAAACAGCAACCAGTGGAGGTGAGTTTTCCAAAGACAGTTCAGGGCATCAGCATTAGGTTCTGGAGGTCCATCTTTGCAGAGGTATAATATGTTTTAAGGAAATAAACTGTGAAAAGAGTAAGTTTCCTTTAGGGTTTTATAAGTGAGGAAAGTAAACGACAGTACAGAGTCATATTTAATGAAAATGTGTCTCTAGTTAACCATTCCTGTGGTATTGTGAATATTGTCTCTCTTTTTTCATTTTTATTTTTTAATTTGTTTTTGAGCATTTTCCCCAATTGTACTACTTTGATGGACATTTTTATGTGATATTTTTTCTTAGTTTTCCTGCAGATGTCTCATGCTCTGTATATTCCTTTACCAGATTTCAAATCAGGCAGTCCAGTCCTTTTCAGAGCCACATATTTCTAAATGTTTTTTCTCTTTACTCTGTGAATTCTTTCACTATATTCTTGTCTACTATGGATATAAGAGTTGGGTTGGTTGGTTGTTTTTTTTTTTGGCTTAGAGAGCCCTTCCAAGCTGACTGCCTGTTCCAGTCCTAGTCTGAAAACTGATAGTGATTTTCTAAAGGTTACTTGTTTCAGATTTAAACATTTCATATGGTAGTTGTGACTTCAAAGTTACAGCGTTCTTCCTATTCCTATGGAATCCTTTTAAAGGTTTCCTTTCTGTCTCTGTATCTCTGCATCTCTGCATGTTTTGGTTGCAATGCGTCTGATAATGAATGACATTTTCTTTCTGAACTAAAGGTGTGCCAGACAGACTATATTGGCTATCCATACTATTTTTCTCTGCCAAATCAAAAGATTTGGAGATGCTTCCAGCATTTGTTCATATGGAAAGCCATTGTAAGCTGTTCCATGTTTTGCTGTTCCAGCTGTTACAATTTATGGAGATCAAATCTGTTTTAAATGTTCTTTCTACAAAGCCTGTCAAACCAGAACCTTGCTGGGAGAAAACAGGTGGTAGCATAGGAAAGGAATAGGAAAGGAGTTTAGCTATATCTCTCTCTCTCTTTTTTTTTTTTTTGTTGCCTGCAATATTTTTTACTTAAGGTAATGTTCTGAAGCCCAGGAGACCTGAACTGAATGTTTTTTCGTCATGTTCCTCCCTACCTTCATCAGCCTCCCAGAATCTTTCAGAGCTGGGAGTACCACAGGGGTACCATATAACTGGTGAGGCACTGGCACAGGTCGCTCAGAGAAACTGTGGCTGCCCCATCCCTGGAGGTGTTCAAGGCCAGGTTGGATGGGGCGTTGGGCAGCCTGGTCTAGTGGGACGTCCCTGCTCATGGCAAAGGAGTTTGAACTGGGTGATCTTTAAGGTCCCTTCCAACCCAAACTATTCTATGATTCTATGATGATTCTATGATTCTCTGGTTGTGATGACAGGTGTTTCAAAGGGTTATTAAATTATTTCAGCTGGTTCCACATTGGTAAAAAAGAGTGACTAATCTTGAGGACTGCAGGACAATGAGATTGAAGCTTATAAAAATTAATTAAATGGCAAGAAAAATATAGTATTGTGGCAACGGAAAAAAAGAAAACGTGGAGGAGAATTTTTTAATTATGCCTGATAATGGAAAGAATGGAGCAGCCTTTCTTTAGCAGGCTTGGAGTCAATTTAATTTTCTTTTTCTTCTTTTCTGTGCCTCATGGGTTTAGGTTCACAGGAGGAGTACTGCTGAAAACATTCTGTGTACTTCTGGCAGTAAGTGAAAAGCAAGTGAATCATCTTTGTGTGTAGCCAAAACAATGATTTGAGGGCATTTTGAGTGCTACTGTCTTTCCCTAGGGTCCAGAGAGGAGTTGTTGGGCAGGTAGTGGTTTCTCACTCTGATCATCTGTCCATTATATTGACAATGTCACAAAGAAAAATCAATACACTACTGCACTCCAGCAGCACTGCTTTCCTACTCAACTAGCTCCCACTTAAATACAGGATAGTGAAAATCCTGACTCAATAATAAGCATCTTAGAAATGGAGGGAAACTACATAATGTATAAAGGGACTTTCACCAAAAAAAAAAAAAATGGCTTTTGTCATGTGAATTCAATTGCTTTTAATGAAACAACCTAATTTCTCTTTTTTAAAATACAAACGCTTATCTGTAAATGTTACTGAAACCACATAATAGCTGGATTGTGAGAGTATGGAACAAGCACAGTTTGAATGTAATATGAACATATGATATGAATAAAATGCTTTTGGTGTACTTGGAATTGACTGGTGTACTTGGAATTGACTGTGCTTTATTTTTTCTCAGCATTCTTTCCTGCATTCAATTCCTGTATTGTCTATACTGGTTATTTAAACAAATTTGGTCTGGATTTCATCTGAAAAAAAGCAAGGAGGACCATATATGTCTTTTTAGTATTCCTACTGTTTCCTATATTATTGCAAGTACAGTTTATCCTCTAAATTCGTTTCAGCAGCAGAATCTGAATGGCTACTGGAATGCGTGTGGCAAGCAGACAAACTCTACCAGCAAAGAAGCCCCTCATCAAAAAGAGTGCCTAGTAGTTTTAAGACTGCATTGTGGCTTGGATTGATTTTGTGGTGACTTTTGTTTGGTTTCTTGCCATTATTCCAGAAAATACAAAGATCAAAGAAAGAAAGTTGTATTGATTGGCTTGGATCTGGTCAAAAACTAGATTTGTGTCTTCTAATGTAACTAACATTTCGCAGATGGCTTGGTTCATGTTAAAGCTAGGGATGCATGTAGATTGAATTATCAGAAGATTAGAACCAGCTGCATTTAGCTTGAAAATATTTTTGAACATAATCTGTCCAGCAAAATGCACAGAGCAGACTCTTGGTGTATGAATTCTAGTGAATGCCTAAAAAAACCCCACAAAGACTAATTGAAAGTCTGCCCCTGTTTATTGCTGGTTACCTTTTCTTCAAAGGGACTGCATTGTGTGTGGTTGAACTCATGAGTTCAGATCCATAAATCTCGTTTTTGACTGTGAATTAAAGGTAAAAAGGATCAGATCTGAAGAATTCTCTTGAATAAAGCTAATATCAACAGGACATTCACATGTCAGTGAGATTGTAGTTTCCTGCACCACATTTTGTGCACATCCATAAGGAGATTTGGAACAATGTGATTCTAATTTTTTGATGTTTTGCATTGACTCTGCACGTCTCTGAATGACTACACCAGATGCAAACTTATGAAGAACCAGCACCAGTAAGTCATGGATTATCGCAGATGTATCCTTAACATTTACTCCTTTAGATTCTAAGTATCAGAATCATTTCATGATGTCTCAGGGCACACAGAAATATCAAAGGCAGTATTAAAACAGACCATCTAGATTTTCACTGTTAAACTATGTTTACCAGAATTGCTTAAATTTATTTAAAGCTCTTTGAAGTCACTGACAAAAGAGCACTTAAATTATGAAAGTGTTCCTTTTTCGTCTTATTATTATTAATATTTATTTATTATTTATTTATTAATAATACTTTTTCTTACTATTAATAATTAAAATACCAGCATACACATTTTCAGCAATCTTATTGCCATTAACCAGATAAAACAGGGCTAGATTTCCTAGCATTAGTACTATGTGGTTCATTCTATTGTACATTCTTAGGTTCATTACACATGAAGTTTTATGAAAACCAAGGATAAATTCTTGCTCAGTGCTCATGAAGTCTTCTGTTATTGATACCCACTTACATTTAAATCATTCTAGATGCTCATCTGCAAGGAAAATAATTTGCTGCAAAATTCAGAATTCTTTTGCTAAATTAATCTCTATTTGCATGTATGTCTTAGATTTAAAATGCATTAGCAGTTATACATAGTAAAAGCAGTTAATTTTTTAAGGAGTGGTTCTTGCCAAATTTATTGCATAGGATAATCTCACCAGAAAAGTTCAGGCTTACTAGGAATAAGCATTATATATTTTTATTAAGTCCAAGGGATATTTCTTTGCAGAACATTTTTCCTGAAGCAGATCACTTATGGTAAAATCAGCATGCTTCTGTGATGCATGTTTTTCCCATGAGTTTGAAGTCCTTTTAGAGCATACACTGATGCTTCTGAGAAATAAGGCTTTGTCTTGCATACAGAGCCAAATCAATTACTGACCTCTTGTACATAAGGTTTAGGATGCGAGCCAGGTTTTTAAAGCCAAGTGCAATTTTTCAGGTATTGTAGCCATCTGATTTTACTAAAATGTGGCTTTAAACTTCTGTGCCTGTATTTGTATATGAAAGGAAAATGCAAAACAAAGTCTTAATTCTATTTTCATCTTGTCTTGGCAGTCTTTGTACATTGCATCGGAACTGTACAGGTTCACCCAGTTAAAGCATCTCTCCCTGATTTTTTGCCCAATACCTCTAATTCCCAGCAGTAGTGAGTGCAGTCTTACTTGCCACAGCAAACTGCAGTGAAAAGCATTATTCAGCTCCAAGGATATTCTTTTCTGGAAGTCCCATTCTATTTTTCTTCTTTTGAATATTAGTTCAAGAGGAAAATGTGGCTCTTAAAACTTTTCAGCCATACCAGAGAAGGCTGGAAGGCATTCAGGCCCAGAGTTCAGTAACAGCCTTGATACTTGTGCGAAGAGTTATTTCAGATTTTGCTTGCAAGCAAGTTTTACTATTTTTAATCAGATGTCTAATCAAATTTTGCCAGGCAGAGTGAAATCATCTAATGAAGGCTTTATCTTCTCTTTCGGTCTATTCAGTTTGCATTCATCTTAGGTTTTTGAACTTTATTCACATCAGGGTATATGGAAACTGCTTTTAAATGATACCTGAAATTCTCTTGCAATCAGATTTCATATTTTTGGGACTTCCAAATAATCAGTTTTGCAATATGAATATTTTAAGACAAGAATAATTATGTGATACGTATATAAAAATACATTGACTATTGTATTTTAATGCAATGTATATTCTATGGTACACTTTGTATTTTTATACAATATATTGCAATACAAAGCTATAATTAGGCTTTTTTAGTCTTCTACAAAATGCTGAGGTCTGTCTCCAAAAAAAAAAAAAAAGGTGACTAAATCATTAGACATCCACAAAGCTGCAACAATTTTCAGAAGCAGAAAATGCTGTACAGTGTTTCTGTGCTGAAATAATCATTGCACAATTGCTATTGTTGAAGCAGTGCTGCCCTAATATTTTCCAAAAAACAAAATCTATCAAGGGAATAGATCTGATTTTAGACTTACTTGCGCAGCACGTAGCAAGAGAGGGCATGGATCGTTTGGGCAGGCACTACCCTGGACTGTGAACATTTAAGTTCTCCACAGCTGCTCCTAGGGGACCCTGAGCAAGCAGTTCTGCTTCTCCTCGTCTGGATCTGACAGAGGGATTCCCATCCTGCATAGTATTGAAGAGGCAGTGGTACTTTTCTTATTCAAATAGTCATGACTGTACTGCATGAAAATAGTCCTCCTGATGTTTTTTTTTTCCCCAGCTCCAAATTATTGACTGCTACTGATGGGTCTAAAAAGTAGATCTATGCTAACAGCTATTGCAAATTGCAATATTACAGACAGGAAAACTACCTGTAAAATTTTAGCTTAGTCTGCTAAAGTAAGTATAAAGTAGGAATGAAAAAATTAAACATATTAAAGGAAAACGTGTAGGCCAGCTCTTCTTCCATTTACTTGCCAAGACTGGAAAACTGGTTTCATGTTGTTCGGAGTGCACTAGCCATTTGGGACATTGTCACCTAATCATATCCATGAACCTTCTGAAACCTGGCTGACAAGGATCTCCATCCTAAGGGACTCACACCAGAAAATAATTGCGCAGAGAAGTGTCAGGGACCATGGGTTTATTTTTTAAATGCAAACCACATTTCTGCTGCCTGAGTTTCAAGGCTAGCCAACATCTTCAATGTAAATACCAGACAGTAATAAAAAGAGATAAGTCTGATGTTGATTAACTGGAGGTTTTGTTATAAAATAAGGCATGTGATTTAATGATTCTGAGTAGCTACACAGTGTCGAGTTCAAGAAATTGATTCACTGATTGTTTGACTAAGAGGAAAAATGAAGAGAAGGCCAGATTGCATGATATAGTGATTTACATCGCTAAATGTATTCAGTGATATATAGTATGTATGATGCATATCTGGATTTATAAAATGGATCCTGGTGCTCACTGGAAACTGGGAATGCTCGACACTTTGTACCTCTGATTTTCTACAGCGTAGGTGAATTATGCCTGTGGGAACTTACTTCTACGTGCTCCTTTTTTTGTTGTTGCATTTTGCTTTGGTTTTTGTTTGGTGTATCTTGACCCCTGCATGTGATGTTTTCTGGGGCATTCATAGATTATAAATACTTTCCCAATACGTTTATTTTTGAGGGGGTTGTTACTCTACCTATGAATTCTCTGCTTAACTATTCCTGTAGGATCCCCTGTGGCCTGACCTGGTACAAAGGCAATAGAGATAGAATCATCAGACATAAACTGGTAAGATAACAGAAAACAAGCAGAAAGCAACAGAAGTGTCAATGGGGAGCAGTGGTGATCTGAAGGAGGAAATGTGCTCATTTCTGTGGCAGCAATCCTTCATCTGCTTTATGGGCAATGTCCTGCAGATGAAGCATCCCTGGAGAGAGAGTGAAAGCTGATCTGGGAAGGTCTGAAGTATGAGGTAAGGTGTGAGCTGTCAGCAGAGCAGTGTCAGTCTCTGCTGACCTGGGCTGCAGCTCTGAGCCCTCCCTTGACTTTGTGGTTCTGCACTGATATCTATCAGCACAATTTAACAAGAGCACGGATTTCCTTTAAAAATTTACCTGGGTATAAGAACAGCACAGAATCTTTTCACAAGGGACAAATGTTTTTTAATCTATGCCCAGTTTTTGTAAGGTCAAAACTGAGAACCTATAATATAAATATGCTAGCAAAACTGCTCCATATGGCTTGATCCCAGTTCCCTGATATCATTAACGACTTCTTTTGTGTTAACTTAGGTGGACGTTAGATAGGATCTGGTAATAATTAGAGTACAAAATTTCTGGTGCTCTCAGAAAAACAGGTGGATGAACCCATAACTAAGCAAAAGATGAACTTAGGCATATTTACCGTGGACAGCTGCAGGCAAAATCCCAATGTTTTAACCCTTCACAGCATTGTTATGTGCCTGCATTCCTTTGCACCAGCCACCTGTTATTTATCGGTTGCACCACACCAGCATTGCCATATGAGGAAGAATTGGCCGTGATTGATACCGACGCTATCCCCAGCACATGGCCTTGCCTGAGGGACTCCAGGGAAAGTCAGACACATCCAGTGTGAGAAAGGACTGCAGGCTGGCTGCTGAGGGCAGCCCTTGAGTCTGGATCATATTTGGAATAAATACATGTAGCTCTTCATCATCTCCTTGAAAAGAAGGACAAATTTGCATTTTAAGAGTAATAAAAGCAAAGACAGCAAAAACTTTCTTGTACCAAATAAAACTATTAGTTGAGTGATTAATAGAATAGTGCTTAAAATATTATTTATCAATATCAATTTATCCAGAGATAAGGAGATTCTGTCATAAGCTGCATAAAAAAAGAAGCAAGGGCTGTGTCTAGCAGACACTTGGCACACAAGGATAATTTTCACGAAAAAAAAACTGCCCTAGCAATAATGTGTTGCCGATTCATTTCATGATCTGTTCTTCTTTGCTGCGCTGGAAAGGACTAGGACTACTTCCAATAAAAATGAGAGTCAAATTTTGCCTGACTCCAACTGCAGTAAGCTCAAACTTTAACACTGCTTTTGGTTCACCCACACTTACTGATATAAGTCTGAGTAATCAATATACAGTACAGAATTCAAAACAGGCATTCTAGAATATTTGGGAAATATTCTTGCATATTTCCAGTAGCTTCTTTATACATTGCTAATTTACCACCTACTCCCACTAAATCCACTGATATCAACGGCAGTCTTTTGTTGTTAGCTTCAGAAGGTTTAATAATTAAGGATAAAATCCAGATTTCTTTGAAGTCAGTGACAAAATTTCTGTATTATTCAAGTGTTAATGCTGGTGATTGTAAAGATAACCTTCCACCAGGATTTCAATTCAATTTCTATAATTATATTTTCATGTATGTAATGGTTAATATTTCGCCATTAAAAAAATTTTTCACACGCTGTACTGCTACCTTTGCTTGCATACAGAAAGAATAAATACCTGAGAAAAATTTTCCAACACACTGTATGTCTTAGTAATTATTCTAATAATACTCTTATTGTTTAAAATCAGCTTTTTTTTCTGCCTTTTTTCCCTCTCTTCCTGAATCTGCCAAAGTAAAGCTGAGATGGACTTCAGTTATCAAGATGATCCAAATCTGAGGCTGATAAAAACAGAGGGAGTTTCATATTTCAGACCTTGAGTGTTGTCAACGTGCAAAAAAGCAGGAAAAGATTTCAATATCCATGCCCTAATCTGTTTTAGCTTAATTTATTTCTCTAAGTGTTTACCTGTACTGGAAAACCACCACGACATGGCCTATGCCCTTTCACTGTTTGCATACATGACTTGGTAGAAGACATTCCTTCACTGTCTTCAAACTTCCAAACTCCTGTTTCCCATTACAGCTCTACCTGCAATTGGTGGGATATATAGTACAGGATAAAAATTATAGCCATGGAACCTTAAATTTTCTTATTTTTCATTTCTTCCTTTCAAGAGAGCATGATTGAACTCACAAATAAATATGAGGTATAAGTTTCTAGTGCCTGTTTGTTTTCATTAATATCACAGAATCATAGATTGGTTTGGGCTGGAAGGGACCTTAAAGATCATCCAGTTCCAACCCACCTGCCATGGGCAGGGCTTTCACATTTCCAGGATATCTTCAGTGCTTTGCCCCCATAAGTGTTATGCAAGGAAAATTAATTCAATTCTCCTCAGTAGCTGCTGGGAACACTCCAGATGCTTTATTTTCATCTAGGACACAAGGTGAGATAACATCTTGGTAACAGGGTTTTCCCTGCAAACTGCCTCTTCTCTTCCCCCCATTGCTCTGTCATGGAAGACAGTCTTCTATTTATGTTTTTGTTGGAAAGCTACAACTTTTACTTTAAAAAGAGGAATAAGGTACCTCGCATCCATTATGCATTAGGAGTGTTGAGGCAGGAAGCTAGTATAGGATAATTGGTGCTCTGTAAATTCACATGATCTGTTAGTGTACCATATCCTTCCTTTGAAGCTGCAAGTGTCAAACCTCCATTCAGATTTTTCATGACAAAATCCTCTGCCTAGACATAATAACTGCTTTTTGTTTGGCCGTATCTTATATATTTAATATTTCCCTAAATTTCCCATCCCAAATATTTCCTTTTAAATATAAATATCTTCCAAATCCTCCTAAACATAGTTGTTTTCCTTAATCTCATATTAAGACAGATTTATCTATGATGAAAAAAGTGCTATGAGCTATAAAGAGACAAACAGATAATGTTACCTGGCGTACAAAAATATTACCTGCCAGGAAAATCTGGGAAGATAATGGTTAGATAAAAATCTCTTTTCTTTCTTTGCCATTGTAATGCACTAATCGCATCAATGGATTCCCTGCAACAGACATCCTGACAGCAACCTGCACTTTATTACTAATCCACTGAAGAAACCATGGCTGAACGATAGATTAGTGCATTAGACAGAGCCCGGATCCACCTGTGGTGCATGCAAATCTGAGCATATTTCAACAGCACAGTGTTGAAGAAAAGCTATGTGTTTATTTGTGTTTGCAATGCAGTTCTCATTTTCCTCATAGATTATGAATGTATGGATTGTTCTAACTATCTGTGAAGAACGTACTTTGCAAGAACTGTTTCTATGCTTGCAAAATAAATGCAGTTAATATTTAAACTATGTGATCCAGAGTTTTGATTTGGATGCACCAGTCACTCTATTTCTGTTTCATGATTCATTGGGTACAATTCTTGGAATTACTTTTTATTTCAGTGTTCTTTTAAATTGTCTCTTTATTATTGTTTTAAAGTCAAATGTTTGGATCTGGTGAACTTCCTAGAAAATAAACTTCAGTCCTGCTCGCTTCCATGCTGGCATCCTTTGGAGAATGCAGTGTTCTCTCCTTCGAGCTCTTGGATAGCAATGTAATGTGTTTAGCACGACATTGTTTTCCTTTTCCTGTGCTCTGCTTGTCAACAGTACATTACCTTTGTCTTTCCATGTCTGCAAACTTTTCCTGAATCAAATTGCATATGTAATTTAGTACTCTCCTCTCTTTATAGTTTCCCACTTATGCAGAGGAGGATAACAAGTCCTTCCCGCACCACAAAATACTTCTCTTGTCAGTCACAGTCTTTGATGGAGTTAATTATAGCCTGAAAGGGCTGTTGATCTCCCCGAGATGCTATTAAGTTAATTTTTTTTTATGTTTTGGTCAGTGTCTCCTTGTTTTTCATGCAGTCATCCCACGTTTTCAGTTCACTGCACGTGCAGGAGGAGGACTGCAAAAGCAGACTTCCAGTGACAAGGGGACACCTGAGTACCAGCTGCTGGTGGTATCTTTTTAGCAATGCCAGCCTGATACTCAGCTGCTGCCTCAGGACACTGTTTTGTCTCAACCTACCCCCTAGCCTCTGCAAATCTGCCGTTACTAACCCCATATAGTCTTTAGGAATTTCTACTACATTTGCTCTCTCAAGACAAGCAGTCTTGACAAGAAACGCTTTTATCAGGATGTTTTCAGAAAAAGAATCCGAAAAGGATGTGAATATAAATTAAGCAAATGTGATTACTGTGTGAAAGTACGATTTTGTAGAGTTTGTGGCTGTTGTTATCCAGCAGTGCCTTGCACAGATGGAGGGAAATCATGTATTTACAGAGGGAGGAAAGGATTTGGCTGTCTCCAGCACCTTCAGCTGACTCTTTGGTACATTAGCTAAGAGTATGTTATATTTCTATCCAATTTTTAAAAAATATTTCAAAAACCCTGTGTGGGCCATAACTGCCGCTTCCTCACCATTTCATAGGTGGATGAGTTGTGCTGCAGGCAGCAGGTTTCTCTTCCTGTCACTGCCTTGGAGGTGGCGGTGGCGTTGACAGCAGGGTGTCCCCAGAGCACCCCAGGGCTCCCCTCTACTGGAGAGTCTGCAGAGGCAGGGACTCTCCTGTGCTTTTTCAGATGGCCCAGTGCTGCTTATCCCCAGGGAACAGACAGACTATGGGGAGACTGTCTCAGGTCTCTGTTAGCACTGTCTCCCTTGAGCCTGTCCCTCCGGAGCTCTCATCTGTGGAGCCAAAATGTGCACCTGATGATCCTTGTGCAAACAAGCAGCTGACAGGAGAAGGACACTTCCCACTACTCCAAACCAGAGCTTCTATAATCAGATTTTGCTCATATATCAAAGTACTATTTTTCCTTGGTTTTTTTTTTTCCTTCACTTCCCCTCTGCCCCTGGTGTCTGTCAAGGCTGAAACATCAGCTGAGACCCCACGCGGTCACAGGGCTTACAGAGCTGAACCTCAGGACATGGAGACTGCAGCCTCAGCTCTTTGACCTCACCATTTTGCAGTGACTTCAGCTCTCTCACAAGAGCCATGCAAACAGAGGAAATGTTCTTTATTCCTTCTCTCCACAGTACACACACACCCCAGAGCAGCCAGACTGTGGCCTTCTGGTTTTCATTATGAGTAAATGTTGGAAATGTGGTGTGCATTTTCCAGAAGAGGGATGTTGTGTATTTAATTTATGAAAGTAAAGAAAAGAGGAAGTGTTTTCTAGATTATTTTTGGTTCAGTTTTTGTATAAATTGAAGAACTGGGGTAGTATTTTGTGATGTCTTCCAATGATTATTAGCCAGATGTCTGTGTATATGCTGTTAAAAAAAATATAATACTACAAAAAAGACGTGTGGTACTGTTTTATTTGTAATGTGAGCAGGAGTCTTATTAACATCTCTTGATAAGGACATATACCTAGAGGAAAGAAAAGATGCAGTATATGGATGTTATTTCCATTCTGAAGCTTAGATATTTCATTTTTTGAATAACTTCTACCATAGCTGTATGAAATTTAGGGATACACAATACGTGCAGAGAATGCAGGAAAAGACTTATTTTACTTCAGCTATGCGTATGTACTGGGCTGCAGAGTACAGCATGTCTACTGGGAACTGGCTTAAAGCTGAGACTTGGCAGTACGTGGGTGTCCATGGGACAGATAAATGAGCATTTTGCACTGATGGACCCTGGTCTGTGGCTACAGCATTGTAACAAGACCTCACGGGTTGAAAAAAACTCTGGAGAAACATAGGATGCCAGAAACCTGATTTGTTCCTACTTTGTAAAGATGTGAATCAGGAGTATGTTTCTTTTTGATCCAGTGAGGTTAAGATCTAAATTGAAGAAATGGGCTCTCCTTCTCAGATAAGTGAAAACTTATATCTACTCTGTGCACACTTTTTGCAGAGCAAAGGCAGTACACCTCAGCATGTGTGGTTTCTGTTGGGAAGTAATGCTTGAGTGAAGACGAGAAGCACCAGCAGAAAACTAATTTTTAAAAATCCACATTTAATTGCTGATGGAAAAGACAATAAATCCCTTCCTTCAGTTGGAGCTGGTGTGGCCCAGTATTTGATCCTTTCTTTGCAGGACACGAGCAGCATCCTGAACTACATGGCAGAGTTGCTTCCTGAGGAAAAAGTTTCTTCCCTAAGAAATACCATAATTTGAGCATGTGAAGAGCCTGCCACATCAGCGCAACAGAGACTGGAGCAGATGCAGCAGCCCTATACGTTTAAAAGTCAAAAGGCAGATCACAAAGGTCATTAGATTTGCCGAAAAATATTGTCTGTGCAATTCTTTTCATTTGCTTTGGATTGTCAGAAGTTTTCAGTTTTGTTTCAACATTTCTCTGCAATCCTCGGGGCAAATTAATATTTAAATGAGACCTAAAGGACTCTAGAAACCAGAGTAAAGAAAACAAACAAACCAACAAACCCTCAAATGGTAAGAGTTAGAATATTACATTGAAAATGCTACATCAGTAGCTGGAGAGACTTGTTTACTATAATTAGAATGGAGAAAGATGGCATCAAATAAATTCCAGAACTTGATACTGCTGACATGTTCAGGGAAGGTAAAGAAGGATAACATAACTTACTAATAGGATGCATATGTTTGCGGTGAATCTCTTGTAGTGATGGGAGGTTGCCAGAGAGTTTTAAAAGTGCACACATACACACAAAACCCCTTCTATGCGAGGAGAGGTAAGCGTCTCACTGCAAATTCTGAAACTAATCATAAAGACCATACCTCTTTCTTCCTTGATCTCATGGTGAAGCAGATTGGGTGTTAGCTTGGGAAGGAAAGCCTCACTGCTACCACAAAATAGTCTTGAGCTTTCCTTAGTATTTTACCTCACTCTTCGCCTGTCATTGAAGGAGTCATAGATACAGAATTTTTTTTTCCTTCTCTACAGCTTTGTTCTTAAGATTTTACATGCACATTCAGGGTTGTTAGAGGTGCATTTTGTAACTAGGCGTGGAAGCTTATGAATGGTGAGAACAGAGGCCAAACAACATCAGGTCAGGTTCCGGTGAGAGTCTGTAATCTCTGTTACATTTTGGATAGGTGGGATAGCCAGTTGTTGTGCTTAGGTGGGCTTCCCTCTAATTCGTGATCCCATGAATCCTATCTGTTTGTCATTGTAATGATGAAAGGAATTAAATACGTTCAAGTCAGGGCGTTGATAGTCTTCAAAGCAAAGGGACCATACAGAGCTTGGATTTTCCACTGTGCCCGGAGATATTACTGCGGAGCACAGCCAAACCTGTGCCAACTACACCAGACCCTGACCCAAGCCACAGTGAGCTGATGGCACCAAATGTCGCTCACCATGTGCCTTAAGGGTAAGTGGGAGGAGAAAATGCTGTCCTTGAGAAGCGGGGTAGCCATGTATTCACTCCTCCAGGAATAACTGGTGATGCTTTTCAGTTAGCAGGCTTTGCTGGAAGTAATTTGGGTATCTTGGGAGGGTACTGCCCCAGGCAGCCATCCACCCAGCAAGGGGCCGCTGCACTTGCTGTTTTCCCATTTACATGTAGCCTGCAGATGGTTCTGCAGGCTCCCAGACCTCTGTCTTAGGCAAGAGGTGTTTTAGAGAGAGCAGAAAAGAAGCATATTTTCACAGCAGGGAGGAAAATAGAAAGATGAGGAGTGTGGCACTTAACAAGGAAGAAAATTCAATGCGGAAAAGGAAAAGTTGGGAGCAAAGAAAGCCAAGTCCAAGTACTAGCCTGTGGGTAGAACAAATTATCTGTACAATCAGGATAATAGCTTCCACGGCAGTTACGGTGGAAGACATCCCTGGCTCCAAGAGAAATAATTAAAAATCTTCCAACTGCAGAAAAGAAAAATAAAATGATGCACAGATGAGAGATCCCATTTGTATTCTTTAACAAACCATGCTCCAGAATATGTGATGATTTTTCTACGTTGTTAGTATTTTTCTTTCCCCTTCTAATCACGAGTTTTTTCTCAACTTTTTTCCTCATTGCTTCTGTGTGCATAAATCATCATGGCTGGCACCTCCTTGTTGACCTCATCTTCACTAAGAAGTCTTGTGCAAAGTAATTCATGATATGGTGGCAACATCTGAACCATATTTCACATGAAGGCTCGTATATCATTGTTTGCAACACTGTAAGTGCACGATTGCTGGAGACAAGTACAAATTACCCTGCTGGAAGGATAGCTGGTGAGATTTATGTTGTATTGTTGCCTGTCTTTCCAATAGGAAGTTCTCTTTACCCATACAAGTACGATCCCTCTGTTGAGCAACATACTACGTGGCCAGACATATGGAGACTAGCCTTTCTGTCTTTATAGTGCAATATCAAAATATGCTATAGTACCTGACATAACTCCAGCTGAACCATATCCAGAACTAGGAACAGTTTAGCTACATCAGCACAGTGGTATGCCCAAGCTAATTAAAATAGGGCAGAGGCTGCACTGATACAGCTATAATGTTCCTGAAACCGAGATATTATCTCAGCAAAAAGCTGCACTGTGTAATATTGATATACTCCAGAAGACTGATGAAAGATAAATGGATACATCCTTCAAGATTCAGAGATGAGCATACCTGTAACAGTTTTCATCTTACCTACCTGTTTTAAATATTGGCACAATTCTAAATGATTTTCATCTCTCTTACCAGGTTTTCCCCTACATTCCAAGACCTGCTGAAGAAAAACAAAAACCCACAACCAAAAAATGACTCAAAGAGGGAGTTCAGAAAAGTCCTCAGCCAGTTCTTGTAAAATTCTTGAATAGAAATTTTCCAAGCCTTCCCACTATAATTAGACATTTTTACTTGTTTATTACTGTTGAAAATTTGGCCATTTTCTCAAACCTGACCATTTGTTCCAATACATGCACTGAATGACTCAGTCATTTCACTCCTAATCTTTTGAAGATTGCTTCTCACTGTTCTTAATTGTGCCTTAATTTTTTTGCTTTCCCTTTCGACTTTTTACAATGCATTTCCAATGCATATTTTTATTGTAAACTTCCTTTTTTTCTTACAGTAGCTATTTTCAATATTTCAAAGTTGCTTTCTGCATTCACTGTGCTACTGATGCTGCTTAACTCTTCCAGCTATGCAGAATTTTACCCAGTTCTTTTCCCTTTCACGTTCATGGCTTACTGGCCATTTCTGCCTTCTGTTATATGAAGAGCAGGCTCCTCCTTTTCCATGTCCCAGAGGTAAATAGTGAAGCCTCCCAGCAGGAGATTTCTTGTTGGCCTGTTCTTTCTATGTTAAACTAAAGCAAATTATGCTTCCTGAATACATTTGGCCTCAGGTACCATTGGAGATTTCCTGTGGATCCAGGCTTGGTAGACTCAGTAGAACTGCCAAGAACTGGCTTCAGGGAAGAAAACATGACTGTCCAAAAGCACTGTTACTGGCTGTTGTATAACTGCATATAGAGGTCACTTGGGAAATGTAAAGTGAATTAAAACACCTGTAGAACTTCCTTATTTGTTGCATCTGTTGATAAGAAAAGAGTGCAAGGGGTAAGCAAAGATTGTATAGCCTCACTCTTTGTCCTTCTCCAGAGAGTGGCCAATAGCAAATCCTGGGGAGGAGCTTAAGACATTCCATATGGTATTTCCTCCAACTCCAGAAAAGTTTACTTGTTGTCTTTCTGCCCTAGAGGTAGTAGTTTTGGTTTTTATAGCCCCAAAATGTTCTCTTGCATCTTAATCCACCGACTTAATGAAATCACGTCATCGTTTAGGAACTGCAGTGCCCTATGACAAGGAGTTCCACAGCTCAGCCAGGCACTGTGTAGAAACTTATCTGAAGAAGGGCTGAAAATTTTCCAGTCAATTCAGTTTTATGCGAGGCTTCCCTCCTGAGCAATATTGTTTCACTAAAATGTAGACAGACAAATAGAGGAACACCATCAACTTGAATGCAGGGATCTGCAAGTTAAACCATAGAGAAGCACATGCAAATATAGATGCCTGTTCACGAAACCTAGAACATTCACTAATTAATTGATATTTTACAAAGAGCTCAAACATTCTTCTTGGGATGATATTTCATGACTTGACAACTCACAGAAAGAGAAGAGCAGTTGTTGGAAAAAACTGCATGGTGTGTCGGGCAGTGTAGTCCAGAGCTTCAGCTACCACACAACCTCTTCTGTTTGTGAATGGTTTGGTTCAAACATTAAATGAGAGTGGCTATCTGAAATAGAAGATATTTCTAAAAAAATTGAACTTTAATCAATAACTGTAAGTTTCAGGATAGAGTTGTCTAATCAAAGACTGTAAGGAGGAGGTATGTAGGAAAAACTCAAAACCCCACTCTTTCCCATTCACTCCATATTTCTTTATCTGTACCAAAAGTCCTTTCCCTTTATTTGGGCCCAGTAAACAAACAACCAAGAAATTCCATTTTCAGATTTGCTTTTTGCAACACACTAACAGTGAAGATTTAGCAGTGTTAAGATTTGCGCATTTCAAAGAAATAAGCTGGCTTCTAGAACCTGACCTAATCATATTTATTTTCTTGTTTAAACATCTCCTAGAGCCACCAAACAGAAATTATGCCTTCTCCACTGCCCTACACAACCAATCCAAGCAGCTCCACAGGCATTGCACCAAGCATGAAATCAGAGAGATCCTGAACAAATTTATTAATAAAACACAGTTGGAAAAACTGACATATGAAAATGGACAGTGTATAGGCTAAATAAGTAGAAAGTATAATAAGCTATGGTATAATTTATTCATCTTCACTTGTCTTACGATAGCTTTGCCGGCAAAAATTGTCCAAGTGAGGTCTGTCACAACAATGTGGAATGAAGGAAGGGAAATACATTTCTAAAACAGACAGAGAATGCATTACAATTACTAGCCTATTTAAAAGGAGTAATCATGCAATTGCCTAATCTAAGAACCCCCTCAAATTTGCAGCTGTACCCTGGCAGGTCTCGTGGGCTATGGCTTGCTTGCATGTGTATTTGCATACTTTCAAATTTAAAAATAGCGCTGGGAATCAAATTTGTGTGCACTTAACTTTCTCGATACAGGTTAGATAATGACACCCCTTGCATGAGAAGGTAGAGGCGGAAAGGCATCCCTTTCCATGTCAGTCGCAATATCAGACTTCCCTAGTACATCGTGGATGTCACCTGCACTTGTGGGAGCAGAAAGACCAAGCCCAGTACTGGAAACTTGCTCTCACAGCTTTGTCAACTGGTGCCACGCAAGGTGGTCGGTATGCAGTGTCACTCTTCAGATGATCCCACTGATACAAATGTCCTGGAATAACTTCTTAGGAAGTAACACAAAACAGTATTCCCAGGAAAAAAACATGCATATGAGGAAGAATTTACCGTTGCTAGGCTTGCCTAGTCCATCGGTCCGTGGAGAGAACCATCTTTCCACCTGGATTGTATCTGAAATTATAATTGTTCCTTTATCTCTTTTTCAATGGACCTTTCTATTAGCTTTGTTGAATTACTCATATCCTCATAGTTTACTTCTTTGCACATGAAATAAAACCAGGTATTTTCATCTCTTCTCATAAGGAAGCCCCACAGGTCTGTAAACAATTCCATTGCCCTAGTCTGAACATTACCCTTTTGTGTCCTTTGATTACATTAAATATACTTCATTAACAACAATAACAAAGCAGGAAAAAAGAATGACATCTCCTGTCATGTGTAATAACTTTTGTGGTCATTTCCAAGAAATAGCTTTTCCATTCCTTTATTTCCTTTTTTTTTTTTTTCCCAACTTTTTGCTTTGCCTTTTTTTAATATATTTTCAGAAAGTATGTTTTTAGTGGCTTTTTTGATCTCAAACCAAATGATATTTTTCCAATATAGATCTTCGTTTAGAGAAAAAGAATTAAAAAAAGGCTACCCAAGAACAACTTTGCAGCTATATTTGACCAGCTTTATACAATAGCCACTGCCAAAAGTAACTTCTGCTGTGTAGCTCAGAAATGACACTAATGCTGCAGTGTGTTTAAATTGCTCTGCAGATGACGGGTAAAAATAAGTGAGCTAGACATAAAATCAGAGAGTGAGTGAAAGAGCAGGCAAGAGAGAGATGTCCTCAAATAGATTATATGGGTCAAGTCATGCAAGTGCTTTTATTACTGCTGATTAATTCTGTCAGCTGTTATGTTAATGTGCTGCATGGCATAAGCGGGTACCAACCAAAAGTACGAGGAAGCTGAGACTTTTCGCTAAATAAGGATATGGCCTAGACTGCTTGAAATGGTGTATGTGTGTGTCTGTGCCTGGCAGAATGATGATGGATGTTAACAGGATGAAAATGAAATCTCTGTTGCTGTGCTTTTGCAAGACAGATACATCTCTCTCCAGGGTCAAGGAATTAGAGGCAGGTTTTGTATTGCCAGCCTCAAGCCTTCGGAAATCTTGACACAGTCTGTCATCATGTATTTTTACAAAGAATAACTATGTATTCTGGTTTTGGTTGCACTTTATTTTCTAAATAGATAGGTTTTCATTTTCAAACCTCCTACTTCTATAAGGGCTAGAACTGTACTTAATAAAACAGAAAGCCAAAATGTTGCTGTGTGCCAAGAGCTGAGGTCTTGGGGAAATTACAAAATGTGTGAGATTCTGATAACATTATGAAAGATAACCTGTCTGTATGGTCAGACCTCAGGATGAGAAGTACAGCAGGAAAGGTGTATACAAGCTGTGACATGCCTCATTTGTGAAGATCCAGCATTCAGGAAAAGAGCACCCAAAAGACTTTGAGAGGTGGTTGCAACAAGAGCCTGGCATTTAAATCAAGAAGGTATTTAAGAGACAGCAAGGACTATTAAAGGCAGAGGTGGAGCAGTGTACATTCTTCTGGAGGTGGCTGCCAGCCCCTAGATGAGGAAAACACGTGCAGACTGTAGTATGACAGCCTGCCAGAGTGACCTCTTCCCTGGGGTGCTGGGTAAGCACAGGTTTAGTTCGTCATGAGGTGCATTCCTTGCTGTGGAGCAAGGCTGGGAGCGTGCACCCACGAGTGAGTCCTTCTGGCACTGCAGTATCTGCCCTAGGCTGTCGCCCACTGTCGTTGCCACACGTCCTCCAACCCTCTTGTCAAAAAAGAGGCATGTGCATTACTGCAGTGACGGGAGCTCTTCCACTGCTACAAATGGTTGGGGGTTTCCCAAAGAAGCACTCTGCCATCATTGAGCTGACAGCAGTAAGCCAGCACAACCTACTTGGCCTTCCTGCAATACGAGATGCCCCTCCAGCCTTCTGGCAAAATCCACCACATTAGATGCGTGACAGGGAACTTGAAGTGCAGCAGGGCCCCAGAGGAGTTAAACCTCCCTTCCAGCCACAGATCCTGTCACATACAGTGTTCTCCTTAACATGCATAGCTAATAAAAAGCTTAATAAAGTTTTAAACAATCACTAAAGCTAGGAATTTGGATATTTGATATCTTTTTACACTAAACCTTTCACGATTGGTTTCCTCAAGACTTACAACCCCTGATAAAGATCCCCTGATTCCTGCACCGGCAGACATGGCTACATAATACAAATCTGTGGCATAAACTCAGTCTTCCAGGTCTTCCAGATCAAAATCCAGTGAGAGGATAACTTAATGATCTTTTTAACTTCCCTAAACAGCAGAAAATCCTCTCTGAGGAGTGAGGAGTGGCTGGGAAAAGAAAGGGCTGAAAATTATTTCAGATGATGCCTCAAAGAAGAATTTACATTCCTCAAACCTTATTAGTTTCTTCCAAATATGTCAACTGGTCTAATAAAATAAATTGTCTTTCCCTAGAAGCCTTGCCTTGCTTATAGCCACCGTGATAACCTTCTGCTACTGGGAGATACTATTGTGGGGAAATAATGAGGTATTATTTAAAACTGTCTGCTCTAAGAATGCTTTGTTGTTGCAGGAGACTTCCCTCTTGCTTTTAATAATAATTTGCATGGGGTCATAGATTGGCGAGGGAAACTCATCACTGGCTAAGGGCTTGCTACCATCTCAATTGTTGTTTGCTTAATAAAAGATGCTGTATGTCCAATGTGCATTTCAGCCCAGAGCAAATACATCTGGTCAAGTAGTGCAGGATGGAAATCTTGTCAGTCTCAGCTGTAATTGGTATAATTGTCTGCTGCTGTAATGAGCAATAGACAATGTGAAAATCAAGCCACCAGAATCTGTCTTCATTAACACTGGTGATATTTTATAGGCAATCTTTTTTTTCTTTCCCTGTGGCTATTAGCAAACTGTCTTTTTTTTCCCCCTGCTAAAATATGGGCATAGTTATAAAAAAAGAATATCACTATTTTATACATTGATTGTGCTGTTTCTTTGCATGAAAAAAAAGAATTAATATACTGCAGGAGATGCAGGTGTTGCAGTGTCACAGAATCAGAATTGCAGAATCACTAGGTTGGAAAAGACCTCCTGGATCATGGAGTCCAACCATTCCTATCAACGACTAAACCATACCCCTCAGCACCTCATCCGCCCATCCCTTAAACACCTCCAGGGAAGGTGACTCAACCACCTCCATGGGCAGCCTCTGCCAGTGCCCAATAACCCTTCCCGTGAAAAATTTTTTTCCTGATGTCCAGCCTGAACCTCCCCTGGCAGAGCTTGAGGCCATTGCCCCTTGTCCTGTCCCCTGTCACTTGGGAGAAGAGGCCAGCTCCCTCCTCTCCACAACCTCCTTTCAGGTAGTTGTAGAGAGCAATAAGGTCTCCCCTCAGCCTCTTCTCCAGGCTAAACAATCCCAGTTCCCTCAGCCGCTCCTTGTAAAACTTGTTCTCCACCCCCTCCACCAGCTTCATTGCTCTTCTCTGGACACAATCCAGAGCCTCAACATCCTTCTTGTGGTGAGGGGCCCAGAACTGAACACAGTATTCGAGGTGCGGTCTCACCAGTGCTGAGTACAGAGGGAGAATAACCTCCCTGGACCTGCTGGTCACGCCGTTTCTGATACAAGCCAAGATGCCATTGGCCTTCTTGGCCACCTGGGCACACTGTTGGCTCATGTTCAGTCGTCTGTCAACCAACACCCCCAGGTCCTTCTCCTCCAGGCAGCTTTCGAGCCACTCTTCTCCTAGTCTGTAGCACCGCATAGGGTTGTTATGCCCCACATGCAGGACCCGGCATTTGGCCTTGTTAAACCTCATCCCATTGGCCTCGGCCCAGCAGTCCAGCCTGTTCAGATCCCTTTGCAGAGCTTCCCTACCCTCCATCAGATCGACACTTCCTCCCAGCTTAGTGTCATCTGCAAACTTGCTGAGGGTGCACTCAATGCCTTCATCCAGGTCATTGATAAAGACATTGAACAGGGCTGGACCCAGTACCGAGTCCTGGGGAACCCCACTTGTGACTGGCCTCCAGCTGGAGTTAACTCCATTGACCACCACTCTCTGGGCCCGGCCATCCAACCAGTTTTCAACCCAGGAGAGTGTGCGCCTGTCCAGGCCAGGGGCTGACAGTTTCTGAAGCAGAATGCTGTGAGAAACTGTGTCAAAGACTTTACTGAAGTCCAAGAAGACTACATCCACAGCCTTTCCCCCATCCAGTAGCTGAGTCACTTTGTCATAGAAGGCGATCAGGTTAGTTTGGCAAGACCTGCCTTTCATGAACCCGTGTTGACTGGGCCTGATCACCCGATTCTCTTGCATGTGGATCATGATAGCACTCAAGGTCACCTGTTTTCCATGACTTTCCCTGGCACTGAGGTCAGACTGACAGGCCTGTAGTTTCCTGGGTCCTCTCTCCGACCCTTCTTGTAGATGGGCACAACATCAGCCAGCCTCCAGTCCAGTGGAACTTCCCCAGTCCGTCAGGATCACTGGAAGATGATGGAAAGGGATTTGGCAAGCACATCCAACAGCTCCCTCAATACACTTGGATGGATCCCATCTGGCCCCACACTTGTGAGTGGGCAAGTAAGTCTCTAACCACCTCCTCTTGGAACACAGGAGCTTTGTTCTGCTCCTCTAACTCCTGGGTATGTACACACAGGGAACAACTTTCCTTACTACTAAAGACTGAGGCAAAGAAGGCATTAACTACCTCAGCCTTGTCCTCATCCCTTGTCACAGTTGTTCTCTTTGCATCCAATAAGGACTGAATATTCTCCTTGGTCCTGCTTTCATTGTTAATGTATTTATAGAAAGATTTTTTGTTATCTTTCACCGACTTGGCCAATCTGAGCTCTAGTTGGACTTTAGCCCTCCTGATTTTTCCTCTGCACGATCTCACTTGCTCCCTGTAGTCTATCCAAGACGCCTCTCCCTTCTTCCAAAGTTCATAGACATTCCTCTTCTTTTTGATGTCCACCCATATCTCCCTGCTCAATCAAGCTGTTTTTTTTCCCTGCGGGCTCATTTTCTGGAACACGGGGATGGATTGCTCCTGAGCTGCTAGGATTTCCTTCTTGAAGAGTACCCAGCCCTCATGGGCTCTCTTGCCCTTAAGGACTGTCTCCCATGGGACTTTATCAATCAGCCTTCTGAACAGTCCAAAGTCTGCTCTCTGGAAGTTCAATACAGCTGTTCTGCTACTCCCCCTCCTCATCTCACCTAGAATTGAGAATTCTATCATCTCATGATCACTTTGCCCCAGGCGTCCTCCAACCGCCACATCCCCTACAAGGCCTTCTCTGTTCACAAACAGTAGGTCCAGGAGGGTGCCTTCTCTTGTCATCTCTTCCACCAGTTGTGTGAGGAAGTGGTCATCCACACACTCCAGGAACTTCCTAAATTGCTTCCCTTCTGCTGTATTGTACTTCCAGCAGATATCCAGAAGACTGAAGTCCCCCACAAGGACAAGAGCTAACGAACTTTAGACTTCTCCCAGTTGCTTACAGAAGAGCTCATCAGCTGCTTCTTCTTGGCAGGGTGGTTTATAACAGACTCCCATCAAAATATCTGCCTTCTTGTGCGCTCCTCTGATTTTTACCCACAAGCACTCGATCCTGTCATCACCATAATCGAGCTCAAGGCTATCGAAGCTATAGAAGCACTCTCTTACATAGAGGGCTACCCCACCACCTCTCCTACCTTTCCTGTCCCGCCTGAAGAGTTTATATCTCACCATAGCAGCACTCCAATTATACGAGTCATCCCACCATGTTTCTGTGATGGCAGCTGCATCGCAGTCTCCTTGCCCTACAATAGCTTCCATTTCCTCCTTAATTCCCATGCTGTGTGCATTGGTGTAGATGCACTTCAGCTGGGGTGATAATCCCTCCATTCTCGTAAACGGAATAGTGTTCCTTCCCAAATGACTGGTGCTTGGATTGTCTAACCCATCAGTGCCAGTTACACCCTTTCCTTCACCAGCTGTACTTGCCCCAAGGTGCTCTGTATTGATACGCTGGAGGTCCTCGCTGGTACGCCATCCCTCAAGTACTGGAGTTCCGCTTCCAGGCTCACTCCTGATTATCCTGGTTTCATCGACGTCCCTCTTCACATTTAGATTAAAGCTCTGTTTATGAGCCCCGCTAGATTTTTGGTGAGGAGACAAGTGTGCCCCATCCCTGGTAAAGAAGCCTGGAGGTGCAAGGGGCCAGTCCAGGATCAAAAAACCCAAAGTTTTGCTCCTCATACCAGATTTGGAGCCAGGTATTAATCGACTGATTCTTCTTGATCTCTCCCTCTTTGTTCCTTATTGTTGGAATGGAGGTAAACACTACTTTTGCCCCAGAGCCCTTCACCATTTTCCCCAGAGCCCTGAAGTCCCTCTTAATTGCCCTCAGCTTCCTCCTCTATATGTCATTGTTGTCTATTTGGAACACTAGTAGAGGGTAATAAATTCTGAATTTCTCTGAGATAATATGCATTGCTGCTCAATGTGCAAACAGAAATGTGTCTTAGATGCCAGGAGTTTTGGTGTCTGATGTTTTGCTAATAAGTTTATTCTTTGTGAATTTGTTAGGATGGTTTTATTTTATCTTTTTCCTTCTCGGTAGGGGGGCTGGACAGACCTGGTTTGAGTGGAGGAATTGAAAAGATGGTTGGAGGGGAGAAGGATGGAGACTGAACAGCTGGGCATATGGCCAGAATGCTGAATGCTGTCAAAAATGTGAAGTAATTCCATGTGCTGGCAGATGCTTGAAGAATTAAATTAGCAGCTTTCAGTGCAGCTAGAAGTTGTGTTAATTTTTCTAAGGGGAGCTGTCGTTGTTCAACTGGTTGTGGAGGGAGGTGACTTCCAATTACTGGAGCAGAAGCAGGAGCACGTAGGCCTCACAGGAGACTGGACAAAGAGCAGAAATGAAAAATCACAGGGTGAAAGATTACATTGCATAAAGAAGATACTGGATGTTATCAGGAGACTGAGTGAATGAATTACTCGGAGGGTGGTCTGTCTCCTCTTCTGTCTCATCTCCTCTGTCTGTGATGTTTCTCTAAATTTACCTTTGTGAACTTTCAGCCTTATCACACCCAATGAGGGGGAAGAGAGTAGACCAGGGAAGGAGAACATCTGCCCCAATGATAGGAAAGATAAGCTGTCATAAGTTCCGCCATGCTGTCCTGTCCTTTGGCCCTCCCACCCTTTCCAGAGGAGGAGATAGCCATGAAGTGCTGCTCCAGATACCAAGGACCTGGCCCTGCCAAGCCCCATATCAGTAGCAGGTGACCTTTCTGGCCATTTGACTTCTCTTGGTTTTGGCAGGACTGTCAAAGATACCTGAAAGTAAAAGGAAGTCAAAAGACATTTTGCTTGTGACAACACCACCTCACTGCTGATCATTCAGAGCCTGAAAGTATGCTTTGAATATGTGATAATATGAAAACTCTTTTCAATAAATACTATGCTCTTTCTGAGTACTTGACCCCTGTCTTTTGGCAGACTACTCCAGGTTTTTTTATGCCCCCTTTGTAGCCCCATTTTTAAGACAATGAGGCTCAGCTAACGTCAGATCTCACACATGCAGGAGAAAAGCCTTGAAATTTGACCTGCCAAAAGAAAACACTCTCTAACTCTGGAAATTTGTTTCAGGATATAGGCATTGGGGCCTGACGGTGAAAGAATAACAGAAGCAGAAAGGAAAATGCGTGTTTTCAACTGACAGCTTGTATATTTTATTCCTCATGTAAAAAGACAAATCGCTATGAGAGTAAGCATGCGACAGAATGTGATTAAACATGAATCCGGTGCACTCACCTTCCCACAGAAGGGGCTTGCACAGAGCAATTTTCTGACTGTTTCTGGCTGTTCATGGAAAAATGTGTGGTATCTTGTCAGAAAGCCAGGCCAGGCAACATATGTACATCTTTTTACCAGGTTATCTACTTGGTTAAATCCTCTGAAATATAAAAGTTCAGTTCGTAATGAAACAGCCACAAAAGCACCCTGACAATATTTGAGAACATAGTCAAAATAGGACTTTGTTTTTACACAGCTTCAGAAACAGCAAGTGTAGCATTTAATTGGCTTGTAAATGGATGCAATGGGTCTTACACTTGGTGTTCTCAAGGGAAGTCTCTTTCAAGTTGATCTAATGAAATTTGCTATGTCATGCAAAGGAAAATAAGACTTTGCAATCACTAATGAAATCTGGAGGATTTGGGGTCTAGAGGAAAAGTCCACTGAAGATAATGTATAAAAATCACAGAGGCTCTATTTGTGGGAATGACCATTAGCAGAATGTTCCCATAAACCTGAAACTAGTATTATTTCACTGGAAAATAGCAGTTTGTTTATTTTGCAGCATATTGCAGAACAACACCATACCAGTTCCTCCCAGGCAAAATTTACTCTGACATTTACTGCAGGTTAGCTGAGTAAAAACTGAAGTTTAAACTGTATAAAGCAAAGAGAGAAAGTCCAGTAAGCAGATCCAATTTCTCGTTCTGTGTGATGCTCTTTGTCTTGCTTGACCCTTTACCCGTAAATCAGTGAAGCTTCGTGTGAGGTTTTTGAATAGGAGTTTTCAGGGAAAATCCCGGGTGCTGCAAGATTCAGTAGGTGATGTGTTTCCCTTTGAGTCAGCCTTCGATCACACCCCCAGAAAGTCTGGCAGGATTGCTGATAGCCTCGTCTTTCAACCGGCACTGACCTCGGGGACCAGGACCTGAGTCACCCACAGTGCTGGTGGGTGTCCTCCTCTGTGTCTGCATTCCTGGTGCCAGTGAAAAGTGAGGCTCTAGCCCACTCCTGGATTAAGACATTTTCCTGTGTGGTTAATGATGGTAATGCTGGTACCCTGGCAAAAGCTCTGATTCAGCCACTGTGGTTTTGTTTGTGGAAAGTTTTAGACCCAGCAGTAAATTACAGTTCAGAGATCACTGTATTTATCTGCAGTGCCTTCAACTGCCCTTTCAAGAGAGTAAGACTGTGCTTTCTTTACCTACCCCAGATTATTATTATGATTTCTATGTGGTGCTGAACTAGCTTTTAAATAAACAATTGCCAGGCAAGAATTTATGTCTATTATTTTGTTGCATCCTTCAAGCTTCCTTGGCATTAGCAGAGGCAAAGGTTTTGGCCAACATTGAAAGAACTCATGTGCGATTCAGTTACCACTTAGTTTTAGTATCTTGAAATAATTCCTCTCCTTTTGTATCTGTGCTTGTATATGTTTCAAAATGATAATTAGAGGAATCTTCTAGACTTGCAGACTTATCCCATGTAAGAATCTAAACAGTTCACATTTGTGATTGCAATTTCAGTGTTCTGCAGTTATAGTGCTTTGGAGAACAGATTTTTACCAAGATTTCAACAATGACATAAGATATGCTCAGAAAAAAAACAACAAAGAAGGATCTGCTTTGTGCATGTGTGGTGCTAATACATAGGTTGGCAAGGAGCTTCTGGGCTACTTTATTTTGATAAAAATAAAAGCAATAAGTTACAAATATGGGCCGGGCCATATTTCATATAGTAAGACCTAACACAAAGTAGATTGACTATGCTTGAATCCAGGATTTTACTTACATCTTAGCATTTAAAAAAGGATATATAATTTTTTTTAATTGGAACCAATTTTGTCTTCTTGTTTATACCTGTTGGTTTTTTAACCTTCCTCTATTACACAAGACATAAGAAAGGCATGGTTTGTAGAGAGGCAAAAGTGACCAAAAGACATTCAGAAGACTTTCAGTGCGCACAAGGCTAGGGTTTATTTCCTTCTTCTTGCAAGTCTAATAAAATGTATAAAATGTATTACTTCTGTTTTCAGACTTTGCTTCAACGGTTGCCTACTTGCTGGTCTCTAAATGCCACATTCTGTGCTCTGCTAACATCATGGCCATTTGAGGATGTAATCATTAAAAATGGATCTAAGCCATCTCAAAAGCCAGAAAAGTACATGTAGGTTTCAAATCGCATACATTTTTTTTCAAGCTGGTCTTGGCATATGCATGTGTTTTTTAAGTACTTAATGCCAGACATGCAGATGAATTTGAATTTGAATTTTGTCAAGGTGCCATAGAAGAATCAGTAAGGCAAGACGCTGAAATCAATACCACCCAAGAAGAGTTTCCCAGCCTACAGATATCTACCATGGATGTGCATGGGTGCACGAATCACCTCCTGCTGAGGACAATCAACCCAAGTAATAGTCCTGGAGGAGAAAAATGAATTTTCATTAGTCTACAAGTGCTACAGCATTGTCTATGATGATGACTAAGTTGATCTAAGTTGTGAGCTCAGACTCTTCACTACTTTGAAAGGGACATTTGAGAGAAATCAACCCCAGAAGAAATATTTTCAGAGAGGAAAGCTGAGGCAGCAGCTGTACATTTAGTAAAGATCAGTGACATCCATACCACCGTGGGTGCCATGATGCTTAAAAGTAACTTAGGCTCAGATGTACCTATTTATGTTTAATTTTTAGCCTTGACAAGAAGTAAGTTTCATGCAAATTTGGGCTGCAAAGGCCATTCCACCCTGCTCAGTCTCTTAGATCACCCTTACAGCAGTGGGGCTGTCAGCTCAGAGGCCATTCACCCAAGATTTTTTTCTGCCTCCCTGGAGGGAACATCACTGACCTGAGACATATATCAGACCCAAACTTTCACAGGGCTAATGTGTTTTTCCTCCCTGATCATGCCTGCAGCAAGTACAGGCTTGTAGGCTGGATCGCAGAGTGTAGTGGTGGGATGAGGCCAGTATACGCTGGGCTTTACTGGGGAGGGAAAAGGGCTATAATGGGAACCCAGTGAGTCACTGGTGTTGCAGCATGGAATCAGGATTCTGAAGAATTCAGGAGCTGGGCAATAGCTCTGTAGCACCTTGGGCGGGACTGCAGAGGGGCAGTGGTGTCAGAAAGTCAGCAAGGAACACAACCTCTAAAAAAGATATTTTATTAAAAGGAGAAGCTGAGGAAAACTGTAAGATGGCTGAGACAAAGGCCTGCAAAAAAATGAAATAGTGTGTTCAGTAGCTGGGACAGGGAAATAATTGGCTATACAGCATTCAATATACTCCTTGAAATAGAAACTGGAGGAGGAGGAGGTGATGTTGGCTCATAAGCAGTTTCCATTGAAGCGGTGAAAGAGTAAACTACACAGTTGATCACACAGGGCCAGAAGAAACTACTGGTGTGATACAGTTGTGGAGAGATCCCAACCAATGAGGTAAAACTCCCTTCAGAATACTCAGCACTTCATTGCCCTCCAGGAAGGAAGGCCCTCTGTAGAGTCCCTAAAGACCATTAGGGTAACCCGTATAAAATAAAGGGAGAAAAAGGGAGAGATTTGATCTAAGTTGTGAGCTTAGACTCTTCACTACTTTGAAAGAGACATTCGAGAGAAATCAACCCCAGAAGAAATATTTTCAGAGAGGAAAGCTGAGGCAGCAGCTGTACATTTAGTAAAGATCAGTGACATCCATATCACCGTGGGTGCGTACACCAAAGCTGATTAGCCTCTTTATAGATAATTTCCAGATTACCCATATGTACTTCATGCATCTGGGACCACAATGGATCTGTGCTTATGCTTCTGACAAATGTACACATCTGTACTATATTGTTAGTAAGTGAAACAGATGACCCAGCTGTCCCACTTAATGGAACACTTAGACGTTGAATGAGACAGTTACAGTGTGGCTGGGTTGGTAGAGAAGTCTGAAAATTGGTTGAATGTTGGGGGAGGATATGTGTGTGTGCGTGTGTGAACTGGAGCTTACGTAACTGTGGAAAGTGGTGGCTTCTAATGCCCACTTTCTCTCTTCTAGAGGACTTGCAAAAAGTCTTTGAATAGTCCCTCAAGGTTTTCCTTTCTTAGACCTTTGGAAGACAGTGTCTGCTACTACCCTTCTCTCTTTCCAAAGGGGAAATCCACTTGATACTGGTCATAACAGTGGCTACAAAACTGCTTCATAAACCTGCAGTCACTAGACAGGTCTTCTTTAAAAAGTAGCAGTTAGTCATTTTCTGAGTGTTTAAGCTTGAGAGATTTTTGTGGTCAATGTGATCTTATGGGAACTGATGTTTGCCGGATGTTATTATTGGAATGCTGCAGCTGCATTTTTAACTGTTAGTAGGCTGGAAGCATTTTATTTTCACGTTCCTCCCTGCAGAGTTTTCACATGTGACTTGATAACCAAGATGCTGCAGAGCGCTCTGTCTTAAAGATCCAGCAGAGCTCTGAAGCTCAGTGCTTAAAAGCTTCCTTGGATTAAGATAATGCCTAATAACCCCTTGGACAATTGTATCTTAGCTGCCTAAAGTTTCTCAGATGATAAACAGCAATTCAGGAAAGTGAAGATTTCCACTCAGCATTTGCCTTTTAACAAGATCTTGGAAGGTTGCTATACACCAATGTATTCAGGGACTCTGAAAATAGCGCAGGTTGGGGTGTCAGACCATAAAATGTACCATAAATGCACTAGTCACTAGTCACCCTATGTTATTAGTTTATTTTTCTTTTTCCTAAAAGCTGTAGTTGTCCAGCCATCTGACAGGTCTTGGATCTCTGTGAGTTTTCAACTTATTGAACCAAAAATCCTGGTGTTTCTTTGTGTAAAAACAAATGTGACTTTAAGTTCACTCTTCATAGCTGAGATGGAGCTCCGTGAGGAGTTGGCCCTATTAGTAACACATTTCTCTGAAAGAATGTGCTTGGTCTTGTTTCTGATAAGTTTCAAGTCATTAGAGATCTACAGGAACTGGGTGATTCCTTATCAAATCAAAAGACATTCTTATAATTTAATTGCATCTTGAACTCTTCCTTAGAAGCCTGAAGGAGGAATAGAGAAATTATATTAAATGCCATTGAAAGGCTTGTAGTTTAAAACAAAGCCAAGCAGTGCCTTGTACCAGCTTCTCCTACAGCTCCTTTCCCTTGAGCTACACTAATGTCCTAGAATAATTTCTCCTATCTTTTGGTTAACAAAAAAGATAGCCTTGTTTAAAGGACTGCTCTTTTAGGGCTGGTCAATAAATCGTATATTTAGAAAGTGAACTTGAATTTAATTTAATTAATGAATTCAAAAATTAATTAATTAAACTGCCCTGTGGACACTGTTAAACACACCACCGTGGCTGTCAGTGCTTCAGTGCTTATTCCCTTTGGCAGGGTTAAAAGCATCTATATGAAGAGTTTAATTTAGTTTAACCAATCCACTTTACAGACTACAGAGGATTAACTTTCACGGGTCTCCTCACTTGCAGAAACACATAGCCCTCTCAGAGGCTAGCCTGAACTGAAATGACATTGGGACATTTCTCCTGTAGCGAACGTTGTGCTAATTAGGCTGGTACGATACTGCTTTCTCTCTCTGAAGTTGGTGAGATTTTCCCCCCTGGATAAAACTGCTGTAGAAAGAGGGAGGAAGGGAAAGACTTAAATCAGGTTTAATTCGGGTGCACAGTGCACTCCGTGGTAGGCAATGCCTCACCAACTGCCTCAAAGAAGGAGGGCAGAGTTGGCATCTCCTCCTTGAGACCTTACAGATAAAATATGGATGAGGAGGTGGCCCTGTATACAGCTCTTCTAGTTTTTTATGAAGAACCTTTCCCCCGTATCATGGCTTAGTTGTTCCCTCCTATTTTTTTAGAAGCCCCCTTTTTTTGAAGGCTTTTTAAACTTCCTGTAATATGCATTTTGCTTGTTCCTTGAGGTAGTCCTTGTTCTAACCACGGATATGAGAGAAATAAGACTAATTGTAATAGTTCAGGAGAAGAAAGGGAGCAAGACTTATTCCTAGGGAAAGATTTGTTGCAGAAGTATAGTTCAGTTGCCAGGAGCAAGGAAGAAAGGGAGCGCATTTTAACCCTTGTATACAGAAAGGTTCATTCAAACAGATTTATTTTTTCCTTCCTTGTTACATAATGTCTTCCCTTGAAGAAGACTCACATAATGTGGAACAACTCTTACGCTGTTCCAATCCTGTCAAGACCCTTCCAGAAGGGAGAAAACCTGTTCTGCGGTTACTTATAAATATTGCAAAATGTGAGTATTGCTGGGATTTTTGTATGCACAAAGCGTAACATTGAAAGCTGTTCTACCTGCCTGTGGTAGAGTTCAGGGTGGGGACATGTGTGCAGATTCCCTGAACAGCCCAGAGTTTAAGCTGTTAAGGTCACTTAAGCCTTCCAAAAATGAGTTTCAGTAATCTGTGAGACATCACAGAAGAACGAAAGTGAGTTTCAAAATAGCTTTACTTTAAATAAAAACATACTTTGGGAATGCTACATGAAATGAAAACCGATGTGCTTGACCATAGTATTGACATGTTCATCAAACCACTCGACAGACGGCAAATATCCGTGCAGAATCAGTGCCAAAAGCTGGAGCAGCCAACCAGATGTGGAACAGACTGTGGCTGAGCCTGTCTGCTCCCTCAGGCTCTACAGAGAGAAGCTGCTTCTTGGAGCTACAATCCATTAATTCCGACCTGGATATCCCAAACTTGAGAGACACTAGAATCTCTTCTCCTTGTGAGGTGTTTCTGCTGTTGGGGATTTGGCTGATGAAAAGCCCAATAGGGAGAGTGTTGAAGTAGAAGCTCAAGGAAGTTTAGGATGGGGAGTAGCACATCAAATATCAGTTCCCTGCAAGTATTTAATAACATACCAAAGTGTGAAGCTGAGCGTGTTTGCTGGTTGTGAGTGTTCCAGTACATTCCTTGATCGGATGTCTATACTTCAGAAAACTGGGTTCTTACAGAGATTTTGCATGATACCAATTCAAAATAGACATCTATTGGGAGCCACTTCAGACTTGTTTTAACTGATTGAGTATTTATGCCAATAAACTTACTTGCTAAGATATTGCCAGGAAGCAATAGCTAGTCCAGTCCTGAGCAGCCAAAAAATCTGCTATGTATATAATTATACAATATCTCTGTGTAGGTGCCAAGACATAGCTCAGGGCACACAAGTTCCACCAGCACAGGAATAACAGATGTGATTTCTGTAAACAAACTGCAAGCAAACATGCTTAAAAATATTCAGAGGAACATTACAAAGGTCCCATTCTTCACAATGTTTTCTGAAATTAGCAAATGTTGAGGACTAAGTGCTGTGATGCAGTTGACTGAGTATCCAAGACTCACAATGAATATGAATTAATAATTGGCTGCACCTGTTCAGATCCGAGTAATGATGAAAAGCTACAAGAAATACTTCAATCATCCAGTGAACAAAGGGACTGCTGAGAAGTAATAACTTTTTGGGAACATAGTGATATAACCTGCTTAATTCTTGGGCAGCTAATGCTGTGTAGCAATGTTGTCTAGCTCTGTGAACAGGGCATGGCCCAAGACAGATCACTGGGGAAACTGCACCATCCACCAAGCAGTCAGAAACCTCTACCTACCCTCCTTCTTAAAAACACAAATCCTTCAATCCAGTTTGTACAAGAGATGAACTGTGGCTGGTCAGTGACTTTCTTTCTAAGTCACCTAAGAGAAAATAGGATGGGTTTGGAAAGTCCGGGGAAAGTAAACAGGCCAAGGAGAAAGATAAAAAAGAGCTCAAAGTGCCAATTCTGAGGTGGAAAAGCAACTATTTTGTGTAACAATGTTTTTATAATTGTTGAAAGAAGTGTAAATATTCTTCTGTAATTGTTATTAAGCATTGAAATAAGACTGTGGTGCTGAAACACAGAGTCATATGAACATATTGTGTTTAATGAATCAGAAATACCTATCTTACTGCATACTTGCGGGGGGGAAGTTTGACCCAAACAGTAAAAATTAAGTTGGAAAATTGGTGTTTGTGAACTAAAAACTCACTCCTGAGCTACTGAAGAGCAGCAGTGGGGACCGGTGACAGAGGGTTTTATAGCTAGACATACCCAGTAAGATTCAAGTTTGATTTCAGGAAGCTGTACTGCTCTCACCATCTCCCTGTGCGTTGCTGAATGAAGTACGTGCTCTCTTTATGTCTCACTGTCTCACCCTGGGATTTTTGTCTGCTTACACTGAAAATTCTTCTGTGTGATCTGTATCTTTCCATGTAGTTTATATTAACCGCTTCCTTAACTTTATTTAGCTGCTCCTTGGAATAATTTGGTTTTGATTAGTCTTAAAGTTGCAAAGTAACAGAAAATATCCCAATGGAAACAAAACAAGAGAGCTTTTTGGGTCACAGCTGCTATTCTGCTTTGACCTTTTTCCAAACACAGAGTGTTCTGCCCCATCACAGACCAAAAGCAATCTTGTGCACACTAGTTGCACATTTCCATCATAAAATGAGATTTACTTGTCCCGTAGGCAGCAAGATGAATCAAAAGCCAACACAGGGACAGCGATGCTAATGCATCTAATTGTAAACACAATCTTGTTTTGTGATGGGCCCCCACACTGACAGCCTGGAACAGATCCAATTCAGAGCACAAGGAGCTCCCACAAATGCATCATTGCCCTCCCTGCCAAAGGTGACATATCGCTGTTTCTCTGGGACTGAAGAACAAGTGTGAGTGCCCCAGAGGAGCTGGGTTTTACAACTCGCCTACTCCCAGAGCCATCTCATGACCCCCAGGAACTGCTGTTCTGCATAAAAGAACCCCATTAGACTTTGAATTCTGATTCTTGGCAATTCACAGATGAATAAAAGCTTGTCCCAGATCTGCAGATGGTGTGTGTCCAGATGAAGGAAGCAAAAATCACTCTGCAGAAAGCTGCAGGCTTTCTTCTTGCCTGTAAAATCACAGGGTCAGCCCAGCTATGAAGGAACACAATGTAATGGATGTATTCTTGCACTGTATTATAAAAAGATAGCTGCGGGTGCAGATTTAATAGTGAAAAGAAGTGACGTCCTACTGTACTATGGTGCTCCTGCTGCTATCTCTTCTCTGCCAAAAAGCTTTCGTACACTATTGTTGTTATGGAAAAACATTTTAATGAGGAAATACTACTCACTCATATGCAGTTTGTTTTCATGCAGAGGTGAGGCTGACTTTTTAAAGTTAAAACACATTGCTTACCTCCTCATTTTCTGTGGGAGTTAGATGCCAGATAACATACTTTTTCTCTCTGCACCCAAAGTGCAGATTATCTACATAATCTGTGTCTTAAAAAAATCTTACCATGGGCTCTAGTGTGCTATTTAGACTTGGTTTGCAAAAGATAAAAATAGCATACAGGAGCTATTTCTGCCCCTTGCAAAGCAATTCTAGTATTTCTTTGCCTGAATTCTCAGGCATATGTTCCCTCTGTCCTTCCTTGCATACAGTATTCACACGGCTAACTCTGTGTTTTACGTCTGCATTTTTCTTCTCCTCAGATTTTTCTTATCTGTTGTACCAAAAGGTCCCTTTAACTGCTCTCCAGTCTTTCTGTCTCATTGCAGTGGGCATATTTGCATAAATTTTACTGTGACGGTGTAGGAATCTCTACAAAGGAATTGGATAGAAGCGGGCAAGTGATTAGTTTCAAAATTTATAAAATATCTTGCATTTCCATGCAAATGCATCAACTGTGTTATTCACAAAGCTGCATTTTCAATATAGGAAACAGTTAAGCTAAAGAAAACAGGTCTTTAGAATTTTTGCCCCCTTTGTGTTGAAGGCATGTTGTATTAAAAGAGATTAAAAATGAAAATAGAGTTGTATATACATTTGCATATACTAAACATGTACATTTGCATGGACTGCTCTGAGGTTCTTCCAAGTGAGTATAATAAAATCCTTCTAAAATTGCCACTAAAATAAAAAATGTCAAGTAATGATCATAAATAGCATATTAAACATCATAACAAAATTGCCAGGAAAACCAGTACAAAACAAAGACACCTTAGAGCTAGAATATTATAAGAACTATACCATTTCTGCATTGCAAAATTAAAAATATACTCTCCTTCAGCTTTATGTCCTCCTGTTTCCTCATAAGCTATAAGCGGGAAATGATAGTGCCTGCAATGCCCATAATTCATTATATGATCACATAATGTCTGATAGGGAATATTCTAACACCTTTAGTTGTCTTTTTTTCTGAGCATAGTATAATAAATATCATGGGGAGAACAGTTTTCACTGCAGATTAAAGTCAAGCTTGGAGGCAGAGGAGGGCAGAACGTGCCTTCTTTTTCCAGTTGAAACTTACCTGGGGAAACCTCTTTCCAAAAAATCTCATGTAAAAGGAAAATTGAATTATCACACTTCTTAAAACACGATACTTTGTTACAAAAGAACAATATTCAAATTTACATCCATTTTAAAAATATAAAACAAAAATTAAACATCTGATTTGACTTGATGCCATTGAACTTCGGCATTCGGAAATTTAAAGCTTTCAGCTTTTGGATTGCCATGCTTTTCAGAAAAACAGGCTCCTCCTTTTTCTCCTCCCACCCTGGAACCTCAAATCTGGAAAATATTTAAAACAGCATGTAAATATTATCTGTTTTCCTTGTTTCCCACTCACCCCCATTTTCCTGTATTTTTCCAATCATTTCCAGTTGTCTGAAAGATGTGATAGTACAGCAGAATGGAAATAAAAATCATTATATACAATAAGCCCAAAAGAACATACAGGTGTTTGGGCTTGTGTATCTGTGCAAAAGATCTCTAATGTTCACATATCCTCTAGAGATACAGACTTTTAAATAAAACACTTCAAGTCATATGTTTGCCAAAGAAAATGCCAATGTCTAACTAAATATTTCCTGCTAAGCAAAGTGTTTGGAAAGTTAGTCTCTTACTTAGCTTCCTGGTCATTGCCATGTGGGTTGTCATACTATGTATAAGTAATTTTCGAACAACAGAATCCCATGTGCACCCCTTGGAGGAGTATTTAAGTAGTAATGCTCCTGGGTTCTTTGTTAGAAGCTTCTCAGGTATATTCATCACACATTTGCTTCAAACCAAAAACTATTAATCTGTGTTGCGTATTCTATTAGTATTAAATTTTCTTGTCTAAGTTGGAAAAAACAGAGGAGGACAAGTAGAGATAATGTAAATTGTAGTTTTCCTTCCTCCAGTGGGATGGATGCTCTTTTTCTTTTGGCATAACTGATATAATCCTGAATTTGGTTCCAGCCTGTGCTAGCAACTGACAGTCACAGAAGGAAAATCTGGTACTTAGTGATGGTGGACCTAGAGAGTCATTATTCATTTTTTTCTTTCTTTCTCATGAGTCCCGATACTGAGGGAAATACATGACATGGCTTACTGTGATAGCCTAAGCTTCTTCCCAGTAAGTTCTGTTTGTTTGTTTTACTGTTATGTAGACTTCATGGTCATTTTCTGCTGGAGTGATGTTTAGAAGTTAATTGTTTTTTATTCAAAGTAACTTTATTGTGCCATGACAGCCATTCATAAGCTAAGATGGATTGTTAGGATATACTAACGGATATCCTGTTGAGGGGAAATTTGTCTCTTGCAGTTCAATTCAATGAGTCAAGCTGCAATCCACTATTACGTAAGTATTTATAATGGTATGGGGCGCCAATGCACACAAAGGAAAAGATCCACCCTAATGACAGTTGAGTACCTAATCCTGTGGTAATGTTCAGTTTTCTATGCAAGCTAGTGGAAGGTAGTAGTGACTTTTATGGGCTGCAACTTTCCTTCGAAAATTAAAATGCTACATGTTGCTGGTATCAACCAGCACCTAAAGCAGAAGTGTCAATATACTTTGCCACTTAGTCTTTCTGAAATAGATTTTTTTTCCCCCAAAAATAGCAATTAGATCCAAACTGTCTTTTGTTCTCTGTCCACTGGAGCCAATGGCCTTCCAGAGAGAGAAGCTGAGGTCAGGATTTTGCCCACAGTCATGATCTACCTTAAAATGCCACTTATTGCTCCTGGTGAGGGTCAGTAAAGGCTGCCATTGAACTAGATCTATATTTAATGAGACTTGCTACAGTAGACAAGGACAAATTATTCCAGAAAGAGTGGTTGAAACATGCTCCTGGGGTTTTATGGTTGCATGGTGTAATCCAGCCCTTGGCAAATCTGTTGTCCTACCAGTATTTTTCCAGCTGGCGGTTCTTGTATAGAATTGTTCCAGTTCTGCACAGAGGTAAAATATATTGCACGTATATCTCTAAATCTGAAAAGGTAATTATGCTGGATTAATAGTCTGACTTTAAAAAAGTAGAGCTTTTTTTAGTAATATTCTAGCCGATGCCGAAACAAATGTGGTAGAAATACTCTGTGGATATTAAATTTATTTTAAAGCCCATTATAACTGAAAGAAATTGCAAAAATTCTAATTTTAAATTGCAAAATATGGAATTGCATATTTAGGATCTCCAGAATCTTGGTATAGTCAGATACGAACCATTTGTGGAAAAGCAATGACTGATGCATGGAATATGGCCCATGGTATATGTGTTCAATTAACTAATGTCTGTGTATGCCAATCCTCACAGCATTTGAGTGACTGCTTTGCAAAAGTCGGAATCAGGTTCTGAGAATGTAGAAAGCCTGTATTTTCTATTCATAAAGCTTGTCAAGGTTGAGTGCTTGGAAATCTTGAAAAGCCAAGGATTGGAATCTCAGGTATGTCCTTTTTGTACCAATAGTGAGTTTGAAAATCCTAGCTCCCAGGCTGTGCAAGCAGCTGGGATTTTTTTATATTTCCTCATTTCAGAGTAAACTTTGTGTGTGCATTAAAATTTTGTGAATGGAATTGTTTCTAATCAAATACTCAGCCTACTTTTTGCAAAGTAAAAACCCCATGGTTTAATTCTAGATAATTTTAAGTAGTTTGTAAAACTTGTAGCAAATTGCTGCTGAACCACTATTGCAATGTTGAGATTAAAAACTGAATTATCATTATAATAAAGTCAAAGTAATCAACAAGCTTAAATGAACATGCTGAATATCTTTGTTTCAACAAACCTTTTTGCTTCTAAGACACAAAGTGACAATCTAGCATACATTCCTAAGTTTGCTTTGGTCTCATTATTCCTTTTGTGTGAGTTACTGAGTGGAATTACTCCTTGTCCTGAAACTAGACAATCCCACAGGGACTTGTAGTAGCCTGTAGGATCAGAATTTTAAATTTGAGGTGTTATATTGCCTTTCAATGAGAGTTGAATGAATAAATTATAACAACTTATTTAATTGCTTCCTTTGGCTTGTAAGCAAGAACCTAGATATTTCACAGTTCTTGATTACTAATAGTTTCGGAGAAGGTGGATGGTCTATAAAGAAGCATGAAGATTTGCAGCTAGTGGTGAGACCTTGGGGTGGAAACAGCAGTAGACCGCAACCCTGCTAGAAATGTGTTTAGAATTTTTTAGGAGTTTATCAATATTTTGTAGATGTCTAGTACTGAGTGGTATCTGTTGTATTAAGAATACTGATCCTGAATCTGCAGTTCAATGACCATTCGTTAACTACATGCCATTAATAACACTATTAGCCACTTCAATACTGATTTGGTTCAAACTATATGAACTGACTAGTTTTTTCCTGTGACAGGATGCACTTGTTCCTCATCAGCAAATGGCATAGTATGGATTGCACTTAATTGAAAAGGCAAAACTATTGATCCTTTACCCTGTGTAGTACTTCTCATATCAAACCTAAATTCATTGTAAGAGTTATTACTTAAATTCATGATCAAAACCCACTTACTCACAGGTAAAAGTAAAAGGGGGAAGAAGACACCAAAACTTATTTTCTCCACCTATGGCTCCATTTTCCACTCCTTACAAGCCAAAAGTGCTCGGTGATGAATGGTGCAGCAGATAATCAAAAGGAGAAAAAAATGAACATGATAGATTTTCCTCAGGAATTAAAAAAATCCTCATAGCATATTAGTGAGATTTCACAAGGGAACATTGAATTACAATATCTGTGCACTCATTCTTTCAACTGCCTATGAACTCATTATTGGTGCTTCCTAGAATATACAGTATACCAAAGAATAAAATCACTTTTGAAACAATTTTTTGAGTTTTGTAAATGTAAGTCATGAAGACCTTTGCTGTTCCTGTGTTCATCTAAAAAATTTTGCATTAGCAATACTTGAATAGAAACAAGACAGGAAATTAATAAAACCCTGTGAAAATCTTTTCATGGTATATTACTTAAGCTGTGAATCAGATGAGGAACTTGTCTAAACAGATTAATTTCAATGGTACATAGCTTGTACAAAGTCATTATGATGTACACATACCTTACCACAGCCAAAGTACTTTTGTTTTTTGAAAGGCTCTATTAGAGGTAAAATCTGTAGAGACAAGTTGGTAAGCAGTCCCTTAGCCCCCAGGATATTGTAAACAGTGCTGACAGCTGTTACTGACCTTTGAGTGCTGCATATGTCCGCGCTGGCTGGTGCCTCTTCTCAAAACATACGATGTGAAGGGAGAAAGTACTTGCTTGCTGCTTCTTTTGATGGAGATTTGGATGATTCAAACTCCAGACATTTGAAGAAAATAAAAATGTTTGAATGCCTTATGAATGAGTCACAATGCAATTTTGGATCCTTCTGTTGGCATGACAAAGTATCCATTGTAGAGAAAGGATTTCCTGATCTTGAAAGTGCTACTGAACCATTTGCTTATAAGAACAAACTTTTTGCAAAATCTCTGCCTCTAAAAAATGCCCTTTTAAGCTTTCCATTCAAGACATGACTTGTTTTTCTGTCAAGCACTCTCAGTAGTGTTTACTCTGCATTTTCATTGCTGTAAGTTCTTATTTTCAGGCATCTTGGAAAGGAGAAAGAAGCAGTAACTAACATTTTACTGAGGGCAGGCAGAAAGATTTGGAATTTGCTACCTCAAGATCATTACTCTATCCCTCTTCAGTTTCTGCCTTAAATCAGCCCATGTTTCTTTTCAAATAGGTTTTATTTCTATGATAGTCTACATTGCCGAGCTTTGTAAAAAAGGGGAACAAAACATAGAATGATTACCTATTAATGAATCGAATGTGAAAGTAATACAAAAGTAGTAAAAGAAAACAACAGTAACCAAGTAAGCAGAGCAAAAAAATCATGAAATGTTGCCCATGTATTCTAGGATAAATGGAAAAACCAGGGATCTTGATGTGCTTTCTCCTAAAATTGCCCAAAGGCCACGTAGTGTGTCATGCTTTAAATTTGTGCTCTATTTTTACGCTTAAAAACATCAAGGTGTGTATGCATGCCTGTATTGAAATTCTAGCATTCACAAGTTTGATATGTTTAAAGCATTACCAATGGCTAATTTAAAAAATGTCATTCTTATTGCATGTTCATTCTCAGGATATGGGAAAACCAAGAAAGCAATTAAATTATACCACTCTGGAAAACACTTTACCAATATTTTTATTTAGAAATAGGTTGACCAGTGCTCTGCTGAGATACCTGAGATAGGTTTTCTATTTGCCTTCTCCATCATAAAAATCACCTGTGTCTACTCACATGCAGACTGCAGTATACCCCACACCTTAGTTATCCACTTTAAGAGGCAATGTGCAATGTTTGCATAGTATTTTAAACATTAGCTGAAATATTTTTCTAGAAAGTGATTAGTTGAAACACACACTGTTATCTGTTTTTTCTTGATACTTTTATGCTACTTTATAACTTACTTCTTCACAGTAAGAGTCATTGGGCACTGGAACAGGCTGCCCAGGGAGGTGGTCGAGTCGCCTTCCCTGGAGGTGTTTAAGGAACGGGTGGGTGAAGTGCTGAGGGACATGGTTTAGGGAGTGTTAGGAATGGTTGGACTCGATGATCCAATGGGTCCTTTCCAACCCTGTGATTCTGTGATAACACATTTGCATTTTTTAAAAATTCTACCGTCTGCCATTATACATTTAACATCAAATAATTACTTGATTTACATGCGAATAAAAAATCGGTCTTGTGGTGTCAAAACTTGGACTTCAGGAAATCTGAATTGCAAGTGCATTCACAGTTATCAACAGAAATTTGCTACCTTATTGCAGTAACTGAGATAGCCGAACACAGCTTCTTGAGTAAGAAAGTACTGAGCACTATGCGAGCCTTAAAAGGTCATTACAGAGAGTCATGCTTACTACCTACATATGCCCGGTATCTAAGTGTTTCCTAGGTTGGACAAATTCCCAGATCCTAAGCTATGGGAAAAATAGCTTTGAGATATCCAAGGCTCAGTACGTATTTTTGGTTTAATGAGTATGTTCATAGATTGCCTTTTCAAATATATAGGAGACAGTGATCAAGCCAAGATGTTTATTTTAACTCACACTTTTAGTTGTAGAAATGTCTGTGCCACAAACTCAGAAATGTTGACACTTCATTGCAAAATTAATTAGTAAGGAGAAAAAGAAGGGGAGAAATGTTTCTTTCTAACACAAATTCAGTATATATTACTTTCATCCATGAAAAGAGTTCAAGTATAATATTACCTTTCTCTCCTACATCAAAGGAAGAATATTAAAGGCAGAGCTATGACATGTAAGGTTTTCTTTAAATCAATGAAAACACAATACAAAAGTATTTCATCTTTTCCTCCCCAAATAATTATAATGCTGTGTCTTAAGGACACGGTGCAGCCACAGCAATTCTTCAGAAAGCATGATTATTTTAGAAAAGGCAAAAGGGAAAAGAAAGATGACTTTTATCCAACCTCAATGATATTCTAAACCTAAAGCAACCTTATATTCACTTAATAGTCACTCAACATTACTAGCAGAGCCTACAGGCAGACCGGACTGGTCTTTGTTATGAAAGTCAGCCCCCACCACACTCCCACACACCTTCACCCTTACACCCTAAGATGGATGGGAGGCCAGCTCTTGGCATCCACTGCTGCTGCCAGCACCACTGGTCGGCATGGACTGGCTCACGGGTGCTGCTGGACTTGCTGTCCACACGAAGCATGCCCTGGCCTCAGGAAGATTTGTTGAGGACTATCTCAGCTTGGGTCTTCTTCAGCTTCAAAAACATGCTCTCACTCACTCAAGGTAAGGGCAAATAAACCAATCTCGGTGTTGAATAAAGCCAGTCCCAGCAAGAAAAGGTAAACCATATACCAAGTGTGTGTTGTGGACACTACTCAGAGTCTGGGAACCATAAAACTACTTGTTCATCACTCTGACTCCTACCTTAGCAAGCTGCAGAAGTCACCAAACAAATGCATATTAGCAGAGCCAGAAAGCCTTCAGAAGATGAGGTAACTACACACTGCGGACACCGATAGCTGTGCCCTAGTTATCAGATGTTCCATGCTGTTCACCATCTTCAGTGACCATGCCACTTGTAACTGGTCTAAGAAAGATTCACTCAATTTTCTCACATTTCCCCATGGTTCTCACACCCTGGTATTTTATGATAAACCATTGAATTCAGTAAGGAAGCTTGTTCACAGTTTGTTGTAACCATGAGTGGATAGACGCTAGGAAAAGAGGTCATGCAGCTATTGGTGTAGGTTTTCTGCATTTCAAAGATGAAATGCCAAATTTGAAAGAAACCCTATTCAAACAACTTAATCAGCAGCAAAGAGAGAGCCCATTGTTTGCAGCCAGTGGTCCACGAGGCACCATGGAGGGGCCACATGGCTGGCGTGTATCTCACCTTCCTAAGCAGCCCTCCACACACCCTGAGACTCCACCACTGGTACTTCGTTTGAAGCACATTGTTCAGGTTTAGCATTACTGAACAACATCTACAGTGTTTTGTGCCTGTAAAAGTCAGGACAACAGAATTAACTATGGGGCAAACACTACACACAGCTTGGGGTTTTTTTTTGTGGTATTTACGTTGGCAGTGTTGTTTGGAAGCATGTGTTTTAGTCAGAGCATTTATCTTTCCATGCATAAAAGAAGTAGACACCAGATTTGCTTTTAGTGAAGGTGGAATACTATATTTCATGGTCTGTTTTTTTAAACAGCATTTTCCTTGTTTATTTTTTTCTTTCCCATTTGTTTTAGCTACACTGCTTTATTGTATTTTTTCTGAACTTTTCTTTCCTATAGTCTTTTCCACTGCATACTTTTGCTAAAGCTTAATTTACTTGTGAATATTTTGATTTGCTCTCCTTACCTTGGCTGCCATATTTTGCTGCTGCTAATCCTTACAACTTTTGGACAAAGTTAGCTATGTTTTTTTGTTCACATAAAGACTGTCTGCTTCTAGTTTATTTTTGATTCAGTTGTACATAATTATATAACTGTGGGCTTCAATAGATGGATATTGAAAATAAGAATGAACTGCTATAACTTGAAGTTAATGTATTTATTGACAGTTATTTTTCATACTATTTCTCAGTTACAGCTGTTTGATATTCTAATTGCAAAACTGAGGCTATAATTTCTTTTTAGGCTGATTGATAACAACTACTGAAGAAACAGGAAAAATATACTGGAGCTGTTGCCAGCAGATATTTCAAATTCATGACTACAGTAAGAGAAAAACTTGCACCATTGTTGTTTCTTCTGTTGATGAACAGAAGATAACTGACATATACAGGCCTTTTCTCCATTCAGAATACTTGAAATACATGTTTTTATGTGCTACCTTGACAAAACTGACCCTGACATTCACCTTTTTTTCTGGGGCTCCGTGCACCTTCCTTTCTAGACAGCAATACTATCCTGCTATGTAGATGAATGAGTGTTTCCATCCTGTAAAAATGCAGTATCCATCCTGTAGCAATATCACATTTCTGAGTTGACCAGAAATTAGAGTATTCCAGTGATGATAAAATTGAAACGCTCCTAATGAACATGCTGCAGTGAATGCTTATATTTCCATAGCAATTCTTACAAAATAACAGGCTTCTGAGCCTCGGAATTGCTCCTGTGATATGAGCTCTGTTTCATATCCTTTGGGGTTTCAGTAATCAAGACATTCAGAGTTGCATATAATACACTCTTCAAAGACTTTTTTTTGCTCACGGGAGAAAATAGTGCTTTCAGTGTGTCACTGTTTGAAGAAAGGATTTGACAGCATTTATAGAAAAGTTCTTCAAATTTTAATAAATAATATATAAGATGTCACAGAAAACAAACATAGAGGAGATGTTGAATCATACTATCACTGTCTTTCCGTAAAAAATCCAAAACAGTATAAAGAAGGTATAAAATTTTGAATTCCGCATGTGTCCTGTTCACCACTGAGCTGTGTGACAGGGCTAAGTTCTTAAAGGTGCTGAGTGGATTTTCACCTTTCAACCAATGCTGTTCAGTACAGCACTGTGTCCGCATGAGTCAAATGTTCCAAACTGTTCCTTGTTCCACATTGTGTCTCCTACATGAGTAGTGATGGTCCCAAGCGGTGCTCATTGGTTTGGTAATCTTTCTTCATAAATATTTTCTTTCTGATTGCTGTTATTCAGCAGTGTTATGACAGAAAATACTAGTTTTGCCTGACCATCCCCTCTTCCTTGTGTATTAGAAAGTTTATTAGTACTGGTGAGTCAGGGGAATGATTGTTTAAGTACTGACACAATTACTGCAGTTTATTTTGGAAATAAATTGCTGAGAAGGAGGCTCTAAGGAAAACATTTTCTGATGCTGCAAATAACCCCTACAAAACTTGACCTTGTAGTTCTTACAAAACAAGACCTTTTCTTATGTTTTATAGCAACCTTGTGAAGTTAGCTTGCATTACCTGGTGGCAAATTTCAAACTCCAGAAATTGTACATAAAAGGCAAATAAGTTTCAGTCATTGCTCTAACTTCTGTCAGGGGTCTGCACAATATTTCGCATTGAGTGGACACTTTCTAGAAGAAAGAAGTGCATGCTTCTCTCCAGCAGCTCTGCCAAACTACCAAGACTGAGTGGGCAGCCCTAAGGTCTGCACTGTTCATCCTGATGAGGAAACAATACAAAACATTGCAAAGAGAGAGGGGAAGGGTAGATGAAACCACACGGAAGTTTTTAAAGTAAATTATTGAGCAATGTAGGGTGAGCTAAAGTACTGCTTAATGCCTGAGAGCGAAACACTTCTAATTCTTAAATACTGCATCTTTTTTCTTTACTTTGGGGACCACAGAATGCTCTTAAGCACGATTTCCAAGCCTTTATTAATCAAGGGAGAAGAAACTCAGTATTCTTTGGACTGTATTATTTGCTGCAATGTACTTAGGCTAAATGATGCATCCAGTTTACAATGAGTATTTTGACAGTCCAAAGAGATGCATTAGTTATTCTGGATTAACTCATTTTCTAGGGGAGTGGGAAAATTTGTGATCTAGTCTTATGGTATGAGAAAATAGGCCTACACACTGTCCACATGATACAAGCAGAATCGTGGACTTCATTTCCCAAGGTAATGTTCCAAAACACTGAAGGAATTTCATTTGGAAATACACTGCAAGGTTTGCAAAGATGTGGTTGAGGTGGGTCACCTGAAGCTTCTGATTATTAAATCCATGATATGCTAAGAATTTCTCCTGTCAATGTTTCTCTGCAGATTATATGGTGATCTTTGGTTTAGCCAAATCTCTTCATTAAACAAGAGGAAGGTTGTGAAACTAATTCCTACAGCCATCCATGAGAATCAGATGCCATTGCACAGAAGCAGCTGCCCTGATGTGTTAGTTCAGGGATGCTGTACAGGATCCATGGCCATTTCATCTCAATTCTACTACATGCAGAATGATAGAATGGAGGGGTTTTACAAACATTTCACCAGCTTGGGGAAAGTATCAACATAACTTCAAGAGGTATGACTGAGGTGGGATTTAACTATACCCATTTAGGTTGGATTTCATAGTATCATAGTATAGTAAGGGTTGGAAGAGACCTTAAAGATCATCTAGTTCCAACCACCCTGCCATGGGCAGGGACATCCCACTAGATCAGGCTGCCCAACGCCCCATCCTACCTGGCCTTGAACCCCTCCAGGGATGGGGCATCCACAACCTCCCTGGGCAACCTGTTCCCATGTCTCAACACTCTCATAGTGAAGAATTTTTTCCTAATGTCCAGTCTAAATCTATCCCTCTCCAGTTTATACCCATTCCTCCTGGTACTATCCCCACAAGCCTTTATGAATAGCCCCTCTCCACCTTTCCTGTAGGCCCTCTTCAGATACTGGAAGGTGGCTATAAGATCTCCTTGGAGCCTTCTCTTCTCCAGACTGAACAAGCCCACTCTCTCAGCCTGTCCTCATAGGGAAGGTGCTTCAGCCCTCCAATCATCTTTGTAGCCCTCCTCTAGACCTGTTCCAACAGCTCCATATCCTTCTTACACTGAGGACTCCAGAACACAGTATTCCAGATAAGGTCCACAAGAGAGGAGTAGAGGGGCAGAATCACTTCCCTCGACCTGCTGGCCACACTTCTTTTGATGCAGCACAAGACACGGTTGGCTTTCTGGGCTGCGAGTGCACATTGCCAGCTCATGTCGAGCTTCTCATCGACCAGCACCCCCAAGTCCTTCTCTGCAGAGCTGCTCTCAAGCACATCATCCCCCATCCTGTACTGAAAACAGGGATTGCCACGACCCAGGTGGAGGACCTTACGCTTGGCCTTGTTGAACCTCATGAGGTTCTCATAGGCCCACTTCTCCAGCCTGTCCAGTTCCCTCTGGATGACATCCCATCCATCCGGTGTGGCAACTACACCACTCAGCTTGGTGTCATCTGCAAACTTGCTGAGGTTGCACTCGATCTCGCTGTCAAGATATTAAAGAGCACTGGTCCCAGTATGGACCCGAGGGACACCACTCATCACGGATCTCCATCTGGACTTTGGGCCATTGACTGCTACTCTCTGAATACGACCATCCAAACAGTTTCTTATCCACCTTACCAACCACCCATCAAATCCATCTCTCTCCAATTTAGAGAGAAGGATGTTGTGGGGGACCATGTCAAAGGCTTTACAGAAGTCTAGATAGACCAAATCCATTGGTTTACCCATGTCCGTTGCCGCCATTACCCCATCATAGAAAGCCACTAAGCTGGTCAGACAGGACTTGCCCCTGGTGAAGCTGTGCTGGCTGCCGTTAATCACCTCCCTGTCCTCCATGTGCTTCAGCATAGCTTCTAGAAGGATCTGTTCCATGATCTCCCCAGGCATAGAGGTGAGGCTGACAGGTTGGTAGTTCTCAGAATCGTCTTTTCTATCCTTGTTAAAAATGGGCACAACATTACCCTTTTTCGAGTCACCAGGGACTTCTCCTGATTGCCATGACTTTTCAAATATCATGGAGAGTGGCTTGGCAACCACATTTGCCAATTTCCTTAGAACTCTGGGATGCATCTCATCAGGTCCTATGGACTTACATATGTTCAGGTTCCTCAGGTGTTCGCTAACCTGATCCTCCTCTAATGTGGGAGGGGATCTACCCCCCTGGTCACCATCTTGCTGTCCCATGACCCAGGAGGGATGATGAGAGCAGTTATCAGTGAAGACTGAAGCAAAAATATTGTTAAGTACCTCAGCCTTTTCCTCATCTGTTGATACATGATCCCCATTTCCAGTCATGAGTGAGGGTACATTCTCTTTGATCTTCCTCTTTTGATTGATGTACCTGTAAAAGCCCTTCTTGTTGGTCTTTACTTCCCTTGCCAAGTTCAGCTCCAGCTGCGCCTTAGCCTTCCTGACTTCATCCCTACACAGCCGGGCAGCGTCTCTATACACGTCCCAGGTTACCTGTCCCTGCTTGCACTGCCTGTGCAGTTCCTTCTTCTTTTTCAGTTTAACCAGCAGGTCTCAACTCAGCCATGCCGGTCTTTCCCCTTTCCTGCCTGATGTTCTACATATGGAGACTGAGCGCTCTTGCACCTTGTGAAGCTTCCTTAAATATTTTCCAGCTCTGCTCCTCTCCCTTGTCTCAGAGGACCATGTCCCAGCAGGTCCTACTGAGTAATTCCTTGAAGAGCTGGAAGTCTGCTTTCCTGAAATTTAGTGTCCTGACTATACTCCTTACCTGTCCCATATCCCTCCGGACCTTGAACTCCATCAGTGCATGATCACTGCAGCTCAGGCTGCCACTGATCCTAACATCACTAATGAGTTCATTTGTATTGGTGACCATAAAGTCCGGTATTGCTTCTCCTCAGGTGGGGGTCTCTATTAGCTGGACTAAATTATCTTCAATGCACTCCAGGAGTCTCCTGGATTGCCTACAGCTTGCCATGCTACTTCTCCAGCATATGTCTGGGAGGTTGAAGTCTTGGTCTTGCTCATGTTTATGTGAACATGAGTTTGGCCTTACAGCAGTCCATGGGAAAGATACCGGGCAGTTTTACATATATCAAAGTACAGTCTAAATAGCTGCAAAGGTGCCCATTAATTAAAGATATCTCTGCTTATGATCCCAGTGGCTGCAATACTGCTAACATAAGTTTTGTTGCAAACTTGCAACATATCTAATATACTATGTGAGATCATTTGGAGTACTACATCAGGTGCATCTTCACTCAGGAGATAAAAATATGGCACTATAGAATATACCTTTATGAATGTGTATTTTAAATTTGCTCTCTCTGCATAGCGATATGCCAGTGAGAGCATGAGGAAGTAATTTACCCACTGCCTCACTCCAGAAATGTGTGTGAAAACACGCGCATCTGAAACAACCTGAATTCTAAGATTTAGGTAGCACCAAAATGGCTAATGTTTACGAAAGCCAAAGCTGTTTTATTTTTTCTCTACCGAAAATAAAACCTAATAACCTGTCGTACATCTGGGCTCAAGGTATTGGGGTCTGTCACTGTGAAACACAGTTTCCAGATCAGAGCACGTAAAGTGAGCTGTAAACCATACTAAAAGATGATTTTATATAACCTTGGTGTCTTTCCTCATGCAGAATATGGTTGTTCATCTTTATTAGGTGTGCTGTGGAAGACTTCCATTAATATTGGTCTAATATGAAAAATAACCCACAAAACTCAGGAACTTGTTATGCTGACCCTTTCCAAGACTCAGGGAAGTAAGGCCAAGAGATAAATCATCCACAAGCTTAAGGCAGAATGGGCTGCACAATTTTGATTTATGTTAGACCTCTTTAGGGACTATGTTGTAGTTTGGAGCTTTGACCAGGTCAGGATTTTGTGGTGTAATATATTCACAGGCATACAGAGCCAGCTATAGTAATGCATTTTCTATCCACATATTCAGCTAATTTATCTAAAATCCCGTTGCTATTAGCGTACTATGTGAAATATTTGCCATTTTATGGTAATCAGCAGCAAATCCAGGCCTGGCTTCGATAGTCTTTTCTCTTACATTGCACTTCCACAGCATTTCCCACAGGCAGCAGGCCAGCTGGTCACTCGATGCCAATGGACATGGTTCCTTTTGTGACATCTATTGAAGACAGCCTAATAGGCAGATCTCGGAAGTTTTCATACAATTGCACTTTACTTAGCAGAAAACAAGCAGTAAAACCAATAAATGACTGCCCTTTCCCCAGATTCTAATACACCCCTCTGTTTATATTTAATAATAATAAACCATAAACAAGCACAATAGCGCATTTTCATTTATACTCTGTCAGGAAAAGAAAAGCGTATCTAAGTATTATTGAGCATAATACAGGATTTTGATAGCTTTCACAGTTTTCTTCTGCTGACTGATCCGTATTTCTGCTCTTATCAGCTACAGCTGAACCCAGCAACACTGCAGATGGGAAAGACAAGACTCATCGCATCTTCTTCTCTGTCACTTATCAGTGAAAGCACATTGACTCACTCAGTGATGATGGAAGACAGGGAAAAGAGGTAAGTACAGTTCCCTTGGTCTCCCTTCACACCATACTTATTTTTCTACAAAGGGAACACAACACAATTTACATGCAGCTGTACTTTTGTAAGTACTAAGGAATTCATACTCTTGAGTTTGGTGCTGAAAAGTGCTGTAGAAATAGAAAATGGTAATATTCAGAATTGGTAAAAAATAATATCAGTTCTGCAGCTAAATCCAGTTTTTTGTTTTATGTGCATTTGGCCCCCAACCACCATTGAAAAATATAAAACTTCCCAGAATATTTGATTTAGACTTTATCTGAGTGTTTCCCCTTGGATAAGACTGAAAAATTTTGTTTTAACTCGGTCATATAGAAGGTTAATATTTTGATAGCACATTTCACACAGGAAAAATGTGGAAAAATTAATACATCCTTGTGAAATGTCTCCTGTAATCTTTTCAGCCATGTGGACAAACAGTTGATTTAACAATTTTCACTGCACCTCACTGTTAAGACAAATAAAAATTTTAAAAGAAAATAAGTTACTCATAAACTAAGATTTTTTTAAAAAAAAGCCTAATATTTCAGTGATTTGTTGCCTTTGACCTACCAATTTCTCTGATGAATAAACCAAATCTTAGCCATCTGGTTTCAGTTATCTGGCACAAGTACATCTGTCTTGTAGTTTAATCTTTGATTAAACTGAGAAGGGAAATGAATAATTTAATTTAATTGCATTTCTGTTTGGAAGATTAATTTGCAGGATTAGAAGTTGTCTACCCTCCCAGGTCACAAGTGGAGATGAACCCTATGTCCTTAGTCTATTCCTTTGTGGATATTTGCCTTGCATCATGAAGGATGCATATATGAGACTGCTGATGGCATTACATCAGAAGAAGGATCTGGGCTGGAAAAAGAAAAAGATTAGTGAGCAAAATGTACTAAGAGCTGCATGGTGTACTCAAAGATAACTTGCTTGCTTGTAGTTCAGTCTGGCTCTAGCTCACTAATTTTTTCACTGAGATGAAGAATCAAATTTCCTCTCTTTTTTTCCTTGTAACCTTTCTAAAGCTGCTGGAAGAGTGCAGAGCTGTCTTAGATAACCAAGTATACATGAGAAATTCTGGTCATGCCAAAATCAGGAAATTATTTGAAATTTCTCTAGAGATAACACTGATAATTTAAAATGTAGCTGGATTTACTTACTGTTGCTGCAAGATAATTGAAAATGGTCTCTAGACGATGGATAGACCTTTGGGCACTACAGATTTTTCTTCTTCACAGGATAGAAGAATTTCTCTGGAAACACTCCAGATCACTCAAACGCATGTTATTTCCTCAGCTTCTAGGATAAGAACAGCAGAAAATTATTTTAATCTTTCCAGGTTGCAGAGTTAAGCAACTTCAGATTTTATGAACACACATTCCTTTCAACTGAAAGTACAATCTAATTAAACTCAGGAGAGGGCTAATAACATTAATCAAGGGTATATGAAAATTACTCACTTGTCTCTGTTTCTTAAGCAATAATTCAGATGAACAGATAAAGCATGCCACCTACAGTTAAGGTCAGGAATCTTGGTGTCTTCTGGGGTACCTGTTTTGAGTTTCTACCGTGACCAGAATATGAATGAATAGTTGCTAAGTCACAGTAACTGCATCATACTGAGCAAGGTAATTAATTGCTGAAACTGGATGATATTGGCACAAATAAAATAAAGAAGCTTTAGAAAGTGATTGCCGTGGAGGCATGGGCATTCAACTTATTACTTTAGTCAAGAGCACATGCGGTTTCTTATGTGAGCATATATAGTATTGTTAAAGACACAGAAGTCAGTGTGCTGGGCTCCAGCCTGGCCACGTGAAAATTTACAGCAAGAACGGTGAGAACGGTGAGAAGTTGAAATACTGAGAGGAATTTTCCACCATTATGCTAATGTCGTGAGAGGGAGTTAAGAGGAATATAGTTTAAGAAGAATGCAATATGCTAGAAAAGGAGGTGGGTTTTTTTTTCTAAAGAAAGGACTATTAGACTACACAAACTGCCTTAATAGGAAGCATTCACTACTTCAAGATATTTTACAATAATGACAATAGCTGAATGCACAGTTTTGAGTGTTGATCAGGCTGTTTTAGTTAGAAGAAGAAATGCTAGAGGTAAATGAAACCTGATGTGAAGTATTTAACACATCTTTCTTGCCTATTATGAAGAGCTCCTGATAGTACAGCTGCCTTGCTGACTGTTTCAGTTTAGTTACTCAAGCACAGTGAGTGTGTTTCAGTCATTTAGATAGTGAATTCTTGCCCTTCTGACATCGTCCAGTTCCTAGTATTCTGTGACTCCCTGCTTTCCATGCAGAATGATGCATACGCTGCTTCAAAATGTTGGGTCACGCAAAGAGTATCGAAGACTGTGCTCTCAGCAAATGAACACAGTGTCTGAAATCTCAATATGTAGGATATTTTCCCAACTTTTGATAGCAAAACAAATCTGAGCAGAGTTTGCGCAAACAACAGTCCCTTAAATTTTAAAGCTGACCAAGCTACGAATTCTTTGGGCATTATTAAAGTCACTGAACTTGTGTAATACACTAGCACGGGTTTGATGCTATGTTTGTTAAGCAGCCAAAGTTAACGAAATTGCAATTTTGCTTTCTATTTGGGTTTCAACTTTGTCTTTAGTTTAACTGCTGGTAACCTAGACCTCCTTATCCCAATTTCATTCAGCATTGTACCTTCGCAGAAGCCCATGGCTGAAGCTGACAATGCTGCCCTTCAAGCCTGCCACGATGGATCACTCTCCACCAAAGACCAGCCCTGCCTGGGGCTCAACAACACAGAGATCCAGGGTTCTAATCACAATTCACACAACGACTGCCTGGCCTTATCTGAGGCAACCTGATTTACTTAACTCTCTACAATAGAGAGCTAAAGCCTGTTTTGAGAACATTGTGAGGTTTCAGATTTAAAAAGGGATATGCGTAAGAACTAGAAAGTGTAATGAAATGATTTAACAGACTTCCCCACAGCTCATAAAAATTTTTGAAAGTAAATCTGTCCCAAATAATAAAGACATGGTGCAAAAAGAATTAAAAAAGAAAAAAAAATAGTGAATTTTTGTGGTCTTTGATACTTTTTTTTGTGAGAGGGCCTTCACTGACTGGGTGCTGAACAGCACTTTACCAATGTTTTCACTGCCATGAGTCAGGCAGCCAGCACAGAGATCTTCCCTTTTTGTAGTTTAGGTATTGCAAAACCAACTCTTTTCCTCTGTGAGTCTTTATAAGAGAACTCAGCAAAGGCTGCAAGGCTATTGCATAGCAGGCAGCACTCTCAGACATAAGAGTATTGTGAAAATTTTCTGATGTCTTGGCATTCAATCTCTTTCTCTTACCACAACAGAAAAGCTCGTATTAGCTTAAATGTCTTTAGGGGAAAGCTGAAAATGACACCAACACTTTCAAGATCAAGGGCAGACAAAGCCCAGGATGTGTTTTATATTTTGACAACTAAACGCCCCTGAGCATAGCTTGGACAAACCACAATCCCTCAAATCGCTGATCTGACTATTGATTCCAGAGAGAAAGTGGGAGAAGCCTTGTGTCTGCATTTGCTCCCTGCGGAGCTGAAGAGAAGACAGTGTGAGAGGTGAGGCTGCAGGAACACAAAGAAATAAGGAAATAATGTTGGAAACTGTGGACACCTCTTGCTGGCTACTATCAGCTAGCAGGTATGTGTATTTTTTGTCTGCCAGCCTGGAGTTGGATTGACAGCTCTGTCTGTCCTTCCATTTTTTGCACTGGCTTACATGCAAGGTCAAGCCTCTTGTGTTTATAATTTCATTTAAGTTGTCCAGAGTTGTGGCAGAGGCTTGAACTGTGAGAATTACTTTGCAGCAGGCCAAAATATTCCCCTACACTTGTTTGGCTTCTGTTTCCTTTAGTGCAAGAATCAAGAAGAGAAAGGGTAACAGCCGCGTACTGGGTACTTCCTCCCCAAAACTGCAGCTGCTGACTTGTCTGTGACCTTGCCCCCTCATAGCCAAGGCCATTTCCTTCCTCAAAAGGCCAACCACGCAAATGCCTGCTTGCATGGGGAAGGAGCTGTGGGCTGAGACATGCAGAAGTCTGTGAAGTGGGTGTGTTAGGTTCTTCTTGGAAGCTGTAGGAGCCAAGTGTTTCCTACCATGCTGTCAGCAAGGCTATACGTGTTTATCTTGATAAGAACTGAGTCATTTTTCAATGGGCAATTATAATCCTAAGAAATCAGGATTTCCCCTCTTCCTACTTCTTTTAACAGGTTTTCTATAACTCAAGACTTATCTTTTGTTTTAAGCAAAGCAAGAATTCTGGGGAAAGGTAACATCATCTTTGGGACTTTTTTGTCTCAATACAAGCCAGCAGCAAAACACTCATACTCTGGAAGTCAGTCTGAGAGCAGGCACTAACAGCGACTCTGTGGTTCTCAAGAAAAGGAGCGAAATGATGGGTGGTGAAACAGCTGGGGGGAACCAACATTAGCTTTTGGTAAAAATGTAGGCTGCTATTACAGATATATGTTTCTTACTGAAGTTTTTGGGAGATGATGAAAAATATTATAAATTTATCTATATCAACATAGGAAATACAGGTTGACATTTCTTAAACAGATTTTTACCCTATATCAGTTTTGTCAGTGTTGTGTTATAACATGTATTACAACGTACCTTCAAGGGATATTTCTGAAAGTGAAATATTTTTTTATTTCTGAAAGTGAAATAATCTTTTATTTGTTATTGTTCTGTTTTAAGATATTTTTGTTGTTAGTTTTGGGTTTCTTTTTTAGAATTAGGGCTTATTATTTCCAAAATCTTAGAGCTGGTGAATAAATGCATTCAGTTTGGATGAGCTTATATACTTATATATATTATATATATTATACTTATATATATTGTGTATATAGCAAAAAGTAAGAGTTAAATGTCAAAACGATTAATATAAGGCCATAGGAACACTCACGACTTCAGGAAACCATGTAGCCATTTGCATTTACATCCCCTCTAAACCATTCATTGTTGAAGCCTAGAATCTTTCAACAGCATAAATCAATCCCCTGTGCATATCACTAAGTTCAAGTTTATTATACCATCAAGGTGGAGCTCAGCTATCCCTGCTGTCATGCTGCTTTAAATAAGCAAATAGATGAAGCTAATTTAAATATCATCTAGTTTTGGAAAGGATTGTGTTCTGTGCTCACTTACATTGCAAATAATTTCTGTTGCATTGGATTGGAAATAACAGATCTGAGGGGAATTTTTTTAAGTGAGGCAGAACTTAAGGGAGTGAAAACTGATACTGAGTTTTTATATAACGCATCAAAGTCTTGGCATGGTTATTGGCTTTTTGAGTGTGTAACTCTATCTCCTGATGTGAATTAGTTTCACCCGCATGACAGTGCAGCAAGTATTTTGCCGTGGAGCTGGGCATTATCTTTTGGACCCTGATGCAATTATCACAAACTGGCATGACAGATGTATCCTTACTGTTGGTTTTGCTTATTCTTTCCCTGTAAGAGAGAATGAGCCCGATACTCATCTTGTAGTGAGATTATATGAAAAGAACTACTCAATTCAGGTAGGGATAAAACTACTGAAATTTTATGAAGATAATTTTTGTATAGTGCACACTTCCCTCTATGACCGATAGAAACTTCTGCAACTCTTCCTAACATTTCTTAAGAGTTCTTCTAAAATGTCAGATGGATGTGAATGTTTCACCTACAAGTTGCTGCACTTCTCAACCCAGGAATAGGGTTTTTTTTTTTCTGATTTCTGTGGATTGATGCCCCACCATGTCTGCTAGGTAGATGGAAAACTTTCCATCCCTTTTTAGACATACCATGAAACAATAGAACTCAGGAAAAGGAAAAGATAAATTGCATTATTCTGTTTTACCAATTCAACATTCATTTACAGGGCAGAACTGCTTTTAAAAGATCCAGCTAAAACTTTGTGACTATAGTAAAGTGTCATTCTCAATTTTTTTCTTGATGTTGAACTTAAAAAAACCTTTAATCACCTTCATCCCATCATTCTTGTGCTATGATGAGTAGTTCTGTTCCTCTTGGCCACCTACGTGTCTCAGATGCTTTTGGTAGGGCCTGAAAGTAGAACCTCAGTACAGTTAATTATTTACATTGAAGGGTTGAGAAAGAGTCCATTGCTCCATGTCCAGGACATTCACATGGGAATGTGAATTGACACATCACAATGATGGGAGACATCAATCCCCATCCATCCTTCAATTTGTATCTAAAACTTATCTACAAACAACAAAATATTCAGCAAAGAGTTTAATAGTAATTCACTGCTAACTGAAACAGACAAGAGGGAGAAGCATTTCTCTCTTAAATGGGAGATCTAAGTTTGATGTCCTGCTCTGGAAGATCTGCTGAAAGAGGGATTTTAGGTGAGATCTTCCACAATTTAGCTGATTGCTTTAGTTATTCACGAACTGATGGCTGGAGAGGGAGGAGTGGGAGAAACACTCTCTCTCCAGAGGTATATTGTGTTTGCTGACTATTCTCAGCACTTGCATAACAACGAAGTGGACATAAGCATCCTGATGGGAAATCTCCAAAGCATTTGGGTGAATAACAGGGCTTCAACAAGTTAAGGTCTCAGGCCTTAACTTCTGTTAAGTTGGACGTTGCAACCACAAACCAGTTGAGAGAATACAGCTATTTGCAGAGTTTGGGTAGCAGGAGAATTGGCAAAGTAGGGAATCAGCACCTGAACTTAAAGTTGGATATCTGAGTGTTCTTAAAGGGCATAGCCCATAGTGACTACTGTAGCTATTCTGTGGCAATGACATGTTTCACCACCAACAAAAACAGTGTGCTATGCTCAGTGTCCAGTGCTTGAGCACGCGTCATGAGCACTAGTAAAAAGTATAATGACAGGCTAGGGGATAGCTGGACAGATGGATACATGATGATGTAAGCTTCATTTTTGTTTTCATTGCACATCTTTAGCCCTGGTGTCAGTCAGTTGTAACCAAAAGTTATTGCTTTTGGCATGTGTGGATTTGCTGCTGCACACATCTGTGCTCATCAGAGCTCCCCATCAGAAGAAGCATTAACTAGCACTTTGGCAGCCCCAAAGAGGATACTAGACCTGAGCAAAGCAGTTAGAGGCACAGCAGTTGGGCACCACGAGGCTACACCACGGCTTACGTGGGGTGAAACCTTGCTGGGAGGCAGAGCTGGTAAATGAGGCCTCGTGCTGGGCTCTGACTTTCAGCCCTGAGCTGCCTGGGTTTGGTGTGTGACATGGGACAGGCTCTAGCTGCACCTACGCATGCATGCAGAGGAGTGATGCTCCCTCGGTGACTGCCTGCCTGAGTTATTAATCACTTGTTAATGCAGTATGTGTTCTTAAATTAGCACCAAAAATAGATGAGACAATGACTGATTGGAAAAGGATTTTCTTTGTCCCTAATGGGCCACATGGAAGAAAATCTCCTGAATAATTTATCATCTGGCTAATGACCGAATGTAGCTTTTATAATGCTGACGAAATGGTGCTAAATTCATCCATGATATACTCTATGGAATTGCACCAGGGAGCAATTTGGCACAGTCAATCCATTTCAGACATTTTTAACTGTGTCTGTATCAAAAGGGCAGTGAGTAGGTACCAGCAACAGAGTGTGAAGGGCCCTTCAAACTGTTTAAGATAAGTGGAGGTTTTTGTTGCTTGTTTACTTGTGATGTTGGATCTGCAACTGATATAATAAAAACTAAAGCAGCCACCTATTTAGAAAATACTGTGTACTCCTTTATTCCACATAAACAGCCGTCAGAGGGAGTAAACAATCAAAGAATCAAAAAAATAAAAAACACATATGGTGTTGAAGTATAGCTCTTTCCTGTTGAATTAACTTTATATTCTAAAAATAATTATTTTTTGTCATTTCCTTTTTGTCATTTCCTTTTCATGCACTGCAAAATGTAACTTGTCATCAATCAGAAATTATTCATTGAAGTAAGAAGCAAAACCTCTTCTTGATTCTTATCCCCTCAAAATCCTGGTCCAAATATTGTGGTATCTTTTGGTGGGTTATTTTGAAGAAGAAAAAATGTAGGACCCTAAGAAAAAAAAAAAACTGAATCAGTTGTCTTACTGCTTTTTACTAACATAGGAATAAGAGCCACACAGGACTTAGGGAGGAAGTTATGGATTTGACTGCACAAGAAAAATGGCAATGGCAAAGGGAGGTGGCTTTACCTAGCTGGTGAATAGTGAGAAGTCTAATGACTGGGGTTTGCAGCAACAAGTATTGACTGCACAGTAATTTTAAATTTAAAATAAAATTCCTGATAATTTGTTCTTAACAAATACAGAAGTCACAGCCTGGGGAAAAAACAGAGAGGTCAAATTTCATCTTCTGAGCAACCAGGATGTTTTCATCACTACTGTGTCATTGTGTTTGCATCTTGAAATCTTACCTTATATCAAATACAAATTCTGGAAATTGGCTGAGTACTTCAGAGGGTAATGGATGTTTCTGCTGCAAACTTTCCTTGCCACTGTATGTCTGCCTAATTATCAACATGCACTAAAAATAAAGGCTAAATTTAATGTTAGACTAAAATAGCACGTTTTCTGAGCTGAATGTGAACAGAACAAAACGACTGTCGTGTTACAGAATTTCGTGACCACTTTGGAACAGGCATTTATGGGATCAGAAGTGATGCTTAGCACATAAATTCAGTATGAAACAGACAGCAGGACTGGCTCACCAAGCAGTTGTTTTATGAAAGTTTCAAATCCTCCGAGTTTACAAGGATAGTAAATTCCTAAAACATACTAGTTACTAAGCTGAGGAATCAGACATTTACAACTTTTGTTTCCCCATGGATATTCCCCTGCAAACATAAATCTTGGTGCGTGTCAGTTGCTTTCCTCACAGGAACCTTTCCTCACCTACATGTAGTGCAAACATAAAGCAACAGCAGATGCCTCACAAGTTTAATGCATTCCTATCTTGTATCACTTTAAAATGCTACAAGTGGGATTTCGCCGGAGACACCTCTTCAACTTCTGCTACCCTTGTGCCTCCCGCTTGGGTTTACTTTTGCTGTCGGTTAAAAAAAACCTTAGGTTTCAGCTCTTCAGTTAAATTTGCTGTTCAGGTTTATCCGCCTCCTATACTGGAAGAGGCTGCCCAGGGAGGTGATTGAGTCACCATTCCTGGAGGTATTTAAAAGACAGGTAGATTAAGTGATCAGCTGCATCAAAAGAAGCGTGGCCAGCAGGTCGAGGGAGGTTGTTCTGCCCCTCTACTCCTCTCTTGTGAGACCTCATTGGGAGTATTGTGTCCAGTTCTGGAATCCTCAATATAAGAAGGATATGGAGCTGTTGGAACAGGTCCAGAGGAGGGCTAGAGAGATGATCGGAGATCATCTGATGTACGGGAGCTCCTCCCATACGAGGACAGGCTGAGAGAGTTGGGCTTGTTCAGCCTGGAGAAGAGAAGGCTCCAAGGAGATCTTATAGCGACCTTCCAGTACCTGAAGGAGCTACAAAAAAGCTGGGGAGGGACTTTTTACAAAGGCTTGTAGTGATAGGACAAGGAGGAATGGCTTTAAATTGGAGAGGGGATGATTTAGGCTGGACTTAAGGAAGAAATTGTTAATAGTGAGGGTCGTGAGGCACTGGCACAGGTTGCCCAGGGAAGTTGTGGCTGCCCCATCCCTGGAGGTGTTCAAGGCCAGGTTGGATGGGGCCTTGGGCAGCCTGATCTAGCGGGATGTCCCTACCCATGGCAGGGGGGTTGGAACTGGATGATGTTTAAGATCCCTTCCAACTCAAACTATTCTATGATGTAGTAGTGAACAGGTACGTTTGGGCTCTATGATCTCAAAGGTCTTTTCCAACCTGGCGATTCTACGTTTCTAAGACTCTGAGCAAACCACTCCACTGCCTCCCCGCTCCTTTGCGCGCTGCGGGAGGAGCGCGCTGATCCCCGCGCGGCCCCTGCAGCATCCCCGGCGCGGTGCGGTGCTGCCCCCTGGCGGCCGCGCGGGCGCTGCTGGGCGGACAGGGAGACACCGAGCCTGCTCTGGGCCCGCCGGCTGCCTGCCCTCTCGCCGGCTGGGCTCGGGTCTTTCCGATTTCTTTCCGGAAAGGACGATCCCTCCCAGTATTTTTTTTTTTTTTCTTTCTTGTCGTTTTCAGAAGTAAAGAGTCGATTTTTACAAACTAGAACGGAGAGGTACCCCGCTAATCATAGAATCATAGAATCACTAGGTGGGAAGGGACCCACTGGGTCATCGAGTCCAACCATTCCTAACACTCCCTAAACCATACCCCTCAGCACCTCATCCGCCCATCCCTTAAACACCTCCAGGGGAGGTGACTCAACCCCCTCCCTGGGCAGCCTATTCCAGTGCCCAGTGACCCTTTCCGTGAAAAATTTTTTCCTGATGTCCAGCCTGAACCTCCCCTGGCGGAGCTTGAGGCCATTGCCCCTTGTCCTGTCCCCTGTCACTTGGGAGAAAAGGCCAGCTCCCTCCTCTCCACAACCTCCTTTCAGGTAGTTGTAGAGAGCAATAAGGTCTCCCCTCAACCTCCTCTTCTCCAGGCTAAACAACCCCAGCTCTCTCAGCCACTCCTCATAAGACTTGTTCTCCAGCTCCCTCACCAGCTTCTTTGCTCTTCTCTGGACACTCTCCAGAGCCTCAACATCCTTCTTGTGGTGAGGGGCCCAGAACTGAACACAGTACTTGAGGTGCGGTCTCACCAGTGCTGAGTACAGAGGGAGAATCACCTCCCTGGACCTGCTGGTCACACCGTTTCTGATACAAGCCAAGATTCCATTGGCCTTCTTGGCCACCTGGGCACACTGCTGGCTCATGTTCAGTCGGCTGTCAACCAACACCCCCAGGTCCTTCTCCTCCAGGCAGCTTTCTAGCCAGACTTCTCTTAGTCTGTAGCACTGCATAGGGTTGTTATGCCCCAAGTGCAGGACCTGGCATTTGGCCTTGTTAAACCTCATGCCATTGGCCTCAGCCCAGCGGTCCAGCCTGTTCAGATCCCTTTGCAGAGCCTCCCTACCCTCCATCAGATCCACGCTTCCACCCAGTTAGTGTCATCCGCAAACTTACTTAGGGTGCATTCAATCCTCTCATCAAGGTCATTGATAAAGACATTGAACAAGGCTGGACCCAGTACCGAGTCCTGGGGAACCCCACTTGTAACTGGCCTCCAGTTGGAGTTAATTCCGTTTACCACCATTTATCTCTGGGCTTGGCCATCCAACCAATTTTCAACCCAGGAGAGTGTGCGCCTGTCCAGGCCAGAGGCTGACAGTTTCTGAAGCAGAATGCTGTGAGAAACTGTGTCAAAGGCTTTACTGAAGTCCAAGAAAACTACATCCACAGCCTTTCCCCCATCCAGTAGCTGAGTCACTTTGTCATAGAAGGCGATCAGGTTAGTTTGGCAAGACCTGCCTTTCATGAACCTTTAATGATTCGAGCTTGCAGCCAGCTCTCTTCCTTTTTTACCCTGGGTCTCAAGTCCATGGATTTGGGCACTGCCTTTGCACTACTTTGAGAATAGTTTGAAGGATTTGTTGAGGCACTGGCACAGGTTGTCCAGGGAAGTTGTGGATGCCCCATCCCTGAAGGTGTTCAAGGCCAGGTTGGATGAGGCTTTGAGTAGCCTGGTCCAGTGGGAGGTGTCCCTGCCCATGGCAGGGGGTTGGAACTGGATGATCTTTAAGTTTCCTTCCAACCCAAACTGTTCTATGATTCTATGCTTTATATGTGATCACCCCTTCATGGCTTCCAGAGGTTGACATCACACTAGGGTCCTGTGCAAGGTACTTACCTATGGATTTGGGAAAGGAAGACTGTAGACAGAGTTCATGTTGTTAACATTTGCCCTAGATACAGGGAACAAGTGATAGGCCAGCAGTGTCAGTGCCACTGTGCAAACACCAATACTGTGTGCAGCAGATGCTAGAGTTGCTCTTCTGTTTGTGGACAAAGCAACTAGAGCTGAGAGAAGGGATTCACAGAGCCATAGGCATGTTTTGAGACCCTTAGATCATCTGGCCTGATCCTTTGTATAGCACAGACTGCAGTTTCATTCATACCTGCACTGAGCTGCTAATTTGCTTACCAAAATCATCTTCCCCGGAAAAGCATCTATGCATGATGTGACAAATAGTAAGAGATGGGGAACTCACCACTTCCTTTGAAGTTTTGCCGCAGGAGTTAATCACCCATCACAATTAAAATGTACTCCTGCAATCCAATTTGATTTTTGTCTTGCTCCAATGGCTGCTCACACATCCCGATCATCCTGTTCTTTGAAGCGAAGAGCTCTTGAATCCTCAGTGTTGTCTTTTCTGAAAATTTTTATATGACAATCCTTGCCTTTCTTTTTTTCTTTGTTTGATAACCTACATAGACTGAACTTGTCAGTGTTGCTAAATTGCGTTGTCCTCACCACTCAAATCACTTTTGCAGCCTCTCCAATTTATCAACATACTTTTGCATTGCCTCTGCTAACACTGAATACACGGACTCCAGAGGAGAGGCATGTGTGGTGCCATTGTTCTTATCAAGATACCCTTAAGGAAGTGGGATTTATTTATGGTATGCCGCACTTCATAGTAGCATTGGCTATCACTAGGCTGCTAGTAGTTGTCTGGGTTTGAATTATAAAGCTTAAACCTTTAAAATATGTAGGAGAAAAGCTTTCTGGCCAGGCTTGGACTGCCTGTACTGGAGAGACCTGCAGTTCTGCAGGTTCCTAAGGGACCACAGACTTCAGACCTGCTACTTGTGCCTGAAATAGCTCAAAGCAGATGTTTGATCTACTTGGCAAGGTTTTTTTGGACTGAACAGAACAAGCAAACTGCGGGCCTCAAGTCAAAAGGAATTCTTTCACACATTGCTCAGTGTACATCATTTTCTCTCTGCTTACCAATCTGTTTCCCATTCATCTATGGCACTTATTGAGCTGTCTGAGATATCTGTCCAAAACTATTCATCCTTCTTGTTCAGGGTCACGTACTTAGCTTGCTCATGTTGGAGTGTTCATTCATCCCTTTTAGGCAGGAGCTCCAGATACTCATTAGTTCCAGGATGTTAACTGGACAGTAGGCCATTCAGGGACCTGGATGTCAATAGCAGAACAGGTATCCACAAGCCTTTAGAAATAGAAAAGCACATATGCAAAAGTTTTGGTGGTTGACTAGGTGCAGGATTGTAGGACTTCGCTGGAAATCTGTTATAAAGAGGCTGAGTAGAAACTTCAAAACATGTTTTTTGAGTACTTAATTGTTGAAAATTCCCACTTGAACTCCTCTCTGTGATGAGATAAATGAAAGTAATTAAGGATTCAGGGATATTTGACTGACCAGATTGAGCCACTTGTCCCCAGGCTATTCATGTTGGTTTGGGTCAGCATATTAAGAGTGAAACACCTGAAAACCCACTCATTTCTGGATCTTATTCAGTCATATCCAAAGATTTGTAGGGAAAAAGAATCAGCCCCTTCCCTTGGGCAGCATTAAAAGTCAGATGATAATGTGATTCCAGTTAAAATACCTGCCTAGATAACTACCTGATAACACCTAACCAGCTGTTGGTTTCAGCCAGAGCTGACTTGTTGGTTTCAGCAGTGCATTCTGACATTGTGCTATTTGTGCCTAATTACATGTTGGCTTGTGGCTTGGATCCAAGCTCTCCCACCATCCCCACTTCCTGTTATTGGCTCATGTTTTGGCTTTTCCACAGGCAAATCAAGTGTGTTTTCTCAGGCAGGAAAAATCAGGCCCCACATAGGGAGTACCTTCACCTTGAACTGTGTCCCACCCAGCAGGAACTCAAGGCAGGTTGGGCCAATGACTTGATGCCACACTTGGTTAACAAAGATGGTCTGGCTCATAGCTCGTGCAACTTGTGTATATAGCCATCTCCTAGCCAAGAAATTTCCTGAGCTGTTTCATGTCTATTTACCAGTGTCATCTCTTTCAACAAAAATTTCCAATGTTTAGACTTTACCTTCTATACTGGAAAAATAGCAAGAGTAAAAAGTTGTATTCATAGCTGCCTTACATGTTCATATTCTGCTACTTTTTGTACTGTTTCAGAAAATTTCCTCATTCTGGCATTTCAGTGAAATGGAGAAAATAAAATCGAATAACATTGCATTTGAGGGATTTCAGGTTATGAATAGGTGAGGCATTATTTTTATGATTTATAAGTTCAGTAGCCAGCTGACATTTGTAATATGCATGTGATTAACTTGCACACTTTAAATATCTAGCTATTGTGTACCCTAGAGCGTATGAACTATAGAGTCCTCTTATGTCAGCTGAATCAGTGTACTCCATGCCTATCAGTCATTAGTAATTCCTCGGTCTGTCCGTAAAAGTAAATATAATGTGTAGAATTGCAGGTGCAGCTTCTGATTATGTGAAAGGCATGGCCAAAATCTAGAGATCTTGCACATGTGGGCACTCCTGTGGCGCACATGCAAAAGAGATTGTAGATGACTGCTGTGTATCTGGCACAAAAAGATGGGTAGGAGGGAGTGTAGTGTTTACTGTTTGTACAGCAACTGCATCCTGATCCTGGGGATCAAATACCAAACAGGACAGGAGCCTGTTGCTTTGTCTTCCTCCCTTAGCCATGATTTACTGCTAAGGAGATGGGTGTTGTGATGGAAGTGTGCCAGTGTTACAAAAGAGGTGTGCCATGGCTAGAATCATAGAATATTTTGGGTTGGAAGGGACCTTAAAGGTCATCTACTTTCAACCACCCTGCCATGGGCAAGAGACACATCCCCCTAGATTAGGTGGCTCAAAGCCCCATCCAGCCTGGCCTTGAACATTTCCAGGGATGGGGCATCCACTACTTCTCTGGGAAACCTGTGCCAGTGCCTCACCACTCTCATAGTGAAGAAATTCTTCCTTATGTCTAGTCTAAATCTGCCCCTCTCCAGTTTATACCCATTGCCCCTCATCCTATTACTACAATCCTTTGTAAACAGTCCCTCCCCAGCTTACTTGTAGCCCCTTCAGGTATTGGAAGGTCACTATAAGGTCTCCTCGAATCTTTCTTTTCTCCAGGTTGAACAACCCCAACTCTCTCAGCCTGTCCTCTTACAGGAAGTGCTCCAGCCCTCCAGTCATCTTTGTAGCCATCCTCTAGGCAGGTTCCAACAGCTTCATATCCTTCTTATGTTGAGTATTCCAGAACTGGACACAGTACTCCTGGCGGAGTCTCACAAGAGAGGAATAGAGGGGCAGAATCACCTCCCTTGACATGCTGGCCATGCTTCTTTTGATGCAGCACAGGATACGGTTGGCCTTCTGGGCTGCGAGTGCTCATGTCGAGCTTCTCATCAACCAGCATCCCAAAGTCCTTTTCTGCAGTGCTGCTCTCAAGCACGTCATCCCCCATCCTGTACTGAAATCAGGGATTGCCCCAACCCGGGTGCAGGACCTTGCACTTGGTCTTGTTGAACCTCGTGAGGTTCTCATAGGCCTGCTTCTCCAGTCTGTCCAGGTCCCTCTGGATGACATCCTGTCCTTCCGGTGTGACAACTGAACCACTCAGCTTGGTGTCATCTGCAAACTTGCTGAGAGTGCACTCAATCTCGCTGTCTATATGATTGATGAAGATTTTAAACAGCACTGGTCCCAGTACATACTCCTGAGGGACACCACTTGTTATGGATCTCCATCTGGACTTTGAGCCATTGACCACTACTCTCTGAATATGACCACCCAACCAGTTTCTTATCCACCGAACAGTCCACCCATCAAATCCATATCTCTCCAATTTAGAGAGAAGGATGTTGTGGGGGACTGTGTTAAAGGCTTTACAGAAGCCCAGATAGATCACATCTGTTGGTTTTCCGGTGTCCACTGCTGTGGTTACCCCATCATAGAAAGCCACTAGAAGCACAGCCCCAGTTAATAAATAGTGGTAAACTTATTTTAGTAAGAGTCTTCACAATTTTGGGGCAGCAGCAAGTCCCCTGGGGTTACAGGGCTGAGAGGGGGTAAAGAGCAGTGGCAAGAGTCTGGAGATGGAAAAGGAGGATGAGGAGAGAGAGGCTGAAGGGGAAATCAGAAGTGCAGATGCAGCCTTTTGCTTGCTGGCCATGCCTACACCTCTGCATCGCTAAGAGGAACAATAAGATGAAGGCACATTCATTTACTGAGTGCAAATGAACATCAGATGTCAAATAGAGGCCCTGTGCTTTTAACTGCTTACCTGGTAAACTGATTGTATCCTTGGTAGATCTTTAGTGTAGTTTCTCTCTCCTCACCCTCTCAGTGCACACCTACCTGCATAGAACGCAAGTCTTTGGGTTGAGAACCTGTTTGTACCCAATTCTGTGAATCCTGGCCTGTGTTTCAGGTTGCTGTGTGGTCAGCATTAGAAAGATGTTGATATTTTTAATAACTTACTTTTGGTTGAGTCAAGAATAAATGAGTCAATAAATATACACAAAAAATTGCTTGAATTTTCAGGATACAGGTAAATTTTTCAATAAGGGCAAGCAACCCAATGCCATATTACCTGCTAAATGTAGAATCAGTGAGTATTTGAACAAATAAAATATTTTTAAAAAGAGACAGATAGTGTTGCCAGGTCACTCAAAACCCAACAACAACAACAAAAAGGAAAATGACAAAAAAAAAAAAAGCAAAAAAGCTAGCTGAGGGAGTTGGTGCCCAAGGCAAGCTGTGATTGTTTCCCCTTTTCTGGAGATAGAAATACCTTTGTCTCAGAGGAAATAGAGCAGACATTCTTTGTAGCTGATTTCCTCCTGACTTCCTCTGTGCTAGAGATGCATGTTTTCCTAAACCTTTTTCAGAAACTAAATCTTTCTGCTGTGATTTCACACTTCAGCAGCTTAAGTCCAGCTAGTTTCCAGTGATATCAAATTTTGCTTAGGTTAACAAAAAAAAAAAAAGAAAAAAAAAAACTATGTAAATTTCACTTTGCTTTCCCTAGCAGACCATTTTACCCATTTCAGAACATTCATGTGCTCCAGCTTGCTCTTTCCTTTATGACCAAGCTGAGAACTTAGGTTGGTGGTGGCAAAGTTCACGTTTGCCTTATTTTCTCCACTGTTTAGTCTGGCATCTTTTTCAATATCACTGCTTTGTGTTAAAATTAGCAGAGAAAAGAGAAGCATGTCTATGCAGTACAATAAGTTTTCGTAATCATTTCCAGATGTCAGATCCCATTCTTCCTTTTCTTATGATTCTCTGAAACTCAAAACACTGTGTAGAGTGTTCTGAAGGTAAAGAAATAGGAATAAAAATAATTTCAGGGAAAGGTTGGTATCACTTGCTTTTAGTGAAAATATGTCAAAGGAAAAGAAACTTTAAAAATAGGGTATGAAATAGTAGTCACTGAGGGAGGAGTTTATTAGTCACATTCAGTGCAGACATTGGCCTAGTAAGCAGTATGATGATAAGGTCATCAGCACAGTATCATGAAAACAGCCAAAATCCACAATCATTTTTTCAGTCGTTGCCCAGGTGAACCATTTAAAATCAAATGTACTAAAATACTTGCCCAGTGTAATTTTCTCTTCCTGCTAAGAAAGGAGATCACAGCAGGAGGTGTACCAGGGCTAGGTTAGCCAGCTAAGACAGCATCATCTCCCTCTGTAGTATCCTGGGAGACAGGCTCTTTTCCCATATGTGAGGACTCATACGTAGCATGCTGTTGCTGTTTGAATGATGCCTTTTCACCAGGATCAAAGTTGCCTCACTGAGGAGTAAGTAAGCCCCCTCCTTCCAGGCATGGGAGATGCTGAGATTCCCAGCTACCTGTCCTGCCTGTTTCCCCAAGAAGGCATGACAGCACTAGGTTTTAATGAGGTCTATTCTCTGGCTCTTTTAAGGGGCTAACTCTTGTCTTGTTGAGAGCAGGAAGATGCAAGACCTTCATGGACATGAAGGAGGAGATTGGAAAGTTGTATCATGCTAGAGGCATTCAGCAGTGGGGCATCTGAGTGGGAGGAGGTACACAACTAACAGTTCTGTCTGATAAAAGCCATTCAAGAAAAGGTATAATTCCCTACTTCTAGATGTTTAAGAAATACTATCTCTTGGCTGTTCTTGTAGCTCTTGGCCTCTGACTTCTGAGAACTGATATCATAAATTCATTTGTTTTGGCTAATACAGTGCCAAGAAATCACGCTGAAAGACGCTTTGTGACAAAGTTGATTTACATTTCCAATTAATATTGTCTCAATCAGCTTCAGAGATGATAAAATGACACACAGCTGACATCCTACATTTTAGAGTCTGGCAAGGGCTCTCTTCCTTATGTTATGAAGAGGGAAAATTAACTTACTTCTGCATGTGAGATTTATTTATTCCCTCTCACGTCCATCTCCCATTCATTTATCAGTCCAGGAAAGGAGCATGTCAGTTTAAAACAAGCTGAGAACCTGGTATGGGGTGGCTTCAGATTCACTGCATATCCCTACAGAAACTTGCATTGTAAAATAATGCCTGTTTGGATGTGGTGGAAGCTGAGAGTTTGTGGATTCCTGCTCCCCTTCATTTGGGTGGCAGTACAATACTATTTAATTGACCAGCATGATTCAGTATGTTTTGGGCTCTGCATTGTTTCTTTTTGTGCCTCCCATATCCTCAGTAGCGCTATTCTCTTCCAGTCTAAAAGTACCTCCTATTGAGCCTGCAGATGTATTTTACTTTGCCATTAGTGGAATATCTAGAGAAATTAAAGGCCTTGATGTTTAACTCTTTCATAATTTCACTTTTGCACAAGGCATATCATAAGAAGCTTCACATGCATTGTGTAATCTGCTTGATCTGTAGTTTTAAAGAAAATAAACTTGGTTAGCAAAGCCTGATTTAATGACTTTGTGGCTGATTGTGAGCTGGACATTTGCAGGACAGAAACAAAATGACATGCCTGGAGGGAAAATAAAAAGGAATGGAAATTCTTCATCATATCTTGTTGTGAAAGAGATTAGTTGCAACACACACACTGTTGTCACCCAAAAAAAGTCTCACTGTTTCTAACTTCTTGAAAGATACTGACTTGATAAATTTGCAGACTGTGTGTGGGCTTTTTTTTTTCCTGGCACAGATCCTGTAAAATACACAGAGCATTGAATGCTTCTCTTGGTTTTCCTTTGTGGAGGCCTGCTGGAGAGCTTTAGTGTAAAAAAGCACACTTTTCCCTTCTGCAATTTACCTCTTCATGAACTGACAGTGGGCACTTGAGACCTGATCTTGTTCTCGCTGACTGCAGACCGTATCTCTTTCCTTCAACACGTTGCCAAATGGAGGCCTTTCCAAGTGAGTGAAGAAGATATACTATTGAACGTGTCTGTCCTGGCCATAGCAGAGTTATTTTCATGTTCGTGATATAAGGCATTGCTGTGTCTTGATGTTATTTCAAGTTAGGCTATTTTGGGGTATTTTAAGTAGATGAACTAGTAGAACAATATAGTGAAAGGAAGCCTTTTCTGAAAGTAGATGAGGAAAAGGCATCCAGTAGTCAGCAATTCTTGAATGTTCTGGGATATATATAGGCATATATAGGCTGAATGTGATTCTGATAGGCATATCGGAAAATAAAGGGAGAGACTAGGGAAGAATAGGAAAGCACTTTTGTTGGAGACTGGATCAACTGGAAAGATGCTACTGAATGGTTTGCAGGCACTTGCTCTCACTGGATACTACCCAGGTGTAGCTTGAGGGTGTAGCTGGTATTTGTCAGTGTTTAAACTGTTACATACTTGTGGCTGCCCCACCCCTGGAGGTGTTCAAGGCCAGGCTGGATGGGGCCTTGGGCAGCCTGATCTAGTGGGATGTCCCTGCCCATAGCAGGGTTGGATGATCTTTAAGGTCCCTTCCAACCCCGACTATTCTATGATTCTATGATTCTGTGAGTCTATGGTTCTATATAATAATTGCAGCAAGAAGGGTGTCTTTCTGTGATTGCACCCTTTGCTAGCAACTGTGAATTTCTCTCAGAAGTGCAAACTATATACCAAAGTGAGGACAAAGAGGAGCTTAACTGCAATGTTAAATGTTCTGGAAAATTTTATTCACACAAATACCAAGACTTCTGTTTTATGTTCTCTTGGTTGAACATGCACCTTTCTATTTCAGGTATTAGGTATTTTTTAAAAGATTGTCTGCTATTGGCTTCTCAGTATATATCTTACAAATTAAAAATGGCATCAAGAATTAAAGAAGATTCTCTAGAACTTGTTGCTTTCACAAAGAAAGGAGATCATCTCTTAGTGGTGCATGTATATACGCATCCCCAAATGCAGTTGTTACAGGAGCTTCTCCTCAGGGCCTGCTAGGGGTGAAGTATGTTGAAACAGAAGAATCTGAGCTCTTTTGCTACAGCAGATTGTTTTTACTTTTTTAGCAGAAAAATCTCTGAACCTAAGATTTAAAGCTTCAGTGATGGAAGGCATAAGAAATGTAAACATTCTCTATTAAATAAAGAATTCCCTGAAGCCTGCTGTGAATAACAATTGAGCAGGAAGAGACTATCTAAGCGTGAGAGGGATAAGTGCTTCTGAGGAAAGCAGGCAGCTTTACAGTTTGAGACTGCTTCAACAATAAATATGCAATCAGTTCAAATTATATGGCAAACTCTTAAATAACGTCAGTGTATTTTGGCATGATGATTGAGTTTAAATGCATTAAGCTTTTCAGTGAGTAGTAATAATATGGTATTAGAACATTAAGAACGGGATGAGCTTTGCCAAATCTTTGCTTTAGCTCGGTGCCTAAAGGCATGTTTAAAAGGTAATTTCAATGTGGTTTTAACTGGCTGCAGTACTAACCCAGGAAGGGCGAGGGAAAATCTGGCAGGGGCTGATGAAGTTTTGAGGTCTTAGATTTTTGGATTACTGTCATAGTGGGATGCAGCTGGATTATTGTATGAGCAGAGCTTTGTTGCATCTTGCATAGCTGTAAAGTGAATGGAGTTTCACAAGCAAAGAGAAAGCAACAAAACAATATATAGTACTGGTGCAGATTTGCATGGGCCAGAAATTTTCATAGCAGCAAAAGATAGCCCTTGTTCTCCAGTACTTGTTAATGCTTCAGGCTGTGATTCATGAGGTCCTCTCCATTTTCAGAAAGTACACTTTTTGTTATTAGCTGCAGGCAGTATTACAATAATCTCTGAATCTGATAGTGGGATAAAAATCATTGATAAGATAGTTATATATATATATATATATATATATATATATATATTTCCTATTGAACAGAGTCAGAAGGAGGCAGAAAAGTGGGTTATAGGGACAAAGAGTTCTGGCCTGCCTGGCACTATGTCTAGTCAGTGTTGAAGGGAGGCAGTTCCCAAGAAGTTTTGTAGCTGGAGCCAAAGAGAGCCTGAGGCTGAGATGGTGGTTCAGGACGGCGGTCGCTAGCCTTTTCTGGGAATACCCCCTCAGAAAATTCTTAAACTGGAAAACCAAAACCCTATCTGAATATGTTTTGGATGTTAAATGAAGCTTCACCTTTTTTTTTTCTTCTTTTCAAGTATTTGTGTTTGACAGCACAAGAAACCCGTTAGATTCTGAGTGCTATAAAGGTGACTGCATCTACTTTCATGCAAAAATTTCAAATCAACATTCTACATTTTAAAATTTAATCAGGTTCAGTCTGTGCTTTGGTTGATTTACAGAGCTGATCTGTCCCATGACCAAAGTGATTACTGAATGTTTTTCCATCATGATACTGATTGATGCAATACTGCTTTTGTTCAAAATCATTTTAATAGTCCGGTAATCACAAAACTACACTCAAAACAACTATTTCTCCAAGAAACATTTTCAGAAGCTCAAAGTCAATTTTTTTTTTTCTGGTTTAATGAAAATTTTGTAAACTTCTTGGTTAATGATCCCACACAGGATCTCTGCACTCAGCATTTGCAGATGGCTGTAACATGACCTGAAGAGTTTGTACCTATTCACAACTTCTTTGGGTATCATTTTTCCACTGACACCAATGAATTAGTCTACCACTGCTACAAAATGTTGGAAAGTGACCTAATGGCCACCTCTATGTAATCAAATCAGCCTTTCAGATTGTACGCTCAGCAAGGTGGGTGCCAGCACCTCCAGACTCAATCCATTTAGATCAGTATAATTTCATTTAAAAAGAATTCTCTTTCCAGAATTATTCTCTCTGTTATGTTACCCAAATTTCCATATGACTATTACACTGAGCATTGTGTGCTTCCTAGTTATTCAACGGGACATGATATTCCGGTATTCGGTATTATCTTCAGGAGTTTTCCCATGTGTGTCACCTCACAAATAGCCAGCTCTCATGTGGGGTTTCTACTAAATGCTAAATTACATTGGCAAAAATGTCCTTAGGCCAAAAAGTCAAGAATTTCCCATGATTTTTAAAGTCATTTTGGACTCTTCTGTGACTCAAAATCCTACAGAAATATAAGCCACTTAAGAACTGCTGTGGCTATGTTGTACATTTAACCCATTTTCAGACACTTTTCCAGTACCTTAAGCCAAATTCATGTGGAAATTTTGTATAAAATACTTGATGTATATTTTTATAAAGTCCAAATTATTGCCAAATACTTCTTTTAAGCAAGCTGTTTTACCTGAGAGACCTCAAGCCTTAGTCAGTACCTGTGCAGGCCACAACACATTCACTTTGAATTCTAATCCAGATTATAAAATGTCTGTGACATTTGCAGCTCCCTTTGTGGAACAGGGAATTTTGCGTTTTGAATTACTGCTTCTTTAGCAAGAAGTACTATGAAACATGCTAGTAGACAGCATAAGAGAATAAAACAAGATAATAATGAAAAATATAGATTAAAAGATGTTGCTTTCTCTTCCTATGTCTGTCTTTCTGCCTGCCTGTTTACCTATCTATCACAATTGGTAAATCAAGTGTACAAACACTTGATCTGAAAAGAGAATCCTTAGATGTTTTGTGGCCTATTTAGTACAGCTGTAAGGGCATTTTATAGGAGAACATATTGTTCAAAGCTGTGAAAGGAATAATGTTTCTCACAAAACTGACAGAATAAGAGCATTACTGCTGATTCGACAACATAAAGAACTAGAAGGAAAAAATGCCAGAGAAGATTTACAGATACCAGAAAAATGCTGTAACTGGAATTTTTTTTGCCTGCTGAACACCTCGTGGAATTTTCTTCTACAAGGTCTGGATTACATTCCTTTTTTATTTTTTATCACAACATCTAGGTAGAAAACTTTGTTATAGACAGGATATTTTTGAGAAAAATTGCTTCTTTCTATTGTAAAAACATCCATTATTTTATGCTACAAGGAGACTTCTGTGGCTATACATCTTTTGTGACTGTGAGCTCTTTGGGGAAAGGTCTCATCTCTTTGAGTGTGTAGGACTCTGTTCATTGTTGGTAAACTTCTGCTTTGTCTACAATGTACCCTTCGTTGAAATACGGACTCTGCCTGTTTGGTATGTTGCACAACAGAGCTGAGACAGCCTATCTCAAAAGAAATGTGTGAACTCAACTGCCTATTGGGGACTTTCACATATGTCCTTTCTCAGATGCTGCCTTTTGTCTAAAATAAGTCATCTGGAGTGCAAGCACTTGAGGGCTCTTTATGCATAAAGAAATCAGTAACCTCCTGTTTTTCAAGAACAGAGTTTTTTGCAACTTTTTTTTTTTTTCTCTTGCAAATGAAGCAAAAGCAGTCATTATCTAATTCTCAGAACATATTGATTCTTTAAATCAGTCTGTCTCTGGTACTGTATTTAGCTGTTCATCAGCAATTATTTTGCACTTTCCCCCAATTAACCTGAATCGATTCAAGGCAGTTCTAGACTATCTGAATCTGTACTTTCTCCTCAGGAAGAATAGCACCTTTTCACAGCTTGCCACTCAAGTTTTGGCAAAAGGTAAAAGTGCAGCCATGAGAATATTTTTGTTCTTTTTGCCCCCCAGTTTGGTTCAAGCTACATGCATTCTGCTGGAGGACACTTGCAGAAGTTATTGAGCAGCAAATAATGCATCAGCTAATTCAAACCTAGAGATACAGTAAGTGTAGAGTTTTTTTGTAACCAGGTGATATTTGGGTAGTACTCTGTGGTGTGTAACAGATATGAAATGAAAACAGACAGACAGATGAAACAGACATAAATGAGATTTCAGTAATACTCAGACTCAACCAGCTGGAATAGTGACTGCTGCAAGCAGCCAAGTTAAAGGTAAGGGAGAAAGATAAACAACAACCTGGTGGTGATGAGTGAACTTCAGTGCAGTTAGTATGATGCCTATTTACAATAGTATGCTACTATAGAGAGTTTCAGATCAGAATAAATAAGGAAACAAACTTTAAAGCAGAGACCATTATGTGATATTGAAACATTTCCTGCACATGCCCCAGTTTTCTTTCTGGAGCTTCAGTGATGTAGGTGATGGCAATGATTGCAAAATGGCAGAAGAAGAAGAAAGTTTTGACTCATGTACAGCATTGCTCTGCTCGACTTTATCCTCATGTTACTTCCAGTACTAGAGATATCAATTCCCCTTCTGAACATGTTGGCAGATTTTTTTCCGTTCGTGTCTTTCAATATGAATCTTCTCCAAACACAGAAGTAACTTCTGGAGGAGGGGACGGGGAGTCAAATGAAAACGCACATGTTGAAAGTTCTTCACAATCTTCATGAAGATATTTAGGAAAGAACAAAATAATGGAAGATAAAAGGATGATAACCTGGCATGGACATGAAGCACGCAGTGCTCAAATCCACTTCTGCAAGGAATTTCCAGGTGGACGTTGAAGCACTGCATAATATGGAGGATATCTACAAGTGATTTGATATCTAGCATGCAGAAACAAGCTTTAATCCACTCAGTGATGTATGGTTAAGGACACCTGGCCAACATCTGGAAAAACTTAAAACAAGAGGGGGTCCGGTGCATTCTTTCAGATAGTTTTTGTCTATTACTGTTTCCCCAGAAATTGTTTCCTGTGTGTGCTTCATTTTCAAGTGCATGAAAACAACAATTCACTTTCTAGATCTCCATTTGGGCAGTTCAGAGAGAGGAAAAAGATCTACAAGAGCAAATGAATGAGTCAGCTCTGAATCTGCCCTTCAAATCTTTTCAAGAGCCTAGGAAAGCACAATGACATGAGCTGATAAGAGGGCATGAATGAAGTCAGGATGACAGCACTGAAGAAAACCAAAGTAACCATCCCATTAAGATTAGAAGAAGTTTTCTTAACTGAGGGAATCAATGTTCCTGCTTACTACAGCTGCAAAGTGTGGAGATTTATTATGTTTCTACTGAAGTAACATAAAGCAGCTTTGGAAGGCCATTCTATATGTGGTTGATGAGTTTGTCTAAAGATGCTGTGTTTTCTGATGCACTTAATGTGATAGTACCCTGTGGAGACTTGGAGAGGAAATAAATCTTTCCAGATTTATGAAGATATTTAGGAGAGCTTTTTCTTAGTGATATTGCTGCCCCTGAACCAGGAGCTGCTGTGGCAGGATGGTGCAAATCTACTCGAAAAGGCATGGTTTTTTTTTTTTTTTTCAGAAAAGAAGTCTTTAGTGTTGAGATTTGCAATGCATGAGGCTTGTCTGTTCTTCAGTTGACCAAACTGGGTACAGGACACGTGCTTTGTTCAAGAAGCCAGCGTGAGGCACAGAGGTAGTTGTTGTGTTAGCCCTGAGTTTGTTGACAGTGCATGAGTCTTAGGAGTAAAAAGACTGCTGCAGGGCAAGAATTTTTTTAAATAAATGTATTTAGTCTCTGAAACAATTGTTTTGTGATTGCCTGGCAAAGATATCTCTGCCCCAGAGCTTTCCACTGGAAGGCAGAAACATCTCTGATGTGAGTGGTAAGTACCCCACTGGTAAATGACTTGCCTTTCACTCAATTTTGAGGGATCCTATGCTTTTTAAATTAGGCAATCTGTCTTTAATAATTTTATGACACACAGAAGTACTGGGAACAGGAAGATCTTTCTTTTCTGACCAAAGTAATACGATGTGAGCCTGAGGTTACAGCCAGTTACACTTTATCCAGTGGCTCTTATGGATATTGTTATAAAGCTTTATCCTTGTTATCATCAGGATGGTGTTGTCTTAATTTTTTCCCATTCTCACAGTGTCGCAGCCAACATGGCCTGTACCATTCTGTCAGACGTACTGGAATTTTATTGTGTGGTTTAAAGAAAATTCTGGGAGAAACTTCAGCCCACATAGAAATCTTTTGACTGTTTAGCATCATTCCAGTCTAAAACAGCACTAGAGATTAAAAAAATAAAAGAGAGTATGCATCTGTATGTTTGCAAACTGAGCACAATGTGCACGTGTTTACGGAGTGTAAAAAAACCCCGCATCTATTTTACTAGGCTATATTTACAAGCCACCAGGATTTTTCTGCTCTCCTGGGAGTTTGGAGATAGTATTCAAGTGATCCTTAGCTTTACAAGGCATGAAAATAAATTTGGAGCTAAAATAGGCAGATGCTTGGCAGGATTATTCTTTCACACTGCCCTACGCAACTATCAGTGCAAACCAAGGCCAATGTCTTTGGCAGCAAAAAAGAAAGAACTTACAAAAATAGTACCACGATGGTTTGTGCAGGGTGTGTGGCCATAGTCATGCTAAAAGAATAGCACAAGTATTATTATTATACAATAAGCTCTCTATACAAAAAATTTGCCGAAGTCAAATGATTGATTTTTAAGAGTTAACATTTACAATAGGACTAGCCCATATATTCAAGAATTATTGTTGCACTAAATGAGAAAATGGAAGATCAAATGCTTCCAAGGATTTCTGAAATGTTACAGTTAGGCTCCCATCTCTATTCTCTGGTCTGGCTTTGATGGAGTAGAACAAGGCAAGATCTCTTCTTTTACAGTTACAGGGTAACAGCAAAGCTGCTTCCTGGAGACCAAGGCATTATCCAACCTCCAGATGCCTGAATCTCCACGCATCAGGATATGGCATACACATCCTTACAGCAACATCCCTGCCAGTACTCTTCACTGAGGGTCTGCTACAATAAGGTGACGCACGTTTTCCAAACGCAAAGAGAAAGGAACTGAGAAAGTAAAGGTCCCATCTTGACCCAGGGGAATTGTGACAACTCATTTGTCTTCGGGGTCTTCTTCAGATGTTGGCAGCGCAGGCAAAAAACTTGCTTTTCCACAATTAATCCAATCCTGTAAGCAAACAATTTAAAATTAGGTGTATAACTCCTATTTTAGACATAGGCGACTTCAGGGAAAACAAAGATATTGGGCAAAAAAAAATTAACCTTTAATAGTACTAAGCAGAGACAATGAAGAATTGGAATATGGCCCAATATACCCTACATTCATCTATTGTGAAAAACAGTTTATTTTGTATCACAATGATATCTGGCACTAAGAAACACCATGTCCTCAAGTGACAGTTACAGTGGGGTAAAAGTTTCACATACGTTTCAAGAGGTCTCTGAGTGGTTTGCATGGAATTTTTTCCTAGGGTGGGTAATAAAATACAATGCTACTTCTCATCCTGTCTGAACATTTCTTGTCATATCTGAACATGTTTTCATTCTTCTCGGAGACATCTAGATTTTATTCAATATGAATTCTTTGTTATCCACCATAAGACCTTCCAACACTAGAAATTTATTTTAAGGAGTGAGGAATAATATTGAATGTTCCAATTCTTCCACCTAGCAAAGGGCAATACTCCAATTTTCTTCAAGGTGTGCAGGATTAGATGATGGGTAATTTCTGCATAGTTGTTTGTTCTGGGCTGGCAGCTGCTAGACCAGCAAATGAGCAGGGTAATATTGATTAGACAGTTTTCATCTGCCTGCCTGAGGACAGGCACACCAATGCTTTCCTAGACCTGATGGCATTTGGATATCTGACAAATGTGAATGTCTTGAAGATACATGGCATTCTGCCCTTCACACGGGCAGCAGCAGTGTTTTACTGATGTCAGGGTTTAAGCCCCCCTGGGACTTTTGCAGGACCCCCAAAACGCAGCAGTTGGAGAAACACAGCAAAAAAGTAGTGCACCAGGCTGAGAGCAAGGATGGGAAGCAGCAGCTCCCCTGGGCACTTGGAAGCAGGTAGGAAACAAAGAGACAACAGCAGCCAGGAATCTGGACATGCTGACTTGAGCTGCTGTGCAGCCCAGAATGGGCTTCCCTTCAGCAGGTTGGTCCCCAGCTTCCTTGGGCAATGACAGATCACAAAAGGACGTTATACAAACCCCATCCTTGGATCAGATTAACTTTTCTCATTACTACCAACAACAATTAAACTGTAGCTGAAGAAGAGCTGGGGAAAAAATATTTCATGAAATCTTACTTTTTGAAGTATCATACCAAACATACCTTAATTAACTGGAATACCATGGGGATCCTGGTAGAACCGATGACATTTGTTTGGCCAAATGCTTGACTACTGGAAAAAAAAACCACATTCAGAATTTGTTACTTTTTGAAATAAACCAACAACTTCTGTCTCTTTCAAACAAAACCAAAGGTCTTTGAAACACAACTTTCAGAAGTCAAAACAGATTTTTCTACAATTTCTTCAGTTCCCTCATTTAAAGGGAATGTTTCAGTTAGTTTAGCTGCAATCAGTTCTTGTATGGCTAGGAGCCAGCTGCCAGGAGGCTGTGAAGATTGACAGCAATTGGAGAGAAAATTGTTGAGGAAAAAAAAAGCTACGCTTATTCAATCTTTTTAATTAGCTGCAGCAAATTTAGAATGGCAAATACATGTAGAGACTGGCTTTTCAGAAGCCTTCATTTACTAATTCATGGAAAAATCATGATTTATTTAAAGAATCATGGCAAGATGGGGAGATAAAGTACTGCTCAATATCCACTTGAACATTGTGATTTTTGTTCAGTGGGAATTGTTTCTATCAGCAGTAAGAATCGGGTGTAATTAGAAAATTATATCTTGCGATCATTTAAGTCCTGGCTTATTAAAAAAAAAGAAACAAAAACCCCAAGACGTTTGTGGCATCTGTAGGTGTTCTCAGAGCAGAAGAATCCTGGCCTCATTAGTCCCCACCACTTCCCTGTTACCAGATGCTGTTTGTAAAAACAGCGATATCCTTGAGAGAGTTGCATCTGAGGACCATCAATGAACACACCAATAAGCATATTTGAAGTGAGTAGTGTGGTGCCAGCTCCTGAGTAATCACAGTACCATGATCAATCTCTTGAGGTGAATAATAACTGAAGACCATCTTGTGAAAAAGGTCAGAAGGCACGGTTTGCACAGTTTTACAGACCAAAAGCAGTCTCTTTAGCTGTTAAAATCGTATGATTTGCTTTATGCTCAGCTCTTCTGGAGAAAAAAGAAAAGTACACTTACTCTGTCTCTTAAAGGTATTGTTTTTGCAGATTTTAAACATGGAGGGCTTTCCTGCAAGAAGTTGGTTTCACAGAGGCTGCAGAGGTGGTAAAGGAGCTGCATTCATTGCCTTGGGATGTCACTCCATCTCTGCTGTGGTGAAGGCAGCACTTCGAGCAGCCCTGCACTCAGCTGAGTCCCTGCTGCTTGGCTGGGAAAAGTACTGCACCACATGTGTGGCTTCTCATACATTCTTGCATACAAGCGTTACAAATGTAAAGGCTAAAAATGCAATGTGTTCAAAATGCTTTTCAAGGGCTTGAGTCTAGTCCCAGAAAAGCAGAGGGATGCGCCCATTTATAGCTACTTCAATGGAATGGGAAAAACTGGAAAAATTAACAAAAGGAAAGTGGAAGGAAATGAAAACCTAGGAAAATACAAACTCTTCACTCACCTCTACTTGGACTGTTTGTGCAACTACAATCTAGAACCCCCCCCAATTTACAAATGGAAACAATGAACTATTGTATTGACATTTCATACCATATCAGAAGTATTTTTCTGCATTTTCATGGGCTTTTGTTTTTTTTTTTTTATGGAAATATTAATGTGATGTACTACAAACATAAGGCCCCTTCTGCTTATACTTTTCCTGTTGGCAAGGAGCTGATCCTATGCTGTTAAAGTCAATGGGAGGGGTGTTACAGTGACAGGGCTGGTCTGGACCCACAGGAAAATACAGTGAGTGCTCACAGAGTGACAGAGGATCTGTGCTTAATAAGGTCATTTGTAGCCTCTCCATGATGTGAGCAGCTGCGTAGTGGCTGTGTTGCAGAGTCAGACCTATAAACTGGACATTACACCTGCAGCATACTGATAGGCCATTGCTCAGAAAAGATTCTTTCTAAGTTTCTGGATTTGATAATTTATAACGCTTAAAATGATTGTGTTTTATTTCCCAAAAAAAGAAATGCCCCAAAGTGTAAAATTGTAAACTGTATTTTTTTAGATTTGTTATCATATTTTCTGTATTTCTTATGGTTACTTATCATAGCCATGATACAAAGGAGCATTTGGAGATGTACTTTAGTACCTGCCTTTCCAAAGTGCTATTTGAACTTACTTGTCAATGTTATTTATCTAATTAGAGATGCAGATATGAATTAAGGCAAGTGGGCTGAGTCCAGTGCTATCAAATTAAAGAGTAGGACTCTGACTTCAGGGTATGTTAAATCAGTCACTTTGGCCAAACATTGAAATTTCAGTGTTTTCTTGTGAAGTGTTGAAATGCAGGAATCATTCGCAGATCAGATCCAGCTTTCTTGACTGTTTTTTATCCTTGGCTAAGCCTTCAAACAGCTTCTGTTGAAAACACAAGGTTTGTTACCGTCTGCAGTATGAAGAGAGCTGGTTAATTTCTGAGAAGTCGTAGTACTTGAAAATGAAATTCAGAAGTGAATATTCTTCTCATGTTACAAAAACACAGCCTTGTGTGAAGCTTAAAAATAAGCACACCAGTATGAACTGTGGTTAGCAATGTTTAATAAATGCTGCAGTTTAGGCATTGAACATATGTTTTGTGTGAGCGATTTTACTTTATTTCTAAACTAAATGATGCTATTTCTTATGAATTTCCTATAAGAAATCCCTGAAGGGTTAAAACTTTTGATGTATTTCTTTTTCAATTTTGTTCTCAATTCCCTGCAGAATGAACTTCACTGTGAGCACTTCTCACTCCTGGATGAATTAAGAAAGGAAAAAATTGCTGGTTTTATAACAAATATTTTGTAGCACAACAAGTATTCACACAACAGAAGTATGAATAGAAGCAGGGAAATTCTACCCAAAAATATGCTGAGAGATGAGCAACAGTAATCAACTAGCACATTATCGGAAAAGTAAATTATGCTTCCAGCCAGACTAACTATGCTAAAATGAGTGGCAGGAGAAGACGTCAAGATTCTTTTCTTTATGACTTCCATTGGTATGTGTTGATTTTTTTTGGCACTGCCCCAAGCCCCAAGTTGAACAAGAGGAAAAGGCAGCAGATTTTATTGATTCATAATATGGCTTGCTGTAATGTTCAGAAGGAAAACAAAGGGCTTATGTTAGCTATAAGGCACTGTAATATATATTTAACTGGTATAAATTATAAGGTTGTCTCTCCTTAAGAGTATAAATTATAAGGTTGTTTCAGAGAGAGTCTAAAATAAAAAATGATTAAAGTACTGTCCTAAGTAGACAAATACATCAAACAAACTTAGTTATTAAAACAACACAAACCTATGTATGAATTATTTGCTTCTGCTAAGTTTAATCAAAAGCTGCTAACCATTCCCCGTCCAAGATGAAGGGCAATTTTGTACCGAAGACAGCACCATGGCATGTGATATATTGTGGAATGGATCAGGTAACTTAACTCAGCTTTTCTCCTAGAAACTCTTTCCAACCAAGCTTCCTAAGAGTGGGAAGTGTCATTTTCTCTAAAATATGGGTTCCTTTTGACTTAATATAGTGTGGGATTTGTATAGATCCAGATAACTTCCAGAGATCCCTGCCTCTCTCTCTGTGTGATGTCCTGAAATGTATCTGTTAACATCCTTGAGCACCAGAGATCAATATAGTGGATGCACAGAACTGTCAAGGAGCAGGTCAGCGTGGCAGATATATTTTTGATGACGATCAAAATATAAAAAGGTAGTCAGAGGGAAGTTACAGCATCACTTCTGGGTGTATATGGGTCTTTACAACACCTTCAGAAGTAGAGGCAACAAAGGCTGAAGACTGGAGTGGATGCTGCTATGTAGCATGAAGGGTCTCAGCGTGGGGACAATTGGTGTGTTGCTCTGGGGCAGATCCAGAGCAAAAGACTACAAGGCGAGACAGAAGCCCTTGGTTGTGCAAAGTTGATGAAAAGCCTGAGTACAGACATCTTAAACTGTTTTTAGCTGTTTCAAAACCTATGTTACCTCTTCTAAGCACCAGAAGGTAGTATTTCATAAAAAAACTGTAATTTGTCACATGCAGTAATAATTTTTAGTCTGGAATCAATATGTGACCAAATTAAAAGGGCTCCGAACCTAATCAATTCAATATAAATCTTGAAGTTAAACACACAGCATGAAACACTGTAGAATCTGCCAAACTAGCCATCTAAAATGTAGCTAAAAAGAGTTATAAATATCTAGGGTGAAACTCTGGCTCACTGTGAAAAGAGTGGGAATTCTGCCATTGATCTGAACAGGGCTAGAGTTTCTCTCTCATTAGACTCCCTCCTCTGCATCTTTTCATTTTATTAGCCATTCTGTTTGCTGTTTGCATGCATTTTCATTTTACATGGAAAGATTATATCATGTCAGAATATAATATTTCCCAGTTGGCAAGTCACCCCCTGTTCTGCAACTGCAAATGTTGTTGCCTGTAAGGAAGCAGTGGGTGGCTAATGGCCAACAAACTGCAGTATCAAGAAGGGGTTACAAAGGAAGTGGAGCAGCAATGGAGCAGAAGAGGAAAGGGGCCCCTGCCTTGCATTCTTCTATGTGAGAGTCAGGGAAAAGCTGCAGCCATCTGTGCTTTTAGATGCTTCCTTCACGTACTCTGTAATGCTAATGGGTCCAAATAGCAGTGGTCATTCAGGCTCTTCTTTTCTCCAGTTGTTACCTGGCATGAGCTGCGGCAGTTTGAATCTTCCTCCATCCCACTCATTGTATGTATTAACTGTGGAGCTAGAGAGCCTGCTTCTAAAGCTGAGAGGTAGGTGATCTTTGCTCCTTCTGCTGACATTTTCTACAAGAACTGTTTCCCACGTGGTAGATGATATTTCACTGGTGCCTGGGGAAACACGATTAGTAACTGCACACAAAACACTACTTCTCTAGACCCAGTTCACCTTTCTAGTTCATTGGAGAAAGACCTCATCTCTTTCTCCAAGGGAAGGTAACCCTTCCAATCCATTGATCCATCCCTACTCTTATTTCTTCATAAGGGAAACATTGCTTCTAGTAAATAAAGAAATTCTGTGAAAAATACACTCGCTACATTTGGTGCTAGTATTTCTCTGCTAGCTTTTGCTAACAGCTTCAAGGAAGCTTTCTCGGAGTACAGAAGGTTTCAGGAGGCAGACCAGCCCCCCAAAGGCACTGGCAGGAATGCTTTGTGCACCCCTTCACTCACAGCTGTGATCCAAACAAAGTTGCGGCCCTCAGTGGCATTGCATTGTATCATTTTATATTTGCAGTCCTTCTGGAATGCTTTTTTTCCCATATACTTTATCCAGAGTTTGGTCATATATTATCTGCCTGACAACTCGACACCTATAAAAATTTATGAATTTGTATTAAAACCAATACTTGATTATGTCAGTGTTTATGAGGCTTCCCATGAGCCCTATATTCTTCAGTTGAATCTAGCTATAGTCCCTCATAGTAATAATAAAACAGGCCATATTTCAGCATTTCTCTGTTAACATGACTCACTGCTAGCAATTACAGTAGCTACCAGCTCTCGCTTTTGTTGATTTTAAGGATTTGCTGCCTTGTAAGGCCCTTTGCTGATCTGAACACACATAGACATATATTAGGTGGGCCTCTTTTAACTGGTCTAGAAATAGCTCTGTGTGTATCTTTCAATTTTCAGAGAACACCTATGTACAATTATTCAAGCAGAAGTGTGCAGTGACTCATTATGAGTGCATAATTGTGGGTTTGTGTACTGGTAATAAGAAGAAATTGATACCAAGTCCATTGTGTTTGCAAATGGTCCAGATACAGAGACTGAGAGAAAAAAATAAAGAAAAAGAAAATATGGAGCTTCTTCCTGCCCTCCTCTTATTTCCAACCCACACTTGTCTGGATCAGCCTTTAGTACTTCATTCTGGGGCTTGATAGAGAGCTTGTGTGGATCACCAGCTGCAGCCTGTACATTTAAGCGGTATAGGAGTGCTTTTCTGGCTTCTGCAAGGGAGGTGTTTTTCACCTGAAGTCTATATTTTACTGGCAAGTTTTGTTATTATGCAATTCTTCTATCTTCATTATTTAGTTCCAAAGACAAACCAATATATACTGTAAGACCATACAGGAGAAGTAAGAATCTAGCTTTTTAAATTGGAACTCAGTGAGTTTGGGAGATTTCTTTATCACTAGCATCGGTAGCTTCTTACTACTGTTTGGGTAACCATAAGCTGTACAACATGCTTGCAATACAAAGATTCTTACATGCTAAGAATGATAAGATTGTTTTGAAAAATGAACCAGGGAAATACATTTATATATAGATAAATATATATGTATAATATAAAACACACATCCGCATAATCCTCATTCAGGATATCCTAATTACTACAGAGGAAGGACATGGAGGGACACAAACAGTACGTGTGAAACACAGGAGCAAATTTCTTTTAATTCTCATTTCTCTACTTCTTTTAACACATAGCTATAATGTTTCTGTAATTTGAGAACTCTACGGGGATAATTTTTCCTGGTATGAAGGATGAGCTTGATAAATGTTGGCTCCAGAAGTTATAGCTGTACATAAATTTACAAGTCTTAGCAATGAATATGTAACATATACACAACTTTTAGCCAACAGCTACATAGCATTGTAATATTTTTTATGGAAAAGTAGAACTATGATGATTCTTGATCTTTTTGGTTCCTTCAGCATCAGATTTTATTTCCAGGAAAAGAACAGATGACTTATGCTGAAGTTTAAATGATTTTGAAGTTTTAAATTTAACAGATGTAGACAATGCCAGTACTACTCCCCAAAGATTTTTTTCAGTACTCAAAGTACCTTGTATGACTTAATTGTCTCAAGATACCAGTGTAAAATCCCTTCAGAATGATAGGTCATACCTTTTCCAAGTCAGATTAAGTTCCACTCCTTTAGGAAGCATTTATTGCATCTGCAAACCTTGAGATTACTGGTAACAGTAGTATGCTGTATTTTTGCATATATCCCCATAGCCTATACAAAAAGCAGGGATTTAATAAATGGAACAAAAAGGAAGAGAAATTGGTAAACTACTCTATGGGTATGGAAAACCCTATGATTTCTAGAAACTACAGTGTTCTAGAGCAATCTTATTAACTTCTTCTGATATTTGTACTATCAAGAATGTTGGCAATGAAAGATCAATGTTTTTGGAAATTATAAAGATGAATAATTTTAAAATTGGTATCTAAATTCACAACATGTAGGCCAGGAGAAAGTGGTGGTTGCTTCCTTACAACTATTCCAGTAGAATAATTAGACAACCTTCCTCTTTTATTCAAAGCAGAGTTTGAATCTGCATCTTCCATTTTGTGATAGTATTTATGAACTTGTCAGACAGTCAGGATGTTGTAGTCGAATTTCTACTTTAAAGATTTCAGGAAAGGAGATGAATGCATGTTTTCCTTGCCTTTGCAGAGCTCTGACTACTGAGTAGAGAACATAAAATGCCAGGATTATTTCTTTCTCTTCCTTATCCTTGCAAAACTGATCAATTGTTAATCTTACCTTTCACTTCTTTTGCAAGTTGCCTGAGTGTGGCTTAATTCTTACCCAGAGTTCCTGTGGTGCCGATACTGTGAGAGGTGGTGACATTTATTCATACAGATGTATATATCAGAGCTGAAATACAGCACACTCCTGGTTGCGCTGTCACTCTGTTTGCTGCTTTCTATCCTACAAAGTTAAAACCTGCAGAGACCTTAAGGAATATTTGGATGACTGTGAAAAGTTGACTTGCAATATAACTATATGATTAGCAAATACACGATTTTTTTTTCACTAATATAAATCATGTTCCTTCATAGAAAGAAATAATCAAGTTAGTATCATTAAATTTTATAAAATATGAGAAACTAATATCAAGTTCAAGATAGAAATGACCTTCCTTTTAATTATTTTGCTATTACAGACTTCCTTTACTTTTATTGCACTGTAATTTTTAACTAGATACAATTGTAATTTAAAATACCATCCTGCTTCCTTAGATAAAAACTCGAAAATTCAGTATTAGGCACAGGGCTTTATATTTGCTTGTAAGAGCTGGTAACATCTCCACCTTGTGGTTGTTTCTCTGAGCCTACACTGCTGCATCTCAAATGGTAGGTTATTTTGGCTCTGGAATTCAAGGTTCTCTGAACACAAATATCATACATTGAGGGATTTCAGCTAAGACATTCTTGTACAAAAAAACGACTGTTGAACTGGGTTTAAATCAGCTCTTTCTTCATGCTTTTTCAGGTATTATTAAAACATTATATTTTAGACACTACCAATAATTAAAGTCAGGGATAAGTGACTACAGAAGCAAAAAATAGGACAACAATCCTATATATAATAATAAGATCATAGATATAATAATAAGTTGTGTGAAAATGTCCAATTAGAAAGGAGATGTTTCTTACTTAAAAAAATACCATCAAATAAAAGAGTGAGATTACAAAATAGATGGGTCAAGAAGATAAGTTATCTTTTGCTCATAAAAATATTGGCAAATATCCTTATATTTGTTGAAGAGCGTGCATATTACGCACAATAATATTCACTATGTTGAGTGGCAAAGCGTTATGTCCCTGTTTCACAAGGGGAAAGATAACTGAAGAGAGAAAGTGCTCTTTGACAAGGTCACAGAGACCATAATGGAAAAGAAGAGTAACCCAGACTTTCTGTTTTACAGTCCCTGGCATTTTACTGTTAGATCTGCCATCTCTCACATTGATTTAGTGCATTAATAATACCAGGAAAGTGTCTACCTAGCTCTAAGAAACCTCTGATCCCAGGTATTAACTCAGTACCAACTCCAGAGGTTGAGTTGCTTGATTTTTGCTTTTTTTCAATTTGCAAATGTAAGAAAAGTGTCCCATGACATTTCTGGTATTTCTCTGATCATGATCAGCCAGAAAAATTATGACACAGGTTCTTTTGTGGTATTTTGGCACTTGCTGCACACACCAGAATTTTAAAATGCCAGGATAAACAAATAAATAAGTATGATTATGTTATCGAGCCTTTCTAAATTTTCAGAAATAATTTGGCTTGATATTTTAGGTTAAGGTTTCTCCACATCTGATTTCCAAGTTCAAGTTCTCATTGTAAGCATGATTTTGCTTTCTTTTTATTTATTATTCATGGCTACTTCACTTCTTTCCATGGGAATATTTCCTGGTTTTATTATAGTCCCTGTAACTTCCTCTACCCGGTATCATTTGAGAAAAGCGACTCAGAGGACTTTTGCAATGCATCATATAAAGGGTGTTTGATAAAGTCATTTGACATAATGGCATGAATATAAGCAGCAGCTTTCCTTCTTTCTCCATTTTTAGACACAACAGAAAACCTGCATTAGCTCTTGTCACTGGCCTATTTTTGTTTTGTTTTGTCATTCTCACACCATTTAAAACAGTACCTTTCTCTAAAGAAAAAGTACAGCTCCTGTAACTGCTGTGGAAGGATCTGGGGCCCAGGATGCCTTGTCATGCTCTGCAGATGTTTCTTTCCATCTCTGTGACTCGTCCTGAGACAGACAGTGGTACCTAAAGTGCCTTTTTTTTTCCCCCATTCCTCCCAGGCTGTGTCCTGTCTGTCAACTGAGAAGACACATGAGTGAAAATGAGCACTTATCCATTGACAGAAAAAATGAGACTACACTTTTTTTTTTACCTGACAGATGTTTCTCTGTCTTCAGTGTCCTATTGAATATTTATTCAAAGAAAGTCTATTCTAAGAGGACTCAAAGGCTAAAATACACCTCTTCTAGCTCTGGGCAGCACAAATACTAGCAAAATTACCTCTAGTCAAAAGACTGGAAAATGGATTTTTTTTTCTTTCTGAGTAGCTTCCTCTAGACACCAAAACTTATATGGTGTGGTTGCTTGTTGCAGCCTTGTAAAAGCATCAGTTTGGGTACAACTGAGGTTGTATAATCTGAGACCTATTAAAAAAACGATATTTTTTTCTCCTGTTGGAAGTGCCTTGTCATAGTGAGCACGTGAATAAGATCTTGAATGGCTAGAAAATGATTGGCAATGACAGTCCAAAGCAGTCCAAAGTATTAAAAGAAATGGCATTCCATGTGGAATGAGACTGACAAAAGATGAAATCTTGGAAAGCTTTTGCTAATTTCAGAAATCAGTTGAGATATAAATCTGACAGAGGAGGAAAGGAAAGGGTTTTGGCAACGATATAAACAGTTATATTGTGTACATATGTAGTCTGTGCTTCTTAAGCAGGAGGTAGAGTTTTGAGGTGGGGAGAAAAGCTAGCAGGAGTAGTTATGAGGCTGGTGGATCATAGAATCATGGAATGGTTTGGGTTGGAAGAGACCTTAAAGATCACCTACTTCCAACCCAGCTGCCATGGGAAGGAGGAACACCTCCCACTAGATCAGGCTGCTCAGTGGGTGATGAGGAAAAGAAGTGAATGTGGCCAAACATGGAGCAGATCAGTCTAGCTAAATATAGATATTTTCAGTGTAGGTGTCAATAGCTGAGCTAGTCATCCCAGACTCCTTAATGAGCCATTCTCAAAGGATAACTCAAAGAGGATGTATTCCTCACTCACGACCTTATACATCTGCTTTCTAGTTGTGAGCATGTGAACTAGCTATGGACTTAACAGTTGGTACAGAAACGGAGGCCTTTTGAGGGCACAATTTATGCCCCCATGAAGTTGTCATATAGATAAATCATAGTAGTAATATCATAGATAAATCACAATAAAGTTTCTATTTTCTCTATTGACTACGAAGAGAATGCAAATTGATAAGCCGGATGCATCTGAAGACTGGTCTGTGACTTAGGCTAGAGAAACTGTCCTACACAACTAACCTACAGAGGATCCAAATTATGCTCTCTTCTCATCAGTGAAAAAGGCTTAGAACTAGCCGAGGGCTTCAGCTCCAGAGCTAAGATACTGCCCACCCTGGCCGTCCTTGTCCCCAGGTGCTGGCTGCATAGCATGGTGTAACTCCAGCTCTGGTGGTCAGAGTGGACCAGACCATTGGCTAGTCTTCTTACAATTCGGTACTGATAATAGAATACTGAGCTCAATTACATGGTTTGATTTCTGAAAAAGAATACCCTGAACAGAAAATGTGGTTCTGGTGTGCACTCCTTCATGCGCAGTACAGTTTTGATCAACATATGGCAACTAAGCCATATTGCCCTGCATTGCCTGCATTTCAGAATGCTCCTATATTAAATAACCATGGAGCTTTGAAGAGCAGGTCAGCTGAGGCAATATTTACAAGGCTGAAAAAGTTTATTCAATAAACACATTCAGATGCTCAGTGGAAAATAATTTGTCTGGAAATCAAGCTTCTTTGCCTCTGACGTTTGCAGTGCTGAAGGGGAACCATACCTTTCAAACTTATGCTCTGCTGAAATCCAGCGGGGCTCTGAAGAGTTTTCAAAATGTTAAACTTTTCAGCATTTTTTCCAAGATGGAAAATTTTGCCGTGTTCTGCTTGAAAAAGTCCCTCTGCAACGAATTAAAAGCAGCATGTAGCAGACATTGCAACAGTGCTGTTGCCGCCAAGCCCCCTACGTAGTCCTGAAGACCACAGGGGTTTGCCTCTTGCAGGTTTCAACAGGTGAGGGCTAGAGGTGGTATTCCCATAAACAAGAGAGACCCAGCAGTCCTGACTCAGGCAACACTGCCGATGAAGCCAGCTGGAGCCATGCCTTACCAAGGGCTGAAGGGTTTGCCCCTGAATGCTTACAAACAGGGCAGATGCTTCAGTCCAGGAAATGCTCTGCACAACAGGCTGTCACCCCCAGGTCCTCTTGATGCTAGTGATATGCAGATACCCTGTTAATCAACTGCCACAGGGTAGAATAAAGTTGACATTAGTGCTAACTGTACTTGCTTGGCCAAAGTCTGCTCAAGTCTTACTCATCTTGTAGATTGAGAAATGTTTAGAATGGTCAAAACTTAGCATGTTTATTTTTAATCAGTGAAAGCATCTTAATTAGGTCTTAGGGAGTTGTGGGTTGTATGTACATGTACACAAAGTTTTCCTACCCAGAGCATGAGTTAAAGAAATAAGAAAAGTTAATTCTATGGTGTTCTTTGTGATTGGATGTAAAGCATAAAGGAATATTGCTTGTTCCTTGACTCTATTCAGCTGTCTGTAAAGTAGTAACAGCAACATTTTCCTATCAGGCTGCTCTAAGGTTTATCTGGTCACTTACTATAGTATAGCTTGCAATATTCATGGTGGGCAATAGCAACAGAGGTAGAGGAATATCATAACAAAAATTTGAAAATAGAGTTTTTCTTTGGAGCTGAAAGGAGGGTCTGCTTAAGATCATTACATGCAACCATGCTGATTATAGACATTTACATCTATTACCTTAGTTTTTACTTAAAGCCACTCCCTGTAGCAAAGAAAACACAAATACTATTTTTTGACTTTTCTCTTAAATTCATACTTCATGTGCTAGAGTGCACATTTGGATGTATATAAATAAATACATAAAGTTCAGAATTTGAAATGCTCTGAAATCGGATTTTTATGCTGATGACGTAAGGAGTGTAAAAGAAAACAATATTCCTTTTGTAATTTAGCAGAGCAGCTATTTATACTGCTGGCTGCTGCTGCATTCCAGTGCAAAGTGCAATCACGGCATCAATTTAAAGGGCGCCTGTTGGAGGGAAACACACAGAAAGTCGTTTGGAAAGAGGTATGGAGTAAAAATTTCTGAAGTCCTTAAGTTTCTTCAAGGTGTGAGACTTCAAGGACACTCAGTTTACTTCAAAATTTTTATTCAGGCTTACCAGAAACAGAAGATGTCTTAAAGTTGGCTGCAATCCTCTGTAGCCACAGAAAATTCCACACTTTTGGGATAGGTTTTATTCAACTTACTCATAATGTACTTGCCCTTATTCCTGTGTTAGAAGGAGGTCCAATTTGATTTCAATGATTTGCTTTGACCTCCAATGGCAGCGGGTTTAAGTCCTGAGTCATTCTTTGGTAGAAGACTGAGAAATTTCTTTATGCTTTTTATGTGAATATCTTTTCTTACTTCTTGTGAATTTTAACTTCCAAACTTACTTTTCTTTAGGTATGTCAGATGCATTATTAAAAAAGCTTGTCTTTAGGAGAGCAAAGCATTTTTTCTCTAATATTTCCAGTTTCCACCAGCCTAAATAGGAAAAAGCCCAAGTCTGCCCTAGAGTGTGTACGTTATATTGCATAGCTGAAATCAAATTCTGCATGGAAACATTTTATCAAGTACCTTATTTTTCTACACATTCCTGGAGGACCTGCAAAGGAGGAGCTTGTCAGCTAAATTGAAAACATACTAATAAAGTTAAAAAGTTAATGGGAGACATTTGCAATTTCCCAATAATTTTCCTAGTGACTTAAACACCAAATAACTGTGTATACTTCTGCTACTGTTTTCCTTACATCTGTGTATCGAATGACATGCACAAGAATTAGTGCCGGATATCTACCATTTGTCACACACCTATCAAATTATAGTTTTGCTAGGCAAACTTACAGTTCAGGTGGCCAGATTTCTGTTTGTCTGGGAGGCTATTTTCAATTACTTATAAGTAATAATGTGTGTTTTATAACTCAAACCACTTGTATAAATAGAGCTCAAAACTTTGCGACTGAGGCAATAAAATAGAAGCAAAGTTTTAGCTGTTGTAACTAACTATGCAGTCCATTTAAGAGCAGTGGCTGAAATATAGTTCCAGACTCCAGGTCTCTTTTGTGCTAACTAGACAATATAAAAATACATCTTTTTTCTATAATTAGGATCATGATTATGCTAATAAAGCAGCTGTAATGATTGCTGCTTCTTTCAATGAGCCTTCATGACCCAAGACACTTCGACATGCTCTTGCTAAAGAGTGTGGGCTGACAGTGTTACCTTTGCCTTATATCTCCAGGCTTGTAAAAAGGTGCCATTTAAATAAATTATTTTTGTTTAAGGCTACACAGTAGGACAGACCTGCAGGACCTGGTTAATACTATCTTACATTCTCCTGCTTCTTTCCACCTCTCTGGTTACTATGACTAGACTGCCCTAGCTGAAAATCACATGGCCGGTCAGGTATTTAAACTAAATAAAGTTGCATGTCACTGGCATCCTGACTGAAAGGTCAAGAGAGAAAGAGTTTTGATGGACTGACCAGCTGTTTCAAAGGCCATCTTTTGTTTTCCATTCTTATTACCTTCAGAATAAAATTTTCTGTCCAGGTACATATTTTATAAAATTTTTGTAATTGCTAGGTCTTCTTCACCTTAGGAAAAAAAAAAGTAAAGTGACAACTTCTTCCCTTCTTTTATCTGCTTTAAGCCTCCAAGAACATGCCTCTGCATTCTTAACTCTACTGATAACATCTTTTCTAGCTGCTAAAGGGCTGACAGTATATTACAAGGGTTGCACTACACTGAATTCTTCCCGTTTAGGTTTGGCCCGAATGCCAAAAATGTTGACCTTTTCTGTATTTAATATTGCTTATAAGGGGCATCTTTCCAAGTCTGAATATAATCTACTGCTGAACCTTCTCGTCCTCTTCCAGTTCCCCTCCCCTTCGATATTCTAGCACTCCTAGTCCAATATATGAGATACATTGCCTGGCATATCCTTTTACACACAGCCAGAAGATTCAGGAATTCTTCTGAATTCCTTAAGTGCTGCTATATTTATCCTACCAGTTAGATATATTTTATCAGTTTCTGATATCAGTGTCTGTTTATCTTTGAGAATTTAATAGTCTGTCAGTGTGAATGCCTCATTTCTTTCCCATAAAAACTGTTGCTTTACCTGTCAGCTTTTGCCCATCACTTCTTTTGAGAGAGAAAGTTTTTTGAATGAGGACTCGTCCTTCTCATAAGAAATACAGAATAGAAACAGGAGCATACAATATCTTCTGACTTTTTTACTCCTCTTTGCCATAAATGTGTACATCTAATAATAACCCAGAACAACTACTTTAGTTATTCTATGTCTATTCAAATATTTTTCATACAGGATAGATCAAAACAAAATTTAAATTAAGTTTTATGAGCTGAATTTTTTTCTGAAACATAGAGGCAATCCGGCCAAAGCCAAACACTTTGAGTAGCTGGATTTGATGAGATTTCACAGTTGTACTAGATGATCATTTTATGTCCCTTCCAAATGAAATTTCTATTCTGTGCCATTCTAGATATGACAAAGTTACAATTTTTGGCTGTATACTAGGTGGATAATACAATAATGGGCTTGCTAAACCTTTCTTTCAAGCTATGAAATCAAATTCTAATAAAACTCTGGAATAGTGTTGAAAACTGGCATGTGCCGTGGAGATTTTTGTAAATAATCTCTATCATTTAGCACATGATTTTGATGCTGATTTCATAGCTGCAATGGATTCACAATTATGCTTGCTGCTCACTTGAGTGCCCAACTGACAACTATTTTGAAAGCAGAATCTGTTTTTCAGCTTGAAGAACAATTCATATAATAGTCTATTATAAAATTTTAGCTCACAATGGATCAAATGCTACAACTTTTACAGTATTGATCCCACAGTCTTCTACCTGCTTTACCACCCATCCTGGATACTGAGGAAAGTGGTTTTTATAAGCCAACAAAACAGTCATGTCCTGGGCCAGCTTGCTGCCCACAGCTGCCCCCCCCCTGAAAAAAAATACTTAGATGATTCCTCCTAATATACTTCTGCAAACATAAAAACACAGTTCTTAGAAGTCAGGCCCATTTAAACTTATTCTTTTGAGCCATACCCAAATCATGGCAGTGATGGTAATATACTTTCAACCAAACAGCAACAAGTGTGTTCTTATTCTCCACAGGGTTGTGGAAAACTCCCCAATAAGGGCAATAACACAGCCCATGGGAAAACCATGCCAAACACATGTTGGAATATAAATTGTGGTGAGAATTCCTATGTTGGTCCCCAGAGATCATTTTCTCATTCACGGCACAGATTCAGCCGTCCTGATGGAACAAGTAAGTATTATACAATGGAAGGGATCCGCCCTTTTCTTTGTACTCGGTGTAAGTTTTCTCTATTAAATCCTGAAAGAGAGACTCCTTTTCAAGCACAAAGACACCTAAAGGGTAATTCTAAGTTACTGTATTATGCTTCAATCTAAAATAGTAATTTTTCAGAACTTCAAACTCATTCAAAGCAGGGACCATAGCACAGTGGAACTCCAGTCTTTCAAATGTTCTTTTCACCATTACCTTCACATACCTGCACCATTTCTCAGTTTTCCTTTCCTTATTCCACCTATTTGCTTTCTTGTAATGTTGACTCAAAAAAATCTCTTTCTATCTGACATGGAATGATTATGTCCCAGTGTTATGCCAGGAAAATTCCCACCAATGTGGCATAAATTTCCCAAAGAATAATCTATTTTGCAACCTGTAAGACTCACATAATTACCCTACCAGATAGAAAACTCAGACCTGTGTGTCCCGCTGACAGCAGACTGCTCTAAGGTCATTGGTTACCTTTAGAATAATGGCCAAGAAACGTATCAGCACTTGGAAATGAGTCCACATGCGGTGCCTCAGAGTTTATATTAGGCATTATTGACATATTTCAGGTGAATATCTCTATCAGCTAGCATCAGGGTCTATTCTTTCCAAAGTTGAAGACCAGGATGTAGGAAAGGAGAACTCAATCCTAACCATAAATTCTCATATTCTAATCCCACTGACCTGTTTATTCCTTCAAGATGGGCAGACACATGACCTTTGAATTGTGTCCACTGGCTGTTTCAGTGTCCAGAAACAGGGAAAGAGAGACAATAGTAATTTCCACTGTCTTTACACCTAAAAAGTATGGTCTTACACTAGTTAAACTCTGACGTAACATTTGGATTTAATTACAGTAGGCCAAAATCTGCCCTCAGATATATCAGTCAACTTGGATAACACTTGGCATGGAGGAGACATTTCAAAATCTAATACCATGGTATTTTTCTAATACCACGCCAAATAGGGCATAATATATTTTTAGAAACGTTCTCATTTATCATAATAAAATGCTCTTCAAGATGATTCATATTAAAAGAAACAATTATTTTGGCTTGCAGGACATGTTTGTAACTATGTGTAGACACTTATTTGGATGCAATTCAGCAGCATGTAAATTCAGAACACGGATGTATGCCAGTTGGAAGGAATGAAAAAATATCTCAACAAAGTGAGCTGTTACTCAGTAGCTGTTGCTGTTTCCTTTGCATGCTAGCTCAGAACTCCTTGCAATTTCATGGAGATGGAGAACTGGAAGGGACCTCTAGAGGTCATCAGGTCTATACTTCTACAGAAGGATAAATTCAAACTGACAAGGACAGACATCTGTCAGCAATGTTTTAATACCTATTGAAAATATTTTTTTCCATGCTGTCCCATATTCTTCAGTGTTTTTGCAGATAGACAAGCTTTTCTTAATGGCTAATTTGAATAACTTTTGAAGAAAATTAGGAAGATTTTTTTCTTTCCACTGTGGTCAGGAGGAACAGCTGAGCATGTGCTGTCCCTCAATGGAAATTACCAGTTATCTCCTTTCATTCTCCTCTTTTAGAAGAGATGTGATAGAGAATATTCATCTTCTCTATCTCGTTTATATGCACATTCAACCCTCTCTATACTTGCTGCTCTCCTTGGGAAGTTTCCCAAGTCTTCATCTCTCTCAGTTGCAGTGCCAAAAGCACCAGCTCGGATCTGATCAGCAGTGAGGAGAGTACAATAATCATGTCCTATAGACTGCATATAACTTGCTCAGTCTGCAATGGCTCCACGTTAATTCACATTTAATCCATAATCCACAATGAACCTCATGTGTATCTACCTGTACTAATAGTTTCCTTCAGATTTTAGACTATTTTTCTAATTGTAATGATCATTTGAATTCTAATTAAGTCTTTCAAAAGTGTTTGTGTCACCTGTCATATTATAGTCCTTCAGTCTATTATTCAAAATAGCAACTTCTTGAAGAAAACCGGTCCTGGTTAGAGAATGCTTGAACAGTTCCATATTTTAAGACTAAACAATGGCTAATTACTATTTAAAAGTAATACTTCTCTTATCCATGCACCTTCAATATGACAATTTCACTATAATCTGATTTAATTTATTCAATATAGCATCAAAAGCCTTTGTAAAGACATAGCTTTTCTGTTATTTTCTCCTAACCAGTTAAAATGAAATTATTTATTTTCTTGGATGGATAAATCATTTCCAAGGTAAAATTAAAAAAGCTCTATAGTTAAGGTGCATGCTCCTAAGAAATAACATTGTTAAATCAAAGCTATATCTGCTCATATCCTGTTAATGTGAATATAGGCAGCCTATTTATTAATATGGATAAAAATTGTTACACTTATTAACTTATAAATCACTGGTGTAATATGTTATTCCAGTCATTCTCTGGGAGGGTAGGGGAATGTGAACAATATTTTGAAATGTATTTGTAATGCAACTTGCTATCTTTTCATCAAAGTCAAAAAGAGACTCTAAGGACAATAATTCTGATCTATCACCTTTTATCCCTTTTTCACTAAGGGGAAGGCAGGGAGCACTCGTTATACTTGGGGCAGAATAAGTTGTTCTGCCTCAGGCTGTGTTATCTCCCCTCTCCCCTTTTGCCTTCTCACGTTATTCAAAAAAAAAGGAAGCATTTCAAAGCCATGTTTTAAAGAAAGCTGCTACAGTATCGTCCTGTAGAGAACAGGGTTTGATGTAGCCCAGAAGGTCACAGAGCTACCAGATCAGTAAATGATCTCAATTTGATCCTACAAAGCTTCTATCTGAACTTCTCTGACTTATCCCTCCTGCATCCATTTCACACATTCAGCTTAAAATATATTTGATGAAGGTTTGGGGTTTTTTGCAATGATTAGCTTTTTGTTATTCAAAACCAGCTGATACACTAATATAACCATTGCTGAAATTAGATGATATTAAGCATTTCTGATGTACTAGATTATGTAACAAGAATTTTTGATGCATTCATATGTGTCTAGAATATTTTGTTATCCTATTAGGTTTTCCTTATGATCATACATTATCTTCTCCTGGACAAAGTTTCTGGACAAGTAATAGCACAAAGACATTTCTGCAATGATTTCTGGAGGCAATAATTCCTCAGACATAGGTCTCAGAGAATTCAAAGTCAGAAATCTATCAAACAATCACTACTTTTTGAAAAGTCTAAACTTCAGAGGGTGAGTGCTCTCTGCTCGTAACCTCTTAATGTCTGCAAGCATTCTCCAATGTGCCTCAGATCAACAAACCATGTTAAATCAGTGCATTTTATTAGGTATGTGTTAATAGACAGAGATATAGATATATAGAGAAACACACACATAGAGAGAGGGAAAGGGACATGGAGAAAAGGGAGTGTCGTCACGAGGGCCTGGACTTTTCCAGTGAGGAGCAGATCATTGCTGCTTCTGACTACATTCATTGTTTCTTTCTTATGTTTTTTATTTTTCACTAGGCACAGAGCAGCACTTTGGACACTAGTCAGTTATACTCATGTCAGTCAAAGAACAAGACCTGTTATTTGTGGGTGATTTGTAACTAAGGCATGGTTGACAACGCACAAAGCCCAGCTGAGCAGGGTAGGCAGAATTCTAAGCCTGTCCCAGCATGTGGAAAACCTGTCAACAGCATCTTTGTGACGTACAAAGTGGTAATAAATTTGGAACTACCCCTATCGGTTTATTTTCCTAGTACACAGGCAAGCAAAGCAATTTAGGAAAAGCAAAGAACTTTTTTTGTGCAAGGCAACATAGACTTAGAGCAAGAATAACTGGTGTTTTCTAGTTGATATATCTGCTTAATGATGTATAAGGGATGGTATGGAATTTACTTTGTTTTCCCATATATTTTCATGGTGAAGTACACATAAGTTTGCCTAAGTATGTTGCTTTGTCATCCTTGAGAGTTAGGTGGGAATGCTTGGAGAGAAGAAAGGCACAAAGGGAAGGTAGTGACTTAATTGCCTGACCTGCATGTCCATATCTTTATATTAAACTTGCATATTAAATATTTGTAAGTAAAACTGCACTGTCTGGAAGGTATATTCCCAACTGCTTTTGGTCATAGCTTTTTTGTTTATGACTGGTTATGACGTTGTGCTGGCCTCCCAGAATCAAGGCAGCCACTGTGAACTCTATACTCTCTGTGCCACTTGGAGTAAACCCTAGTTTCTGGTGAAGCACCTTAAAAGCAAAACACAACTGCGGGGCAGGTTGAGAAAATGGGGCCTCTTCAGAGATAGGTCTTGAATCTACATCAGTGCTGGTTTTCCCATGACATCTGCCAGACATGGAAAAATATTGGATCTAAGCTATCTCTCCTAAAGTCTTCATGCAGGTAGTAAAAAAAGTCACTAATTTATTTAATCTCTGCTCTGTGCATTGTCAAAAACATTATTTTCTTCATCACTTTCAGTAACAGGGAAATGTATCCCTTCTACCAGTCTTCTGACAGACCACCTTATCTTTCATTCAGCCTCTCCCTTAGGACAAGAGGAACTTCTGCAGGAGCATCATCAGGTCTCCTGCACTGGGTTCCTTGTCTCCTTTAAAAATCCTTAAGTTTTTCCTCCATCCTTTGGCTCCTCACTCCTCCACTGCACTTTCAGTGTGCATTTACTTTGTAATATATATTTCAAAGCAGAAAAATTGCAACTGATAGTAGCTTTTCCCTTTTTTTTTATATCAGTTATGCACCAGCAAGAGGGATCAGCTTTGCAATATAGGTTGTTCTTCCTGTGGCTGCCCATAGCTTCTCTGCTAGACCTGAGACTCTGTTTCCATTACTGTTTTGCCTTGCCCATTCGCACTTAAATGTAAATGCTTCTACTACTGGCATGTCTCATTTGCTCCCGAACTCATGGTCCAAGAATATCTTCCCACACCAACGTTGATTTCTCCTGTGAGATCATCTAAGACAGACACACTGATGTCACCACCTTTGCCTGTGCTGTGTAGTTAACTTTGCCTCTCCAAGCAGGAGTGTTTAAGAGACTAAGTAACATTGGACAACAAGTTGGTGAGGCGTTAATAAGAAAAATGATTAATTTTACATTGATTTATGCTTTAAAAGAATGAGGGACTCTGAATTTTCCAGGTGGAATTTGTGCTGGTCTGAGGTACCTTCTTATGAATATCTAGCAGATCAATTTGCTGACAGGAGTGGGTAGCAGGGTCCTGAAGTTGTAAATGCAAGGGGACCCCTTATGTGATGGCTATGTCACATTTGACAAACATGCTGTGCGTTATGGATGTAAAAATAACTTTCCCAAAGTTGCATGATTTGGGGACAGAAGTCATCACTGCAACACATTTGGAAAAATACCTAGAATATTTTGACTGTTGTTATAATACAAAAATAATGTATAACAGTACCCACAGGCAGATTACATTATCTAGACAGCAAGAATTTTTCATAAGAAAGATTTAAAAAATGCCTCAACATATTGAAGTGAACCAGACAAACAGATAAAAATGATAGACAGACACACTGCTTTTTATATAAGTGGAATTCAAAGTACAAAAGATTATCTACTGAGAGTAATTGGACTTGAGCAAGTTTCATTTTTTGATACCTTTCAGATTGGATAAGAGTAAATTATGAAATAGTAGCAAGAAGCATATAACACCATGGATGTAATTTTACAATAAATTCCATCTTTGGTTTCTGCATGAAAAAGAACTATACCCCAGCAGGAGTTAGTATCAAAGGTGTAATTCAAAATCGGGGAGGAGAGGATCACAAAAGTCTCCAATGATTTTTAATGAAAAACATTTTTTAAATGGGCTGAAAGATCATTTACTTCAAAAGACTGTATTTTCTTTACATATTTTCTTCCCTCTGCAATATTTCAAGTGTACCAGTGGGCTGGATAAAAGAGTTATCTCACTGAATTTATGCTGCCTTTTCAGTTTGAACTCAGCAGGTTTTTGCCATAAAGTGAAAGGTCTAAAAACTTTTTCCAGCTTCTCCTGAAGAGAAAAAAGGGAATGTGGTATTTGGACCAAATCATTATACAATATGGTTAGTATTCATTGTCTCTCAGGTATTGTCATCTCGCCAACAAAAGCAAACATCCCAGGTCACTCAGTGGATGTGGTATTCGTCACAGCAGGTCTATGATCTCAAGTGAGCTGAAGTCGCTTCATAAGATGTGTGATTTTCTAAAAGCCCTAAACAAAGCATGGAGACAGCTTATGCTTTATGTATTGGTATGTATAGTACTGCCTGTGACATGGGTTTGCAACTACAATCTTCCCTTAAAGATCTATAAAAAAGAGAAAATACAGATGAAGTGTCAAATTGTTACCTGTGCTTACAGCCTGGCTTTCAAAATGAACAGTGGAAGAGTCCTAGTACACATTACAAAAAAAATAGCAGAGGATAATATTCTTTATATCATGAACTTTTTAAACCATGAGTCATTGGTCTTAGTTACCAGCAGCAGTTTTCTAAGGGAGGTCACCCACTGTCGGCCACTCTCTCTGCACCCCTGCCTGTGGTGCATAGAGGCCAAGGAGGGTGGCTGCACAACCACGTCACCGTCATCTTCCCTTTCTGCTCCACATCAGCCCATAATATTGCACTCTCAAAGTCAGTTACTGGTAACCTCAGGCTGACGGGGGATGTACAGCCTCCTCCACCAGCTACAGCTTTCCCTGGGGCTATCAATCTTAGAGAGAGGGCTAAAACTTGAAATTCAAAATGCAGGATTTTTCTTCAAATACGACTTCATTGATAACCACAATGTAATAATAGGGCCCTAGAGTTTTACTTTGCATTCACTATTTTAAAGATCCCACAAGATGTGTGTGGTACCACTGTCCTGGCGGGGGCCACTCGCTAGCGTGACTTGGCACCAAACACTTGGGATAATGTGTGGAGGTGTCAGCACCCTTAGTTTAGAGTTATTCAACCAAGATGCTGCATGTCTGCCAATATCTTGTGCAATCCCAACAAATTCCAGAACTGCTGTGGAAAACGACCGGACATTTATGAATTTTCTGGTAATTTCACAATTTTCTGTTCAGCTTTGGTTTTCTATAAGCTGTCTCACATGTAAGTTTGCATTACCTGAAACCTTGCAAGATTTAAATCAATGTGTAACTGTGTTGTTTGGAGCAACAATTAAATTACAAAATCCTTTCTTTTGTGCTTGCTTATGTTTATTCAAAGATACTTTTGTTGTTATCCTGAGGGCCAGTAAGCTGTTTGGATAGAGAACAATTGAATTGTTACCTGTTTCTTGTGTTTCACTGCTCCCTGCTATAACAGGTGGGCTCAGGGCTTGTTCTTGGATAATTGTTAGACAATGCTTTTTATTATGTTGACTTCATAGTGAGCTGGTATCTCACCCTCAAGTAGCATCTAAAGATGAAGTATCAAAAAAACTTCCCTCCTTTGTTTCATGCTGGCAAAAGAGCAGAACAAATTCATGTATCTTTTTATCCCCTTTTCTTTCTGTTCAGGAGTCTCATGGTACATTAGATTCTGTCCTTAACACCCAGGGAGTGGGCTTAAATGTGCTACCTCTGTAGCAATTAATACTACAAGATTGTGGTAGCAATATGGAAAGCTGAGCCATGAGACTCTGCAGATGGGAAAGGGGGATCTGACCTAAACGAAAACTGTTTTCACTCACTCACACTCTGTCACCCACATACTCATAAATTGTGTATGTCCATGCAATCTGACCAGCATGCAGGCATTAAAGTGCACATATCCAGGTGGACTGGCCAGGGTTCCTGTCAGTGACTCAGTGACAAAACACACCAGCTACTGGGTCTTTGTGAGATCTACTGGTCTTTTGTTTGAATGGCAACCACATCTGCCACCACGACCTTCTGTAGAAGTTGCAGAAATTCTGTACCTGCCATGTAGAGAGGCTGTCCTCACTGTGTGTATGTATGGAGGGGTTTTATACTGAGAGGCTCAGGGTTCCTGGGTCATTCCCAGCTCCTCTGTGCTTGCTATACTGCTTTCAAGCTGACTCACAGTATAATTGCTACAATAATAAAAAAACAAAAAGGTACTAGATATAAGTCTATAAATAGATATAAATCCATAGAACTAGATATTGATCTGGAGCAAATATGCTGGAGAGTCTGTATGTTTATGCTGTTTTTCTAACATCTGCTTTATCACTTATAGTTCTGTGTTTTGACAATCAAGATTAGAAGTGGATTTTGATTTCTAGTGTGTATACAAAATATCAGTGAAAAGATCTCTTTGTTTTCTGTTTGACATACCAGTCTCATTTAATAGTTTTATAAGAGTTTGGAGGGAAGTGATGTCATTCAGAGGTACCTTGACAAGCTTGAGAGATGGGCCTGTGCAAACCTAATGAAGTTCAACGAAGCCAAATGCAAGATCCTGCACATGGGTCAGATCAATCCCAAGCACAAATACAGGCTGGGCAGAAAATAGAATGAGTCCTTCTGAAGAGAGGGACTTTGGGGTGCTGTGGCTGAGAGGCTCAACATGAGTCAGCAATGTGCACTTGCAGCTCAGAAAGCAAAGTGTATACTGGCTGCATCAAAGGAATTGTGACCAGCAGGTTGAGGGAGGTGATTCCCCCCCTCTAGTCCAGTCAGACCTCATCTGAAGTACTGAGTCGAATTCTGGAGTCTTCTGCACAGTAAAGACATGGATCTGTTAGTGTGAGTGAGCAAGGCCATGAAGATGATCCGAAGGCTGGAGTACCTCCTCTGTGAGGACAAACTGAGAGAGCTGGGCTTGTTTATCCTAGAGAAGAGAAGGCTCAGGAGAGACTTTATAGCAGTCTTCCAGTACTTAAAGGGGCCCTACAGGAAAAATGGGGAGAGGCTCTTTATCAGAGAGCACAATGGTAGGATGGGGGGTAATGGTTTTAAGATGCATGAGGGTAGATTTAGATTAGATATTAGGAAGAAATCTTTTACTGTGAGGATGGTAAGGCGCTGGCACAGGTTACCCAGAGAAGTTGTGAATGCCCCATCTCTGGAGGTGTTCAAGGCCAGGCTGGATGAGACTTTGGGCAACTTGATCTAGTGGAAGGTGTTCCTGCCCATGGCAGGGCAGTTGGAGCTGGGTGATCTTTAAGGTCCCTTCCAACCTAAAACATTCTGTGATTCTTCAGCTTCTGATGGATTGATTCTGAGATTTAAATAACATTGTTATGTAGCGTGATCTTTGTTATTAGCAGTTTCCAGAGGGTGAACAAGAGAGCCAGACTTTTAAATTTCATAAGGTGTGTTTTGTTACTGTTCTTTTGGGGTTTTTTTTACTAGAGGAGCTTAGCAATAAAAACCCTCTACTAAAAATCACGTAGCGTAGAGTTTCTCGCTCATTAGTGTAAATTTAGAAAAGCTTTGTTGTCACTAGAGGCCTAATTGAGCTTGCTGTATGCTGATTCCAAGTGTCAAGGTCCCTAAAATATTATATTCTTGCAATCTTGAGACTGGTACTGCTTATGGTGGAAGTGGTGGGCTGCACGAGATTGCCTGATCTGATGGATACGACCAACTTCAGGGAAGTTTTGCTCTGAGAAAATGTATTATTTGAAGGTAAGGAAGGGCTGCCAGGTCCTTTGGTTGCTTTCAGGTAGGAATTCTGTCTTAAAGAAGCAACAAGGGGTCTTCGTCAGGGGTTCAGCCCTCCCCGGGACCCGGTTTGGTTTCAAACCCTAGAAGATGCTGCGCTACTGTTTGCTCTCCACCATTAGATGGCAACAGCTCCCCGGCTAAACCCGCCGGGGCTGACAGCTTGGGCAGACGGATGGACAACCCAATTTCCTTTCCTGTTCAGAAATTCCTTTCAAAGCCCTGTGCCTGGATTCTGTTTCTGGTTTGGAATCGAGGAGCTGGTGAGCCCCGGGAGATTCTCAGCTCTCTGCCACGGGGCTGTGTCCCATTTCTTGGCTCGCCGCGCTACACTTGGCTGCAAAACACAGGGGACCAAGAGTCCCATGCCTTCCCCATCGACTTAAGCAAGAGATAGCTTATCTCTGCTGGTACCTTTAAATAAGTAAATAAATAAATAAATAAATTCTGAAACTGCAATAGAAGCAGAAGGGTGCGCACTGGTATTTGAGTGATAAAATGAATGACTTCCACTTGAACTGAAAACACGCAGTTTATGAGTTTTGTTGCAGTATGAAAAAGGTTTTCAGCACAAGGGGTCAACAAGAAAGTAACAGTTTCAAGGTACGAGCTATGAATTTTGGATATGGAAGGATATGGAGCTGTTGGAATGGGTCCAGAGGACAGCTACAAAGATGATCAGAAGGCTGGAACACCTCCCATGCCAGGACAGGCTGAGAGAGTTGGGCTTTTCCATTTTGGAGAAGAGAAGGCTCCAAGGAAACCTTATAGTGAACTTCCGATACCTGAAAGGGGCTACAAGAAGACTGGGGAAGGACTGTTTACAAAGGCTTGTAGTGATAGGACTAGGGGCAATGGGAATAAACTGGACAGAGGCAGATTTAGACTAGACATAAGGAAGAATTTCTTCACTATGAGAGTGGTGAGGCACTGGCACAGGTTTCCCAGGGAAGCTGTGGATGCCCCAACCCTGGAGCTGTTCAGGGCCACATTGGATAGGGCCTTGATCAGCCTGGTCCAGTGAGATGTGTCTCTGCCTATGGCAGGGTGGTTGGAACTAGATGATCTTTAAGGTCCCTTCCAGCCCAAACTATTCTATGATTCTATGATTCTATGATTCTATGATTCTATGAATGCTTCATTCATCAAGTAATGAAGGGCACAAAACATTGCATTAGACGCTTTTTTTTTTTCACCTTGCATGCCTTTAAATTAGGAACACTAAGTATCAACAAAAAAAATCTGGTTGCAGAGAACCTAGAAAGTTCACCTCATCCAAGATGCTGCCCAGAGGTCAGATCAGCTATACCAACATCCTCCCCAGGGGATGTTTTTACAGCCTATTATTAGAGGCAGGAAGACTCCATAACCCCCCAAGTATATTGGGGCTTCCTCATGTCAGTGACTTTATTAGGTCTCACAGAACAATTTCTCAAGAAAAAGCCAAGATTTGTAGGTGGAACCCTCAGTCAAGTTTGAGTTTCCAATGTCAGTTGCTCTGATTCTTCAAAATGCTTAAAGATGGAAAGACGTTTTTGTCTCTCAAAACATGTTACTGTCAGTGAATCTGAGAAGTTACATCGCAAACAGAATCACTCATTTAAACATAATGAAAGTTTCCCAATGCTCATGCTTTATTTTTTGCTTAAGCCAGAAATTGATCAAAGTAGTGATATTTGTGATAAAGAAATCTAACTACTCAAATGCTTTGGTTTTCAGTACCACATATGCAGATATGCACAATCAATACACTTTTTTAAGGCTATACTCAAATATTAAAAGTTTATTCCATTGTTGTTACTACTTTCATGCCTGACCTTGATAAGACAATGAGCATAAGGTTTTCAGAATTACCTGGTTTTCAGTGCTTGGGAACTGTATTTTTCTTTCTGTCCTGTGTCATATTATTTCATTCACTGTCTTGATTTATAGCTGTGTCATTTTATTCTCTCTTTCCAGCTCATTTCCCCATTTCCATACATCTGTTTCAGGGCTGTACTAGAACTTTGTTTCCTTAATGCTCAATTTGCTGCTCCTCAGTAAAACTTAGTTTGTGTTTGCAAGCTTGGTCTGTCACTTCTAAAATTTTCTGAAGCAGAGAGGTCCTTTTGAAATTATTATCCAAAATCCCTCCATTTTAGAAAGGTAATTATTCACCTGCTCTTACAAGATCTTTCATATCATCAAATAGAAGTGCCAGATGATTGCACAATGTATATTTGCTTACTGCTGTTGACACAGAAATTTAGGGCTTCCTGTAGAGGGAAATGCTTTTATCACAATTTTCATTACACACCCTTACAGCTTCCGTCCTTCCTCTTTTAACTTTTGCTTGAACACAAGCATACCAAGCAGAAAGCTGATGGTATAAACACCACATCCTGAACTGGCTATATATTTCAGCTAGATTCATTGCTTGGGTTAGCTTCAGTTCTTCATGCATGACACCTGCACCACCCAGATTCTGGATTTACCTGCTGTCTTCTGTAGCACTGTCTGAGCCACACCAAGAACAAAACATAACAATGACAAGAAATAACATACTGGGCTAAGAAGAGGCCCTGAATATGATGTAAAAATTTAGCTTCAATCACAGCAAGGAAGGTAAAAGGAAAGTGTATTTGAGAATTTGTAAGTAATACTGCTTGCCTTTAAGCAGAATTTGCTCTATTTATAAAAGTTAATAATTAGGTCAGTTCTAATTAATAATAAACATTCAGTTAAGCATTTCTCTGCATTTAAAGTGGCACTTGCATTCCCTAGTAAATTAAAGTACTTGTTTTAATGTACTCAGCAATGTATTGGCAACCTCTTTCATAAAATTTGCCTCTTATCCGAAAGACACCTTGGCTGCTAACATGCTATAAAATGGCTTTTATAGAGTCATTTAGAATCAGTTCATCCTACTATTAATTGTTATTGTGGGATTGGCATAATAGTGGAAAAAAAAACCTATTCTTTTTATAATGACAGTTGTTAATTGAACAGAACAGTCATCACGACAAATAACAAAATAGCATGGAGTGCAAAAACATTACCCATTCATCTCAGGCCTGGAGATATGATCATGCACCCACTCTTCATAGAGACAGCCCTTGATCAGATTGAGTTATGGCTTCCTTCCAGGTGATGCTGATTTACAGGACTCCGCTAACTCTGAGCAAATCTCCTGTCTGAATGGAATATCAGGCATTTGCCCATTACTTAGGGCATTTGCCCTGTGTATTTGAATCGTTAGACAAGCTGTGGGAACAGCTTGCTCTGGAGCATATCACCACTTAATTTTCCAGACTAAATATTCAGTTGCAACTGCTGGATTGATTTGGCCTGATTTTCATTGCTGCTGTTTTTGTTGTTTTTTTTAAAGTGTGCTTTCAATTTTCTTCTCACCAAATAAACTTAAATCTCATCAAGAAGTTTCTCTTCCTCTACCCTGAAATCTGATGTAAAGAGAAAGCAAAAATGCCCAACATTCTCTTCTGTCTCCTGCTTCACAGAAGGCAGAAAGCTGAGCAAACAAATAATTTGCAGGGATTTACTTGGCAATCTTCATTACATTATCCATAGAAAGCCTATGGTTTTCTAGAATATATTTGTTTTTCAAAAGCGTTGTACAAGCTATTATACTTTGGTCAGTAATCCAGTTACCTGGAATACATGTGACAAACAAGTGTTTAGTGACAGCAAATAGAAGTTACTTTTGTATTTAAGTGAACGGTTGTAGGACGTTGTAAGTATTTGTGTGGGAGTAGCACAAAGCCCCTCGTAAATAAGACTGACCACTAAAACACAGTCCTTCATGTGGGGACACTGAGTGGTGACTATTATCATTCTCTTGTCTGTGATCTAACTGTGGTACTCCCACAGCTGATGCAGCACAATATGTCTGCAGATCCTCCTTGTCTGTGCCTGGCTGACCTCAGCAACCCTTCAGCTGCCCCACGGTGGGTTTTGCCACCACACCAAGCATCACAGGAGGATGCAGCCTCAGGGTAGCAGAGGCTGAGATGCAGCACCTTGTCATCTGCTATCTCTGCCACCAGTGCCTGCACTTGGCAGAAAATGGAGCAGACAGCTGAGGGGCCTGAGTGGCAGAAGGAAAAAAAAGTGATCGTTTCATAAAATACGTAACTATTTACTACAATAGAAGTGAACCAGAGGTTTCTGTTTATTTAGTAAAGGGCATAGTTTTCTAAATTGTCTGCATTCTCAAAAGGGTCATGGCATAGTAAATCCATTCTTTCTAACACTGGAACAAAGATACTACAGCCATACGGTGCAAACTGCTGAACCCATGTAAACTAATTTTACTGTTTCAAATTTGTTCAATAACTTTTGATGAATTAACTTTGCTATAGCAGACTACGCAGATCAGATGTTCCATGTCCTTGTGCAGCCCAGATAAAAACATAAAGCTCGTATAAATTTCAGCCCTTTTTGCATCAAGAGAAATGTGATTGTTTGCCTGTTTCTGATGTGACTCAGATCTGTCGTGCCTAAATTCAACAGTGCCCAACATCCAGCATCAGCAGCTGTGGAATCACAGCCAGAGGATGCTGGTGGGAGCATCCCCAAAGCTGTGTTCAAAGTCTCTAAACAGCATTTTCCATCTGGTCTTGCTTTTGAATCACTAGTATGCATAGTCAGTTTGCAGTTCTGACTCTTGTTGAGAGATTTCATATGCTTTGAAACAGTCTAATTAGGTCGTATCTGGTTTCTGTAAGCTATGACTTCAGAATCTGACTCCTCACACTAGGTCTTCTGAGTACAAGCAAATCAGACACATCTTCCTAACTCCTCCTTGTGTGGAAAAACTCCCCATTTCTGTGTCTCCACTTTGAGCATTGCTACGATGAGAACTCAATAATACCATCATGTTGTATGCACCATTATCAGCAATAATGCATTTATTATTTTTAGCAGTATTTACTATTTCTACATTACTAAGTAGTAAGGAACAACAGGAGTAGATCTGTAGAGTGAAACAACAGATACCAAGAACTTGACATCCAAGCTATACATATTGCAAGGTATTTAATTTCAAACTAACTCCAGCTTGCTCCTATTGATTGAAAGGGACCAGTCTTGGCTGAAGTAAATTAGGTGCATTCCTACAACACATCTTCAAAAAGAAACTCAAGAAACCCAGTTCATGCATGCCGTGGCTACTCTGAGATGTGAATGAAAGCACAGTAACCAGGGGTAACTCTTCTATACAAAAATAGCCTTGATCAGAACTTAAACACTAACACAGAGGTACTAGCTAATTCCCATGAGGTGGGTCTTTGAAAGCAACATTTATAATACTTTGAGGTGTTCTACCTGAGTAATTTACTTAATATGCAAAGAAGTGTCACTGTCATTCAATTACTTTGAATAATTTGGGTTTTTTCTTCAAGTTTTACCTATATGACTGCATACTTACTCCTAAAGTGTGATTTCCTCTCCATATTTAATTTAGGGAAGTTTGAATAGCTTATACGTTAGGAAAAAGTGATAAATTTTTTTTAACTATGTGAGAGATTTTAAGGTTCCTTTAATGGCTCTAGCACCTCTGCAAAAGGTAATGGAAACCTGAAATTTGGCAAGAGTATCGCTCCTATGCTGGAAATCATCTTTTATGCATCACCTTTGCAACATGGTTTATACTTACAGGATAACAAGGTATTTTTCTTTTTCATGAGGAAGCCCTGTCTCATTAATTCCATGGCAAATCCACCTCATTTGCTGTCAATGTAGGCAGTGGCTGAAGAGCAAGTAGGGAGTCTGAGGAAACAGAAAGATACATCCAAGTACTGGATAAAAAATTGAAAGATTTGGGCTCTGTTTCTTTTTCAAGTATCTTACGTGACCTTGAACAAGTCAGTTACAGCTGGTTCTTGGCACCTCTGCCAGCTCTATCATGTGGCTAACAAGAGGACTGAGAGGGGGCTGTGCTTACCTCTGACCAGTTGAGGGTTGTCCTCATGGTATCAGCCCCTTCCTCAGCCAGTGCTGCACTCCAGCTGCATTCACTGCTGTCTTCATAATTACATCAGATTTTGTGAAACTAAACTCATTCCTCTTTGTATGGTGTTGGGCCCACGTGGGCAGTCTTGAAAATGCTTTTATTCAAGCCAGATTCTGGTTAGCGTGTACACATCGTGCTCTGAACAGTGAAAATAAAAGGATGAAACGTCCTTTTAAAAAAGCCCTCTATGTGTGATCATCATAGCCAAGATTTGCACAAGCACTTGTGGAACAATCTCCACAAAGATGTGGCAACACTTTACCTGTGTCTGTAAAACTGGAAAGCTACGTCACGTACATCTGTATTAGGGACTCTTATTCCAGGACTGTCTTGTACTTCAGGGAATAAGGGAATAAACTATTTTTTGAAAACAGTTGAATTTTGCCCACTTCAGTGGTTGCCTCTGCATGGCTGCCTTGGGAAAACATTGATTTCCCTAATCAGCCCAATCGTATCACTATCAAGCAGAAAAAGATTCTTCCCAAGATCTTCCACTTTACCAGATGATACTCAGAGTATGAATGCTTCCTCTTTAACATTGCTAATACATCCTGTTTTCCCCTGAAGGAACCTGATACATAAATCTTCCTATCTTGAATGGGGAAAAAATAATTGTCTTGAACATAATATCTGATGGGTGACTATCTTGTTTCTTGAGCCTTACAATGCTGACTATCATAATGCTGAAATACACTGATGGATCTACAGTTTGATTTTTTAAAGTGCTGTGTTTATCCACCTGGTTTTTTTGCAGACTGCTGTGGAGAGACCTTTCTGCCACAGGTGGAAACAAAGAACTGACCAAAGATTCTTAACCTTTATATCTTCATACCACAGTCTTCCTGGTAGTTACGTTTTTGTTTAATAGCACAAAACCCACACTGGAAGTATGATCACAGTATAGCACAGGTGGGAAGAGACCTCTGAAACTATGTAATCCACTCCACCTACGTAAATGTTAGAGTGCCTAGGAGTTCATCTCCAGCTGAGTTTCATGTATCCATAAGAAAGGAGGCTTCATGGTATTTCTGAACTCTTGTCTCAGTGTCTGATGATCCTCGTGGTAAATAATCATGTTCCAGCTTCAGTTCTGGATATTTAATTTAATATCCATATAATTCCATGCCTTTATGAGGACTAACTAAAATGAACTTGATGTTTTTAACAGGTCTCAAACCTCACAATCATCTCCCATAAATGCGCCTGCAGGTAGCAGATTAAAAAGCCTCTAGGAGATAGTCATGTAGACAGAATATATTCTTTGTCCTTGAAAGTTTTCAGGTCACGTGTGATGTATACTCTGAGGACAGAGCGAAAAACTTGTGCAGAGGATGTGCAAGTTTTAAGGCCACCAACCAACCCAAATTTTTGGAGGGCATTAATCAAAATATAAATCCAGTTCTTAAAACTGAAACAGTTTAAATTTTTAATCAGAATGTATTCATGTGCCAACTAAACTGCCCCTTTTGATGTTTGTGATGCTCCTTCATGACTAGAATAAATTTCCTGTAACACCCATCTCCTTCCCATCATGCTGCATCTGCATTCCAGGTGGAGCTGACTGTTCGGAGTTAAATGCCACTGGAAAATCACGGACAAAAACAGAGAGCATGATGCTCATATTTGAAAAAGGGAGGAACCAATTTAGTACAGAGCAGGTGGAAACCATATGTACTTGAAACTGAGGTGAAAAGAAGCAGAAGTGTCCTGACAATTGAAAATGATTGTTTCCATCAGGTTACACAGCTCTGTATTTCCTAGACCATATACCTGGACTTAATTAGAGCTTTCCAGAAAGAACATTGCTCATTTTAATCTAATTTTTAAAAAATTAACTTAGTCATAATACTTTATTAGGAAATTAAGACTGATGTTTTCTCACAGAAACAACTGGAAAATGTATAGATTTCCTAGGATTCTCATTTAAAACCCTACTGTTGATTAGTATTGCGTCTTTGCCTTATGGGACAGCAGGAACTCTCCTGTAGTGTAAAAAAATTTCTCTTTGAAAGGCAATTTCTTCCTGAACATGTTTTTGCAGCTTGTTTTGAAGTCTGGTGGCCTTGGAGATGTTCTTGGTCCCAAGGTGACAGTCCCAAGGCAATAGTCCTGATATAAAAACACTTCCTAAGGTCAGCAGTTGCACAACAGTTCAGCAGGAGATCAGGAGCCAAGCCATGGCCTGGTGAGGCAGCAGACAACCACGGGGACATGGTCTTGACCTCTGTGCCATGTCTGACTGACCATTTTGGTGAGCAGCCCTGGGCAGGACATTGAATGAGGGAGTGGGCTGGGCGATGACTATGATGGCCGTGGGCTGGCCAAGGGGTAGAATGCTGCCTCCCACTCAGGCTGTACCTCCCACACCACGGAAATGCAACAAGCCTGTCCCAGGGCAGGAAGAGGGCAGGGGACTGAGAAAACCAAAGCTGCCTTTTACACTTCTGCGGGAGCCAAAATCTGGGAAAGCCAAGGACTCTAATGTGTTTTTCACCTCCTTTCTCTCTGTCTGAAGTGACACTGGAAGACAACTTAATGTATTGCAAAGTTACCTGAAGTGTTTATTGGATTTATTGTGTCTGTTCTTTGGGGAAAATGCAACAGAAATGTAGTCAGACAGGTGGAAGAGACTAACTGATCTGTGGGGATAGAAAGAAGGAAGAAATGGCCACAGGATTAAAGACACTATTGAGTGTTCGATAGACCTTTGGTGAAAATAAGTGTAAAATCTGTCACTCTGCCACAAGCCACTTTGGATTTCAAGAGATCCAAGAGACCTCTGTTGTTGCCCATCTTCATAACAGATAAGTGTCACAGTCTGTAGTCCACAAACAGGAGTTTTTTCACAGTTTATTAGTTTGGGTTCTGGCTTCAATCTTAATATTGAGTTTCCAATATTAACTTGAAAAGAACAACCTTACATTAATAAAGGCTTAATACTGAGAACATTCATTACAGATAAATGTCCTTCCATTACATTTCTGGAGAGATGGTGTGAGTGAAGAGTCTGGAGAGACCTTTAGTGCACTGCTGTATGATTAACTCTGTAACCTCAGGAACAACCACCACTACTACAGTTAAGACTAGGAAGAAAATAATTGTTTTATGCACAAAGCATTAGGAAAACAGTGACAGGAAAAAACAGAGGGCATATTTATAACTGTAAAAATAAATGAATCGAAAATATCTCTGGAGGTTAAGTTATGTAATTTATCCACATGTACTCTTGTAATTTCTCTTTTTGACTTAAGGTAATTTTTTTAATTATTGGACCTACACAGTAAAAGCAGAATATTAGCTTATGGAAAACAGCAAGCAGCACTAATCAAGATACTGCATAATGTGACTTTATCTGGGCTTCACAGAGAAAGATGCAAATGCTGGGGATATTTTGGAGCTGGACCACCCACGGGGAGAGAGCAACAGCTGTTCTGTGATTACATGTAACAAATATTTATACTCCTGGCACCATTTACTCCTTGCTAAAACCTTTACCTTTGTTGCATGCATGATTGACTTTCAGCTAAATATGAAATAAGGGCACACTACACTTTCTGATTCAGTTACACAAAGAAGATTGGCAGAGATATAACTGGGTAAAGCTGTGGCTTCTGAGTAGTCATTCATTGAGCATAAGTAATGAAGCTTTTGCAAAAATCTTATGAAAACAGTTGGTAAATGTGTGAGCATCCTCTGTTACTAATGTATTTCCTTATGCACATGGGATTGAAACTGGCTCTAACATCTTCAGAAGAAAAACAGAATTCCTTGTTCTCCCAGTTACACCAGGAAATTCACCTCAAAAATTAGAAATAATAATTTTAAAATGTACATATTATCTTGGATATGTGGATTAATCCACATTCTTAGCTCTGTTCTTTTTAACTGTGCACCTATAATTTATGACTGATTGCACAGAAAGTATCGAAGATAGATATATACCCCTGTCCTACTTACTCAAAAACTACCAAGCAAATGAAGAGAATCTAAAAGCATGAGCATTTTTAAAAGTAACCTCATGGTTTTTGCTGCCTAACTCATGACTTCTGAGCTTTTGGTCAAAATAATATTGATGAGAATGAAGTGAAAACTTATCTAATTTCCATCATGTGGTGCTTGCTTTCACTATTAATTCTGTAGCCTGATGAATTATATTAATGCACGGAGTTTTTCTCTTTTCCCCATCTCTTGTTCATTGTTCTTCATAAATGTTACCTTGTCATATTACAGACAACTGATTTATTCTACAATCATAATCTCTTCTCAGTTTACGCATTACTCACAAGACACTAGCACATTAGTATCTGCTAAATATTTCTGTTAATTTACAAAATGAATTAAGGTCAGAAGTTTCATGCTCATTTTTCCTTATGTGACTTGTAAAACTTTCTTTATTTTTTGCTTTGAGAGTCTGCTGTTCCCTATTTGTTTGATGATATTATTTCTGGCTATTAATTAAATCAACTTCTAGAGAGCTTTGGAAGTGATGGTCTGTTACTTTGGTTTCTGGAAATAAATACTCCCATGTATGAATAATAAGTTTACATTTTCTACTTGCATGACAGCTCTTGCAAATGATATTCTGAATTCATACAAGCTTTTGCAGTCTGTGAATAAATTTCAGCTCAGGCTACATGAACCTGTTTTTTCATTCAGAAGAATATATATAAAAACAAACATCAAACTCATCTAATATTTGGCTTGCTTTAGATGACAAAACACTGAGAATTCATCTGATTATCATTGCACAGTTAAAGAATGGTTTACTAAAGAAAAAAAAGCACTGAAGAATGAAGGAATTGGTACAACTGAAAAATTCATTCTGTAGTTATCTGAGAAGCTGCCTGTGTTCACAAACCATGTTTTTGGGAGGGTATGTAGTATTCAGTGGAACAAAAATGACCCATTGCCCTGATCAAAAATTCTCAAATAGATGATGATGTTATCTGTATCTCTGTTTGTATTTATTCACACATATTTATACTTTTGTTGAGTTGCAGAAGACAAAAGATTTAAACTGCACAGGAATTATCACTCAGGAAAGAAGAATAGCCAGTTTGTGAGTGGAGGGAAACAGAAGAGAAGGAAAAGACACAGTAGAGAAAGAGAAGATATAAAAAAAAGAAAATGCTTGGAATATTACAACAAAAAAAAAATCCCCAAAGATGCTAAGAGTTCACTTATTCCCTAGCATGTATTCACATCTTCTGCCAGAGGAGAAGAAATACAAAGCCTTCATCTTATCCTTATTCTGCCTCCCTGGATTCAAAGCTGGAACAAGCCATGTGAGAACATGACATCAGTCTTATCACTTCATGGACACACAGTTTAGCTTACGATCAAAGAGTAAGTGATTCTTCTTGCAATCATATCAACACTGCCTTTCTCTGACTTATAGCTCTACTGGTGTAGATTTTCTTTCCTGTAAAGAATTAACAGTTCTTTAGACACAAGCGCCTGAGATGGGCCTTCTATTTCTCTGCTTTTCTTAAAAGAAACAAATGCCATGTTTTGGCAGCAGTGCTTTTACTTTAAAGCAAGAAAAAGTTTGGATTGGTTTATTCTTCCTAAAAGGCCACTGACTCCTGAAGTTTTATGAAGCTTCGTCTTACTAGCCGCTTGCGAGCAACATCAGATTGTTTTAGGTATTCCAGAGTAATTCTTGTTTTGCTAATTTTCTAGCAAAACATGAAGAGGGAATACATCTTTTATATTTCAAATCTTTTCATATTCTTTTCATATTCTGGAAAATGGTTGTTACATATACACACAGTTGCTCCCCATTCCTTCTAAAGGGCAGATGGTAGAAATGCCCTGCTCTTTCTCAGTAAGCATCCTGATGACTGTGGTCATTAAATGCTATTTCTTGTCATTTGTTAGCTGTCAGTCACTCAGAAATTCTGCAGCCCGCTACTGTGGCCACTATCTAAACTGTGAATGTGTTCCTCAAGTGAATGTCAGAAGGTATGTCTTCATAAATTGCGGTGGTTGGCAGATGGAATAAGGAAATTATTTTTCTTATTTCAGGGGCATCCTTTAAATCTCTGAGATTATCCCAGAGATTCTCACCTCATGTGCACCCGAATCAATCCCTCCTAACAAGACTGATTGTTCTTCAGATCTTCTTCAAACATGCAGCCAAATATTTAGGCAGTTGTTCTTTTCTTCGTATTTATATTAAACCTCATGAATTTCATGACAGATCATCTCCCTGGCAGCTCGAAGTCCACAGCTCCATATTGTTGATACAGCCTGCTCAGATCTAAGCTCTTTAATTTGCAATTGTAATATGTAATTTTCTAGAAATAAAATGCAATTCAGTCACAGGACATTCAGAGTCACTCAATTCTAATCTATAATGTCAGCGAGCTCATTTCACTGACATTATTGTTTTGACACTGGGTGTAATAGAAATGATTAAACCAGGAAGAGAGCAGCACTTATTTGACTGCTGTCAGCTACTGAACCACAATGGCCCAACACACAGACTCTATTCAGCTGATCAAACGTGAAACTTGATGCACTGCTGCAAAATGTTAGTAACCACAATGCTATATTTCAATCCCTGCTTGATTTTATATACGTTTAGTCTCACTCTGTTAGACCCAGCCTCATACAAAAGCAATTCCTTTTTCACTACTGGAAGGAATAGCAACCGAACTTCTTTCTTTTAAATTCACTGTGTCCAGACATATGTCAATGCCCTTTTCTATTATTTTTTTCAAATGGAGGAGTGTACTCAGATAGGGGATGAAAATGGAAAGGATAAGAACAATAGTAGCCCTTGTGGCTTTAATGGGACGATTAAGATTCATGATGGTAGAAATGTAATGTGACGGAAATATATAATCTGGCCCTTTCACCCTTCCAGCAAAATGTATACTTTGTTCTGAAATAATTTGTTATTGCTAAGTTCAGGGATGCAAGCACTTGAACTGAGTGCTAAGTGGGTATTTCTTCAAAAAGATGTTTGCTTTCCTTTGCATTTTATATAATTTTATATCATTATGCTGTCAAGTGTCCTGTGGCATAAGGCTAACAAATCGGGCAGAGGCAAGGCCATGTAATGCTGTAAGGAAATGCTCTGTTTCTCTTCTGTGTCTGAAAAGAAAACTGCCTTTTCCTCTCAGCTATGTGCACAGAAAATCTATAGGGTTACTTCTAGATATTTCAAATTATAACCAATAGTAACTTTTTTTTTCCTGATTTTATAGTTCAAAATATTTTAGTTAAGACTTCTCAGTCGTTCACTATCCACACGTCGTCTAGGACACTACAGAATAAGTATTTTATTCACAGAATTCATATTAGATTAAGAGTTTGGAAAGAATTGGTGAGAATGAGATGTGGGACAGCCCGTGGGACAGAGCTGACTCGCAAGGTACTTGGCATCCTTTGTACCAGGGACTGTTACCGGTGGAGGTAGGCAGCATCTTGCCATCTCCATAGAACAGTGTTTGCCACCACTTTGACCCGTGGTGCTCTTCTTCTGCTATTGCTGTTAAAAATGATCTGACTTTATATGAGGAGGAACCAAATACCTGAAAATGAAAAGGCTGCATGGAAAACTTTCAGCAGAGTAGAAGCCCTCACTTTACTTATAAAGTGATTATATGGTTACATAAATGCTTTATAAGTTTACCTCTTAAAAAAATATCACCTCAGGGAAGGGTCTAATTTATTTTACTGCTTCATAAGTAATGAATATATTTGTATTAGATCACATATATCCTCCAGGGAGGTTGTGGATGCCCCATCCCTGGAGGTGTTCAAGGCCAGGTAGGATGGTGCCTTGAGCAGCCTGGTCTGGTGGGATGTCCCTACGCATGGCAGGGGGGTTGGAACTGGATGATCTTTAAGGTTCCTTCCAACCTAAACTATTCTGATTCTATGATTCTATGATATATAACAACAACTATGATTGTAGTGTCTCCATGTACAATAATATGTTCAATATGATACATATCCGAAGATTTTCTTCTTGATGAGAGTGTGAGCGTAAGCATTTCCTACTGACATGCAATGTGTCATAAGGTGTTGTTCATAACTTCAATTCTTCTCAGCTCTGTTGTCTTCTCATTTCCAGGACTCAGCCAGACAGCTGAAACAGTGACCCACAACACAATGCAGAAAAGTTACTACTTTATATGTTGTGGTACACTTTTAGCATTATTTGAGCAGCGCTGTGGCAGAGAAAGGAAAACCTCAGCACGGGTTTACTAGGTTTAGATATGTATAAAACTCTGGTTTAACTGGAAGTGCTATAGTAGTGTAAATAATAAAACTATTTATAAGTGTCAATTATAGAAAGGGAGACACGTGCAAGCAGACAGTGGATTATATATATGGGGATATAATTGCCATATTTTATATGTTAATGAAAGTAGAAAAAACTGGCTAAAGCAGGGAAGCAGCATGAGTGGGGCATGAGTTCATGTTTTGTAGCAAGGAATATGGGGTTTAATCACTGGCTATTGTTATAATTTTTGGCATGCCCAAACTTAACAACTTAATCTTCCCTCTGAGAAATGGTCATAGTCCTATGCACTTTTCAAGGGCTGAAATGAGACTAAAGGAAGTAACTTTAATAAAGTCTCGTAAATTCTTCATGTCAAAGCTCATATAGGAAGAATCTTTCCTTCCATGTCTAGTGTTCATAGCAGGCCTTAAGAGAACTGGATTCTTGCCAGAGAAGGAGCACGTGCAAGGGGACAGTGAGTAACCGTCCATGTCATGGCAATGATTTGGTAAATCCTGCTGAGAGAGGCAGCCTCTGTGTGGCTTTGTTCCCATGTTTGCACAAATCTGAGCAGAGAAGAGAGAGCATAGTCTGGAAAGGGGCTGACTGGAGCTGGGCAAGAAACCATTTCTTCTTCCTCTTCTCTCATCTTGCAGTCATTTTTGAGGCTTAAAAACATGGATCCTGTTCCAAATGTGGTTCAGTCTGAAAAAGAAAACAAAATGCTGAGATGCATGTTTGCTAAAACAATCACAAATGCTGAAACAGTTTACTTTTATATCCATACCATTTTTAGGTTTGACTTTTCTATTTCAACCTTTAAAAATATTTTCTGCATTTTCTTATGGTAAGTTAATTCACATATGGCAGTTTTTTCTGAATGAAAAGAACTAACCTTTCCCATAGCAGGAACAACTACAAGAAGGGAGCTACACTTTTCCTCAGTGGTTTGTGTGAAGTTCCTATCTGAGAACGTGCTGATATCTGTGTACGCATAAACTCTGTGCATGCTTTCAGTTCCCAGTAATAATATATCATTAGTAAAGGTTTGGGGTTTTGTGCTTTGGGCTGGCCTAGCTAGGAGTGAAGAAAGGGAGACTTTCTTTGTGGTTTCACAATTGGTTAAACCCATCTAACTGTGGGCTGTCACCAAAAGCAGTGTTTCCACTTACCCAGTGTGAGAGCAGGTTGCTCTGCAGCTAGTTCTGCAAGTGGACTGTACTGTGATCCAGCAGGAGCTGCATTTTTCCAGGCAACGAATTAAGTCAGTAGCTCTTTGGTGGGGAAAAAGTGCTTTTCAGGCTGGCAAACAGTAGAATCAATAGTGGCCATGGATATATTGAATTCCGGAAGGATGCAAACAAGCACCAATGCAATCAGGACAACAAAACACTGTTGCTTCTTGCCTGGGCAGATTGATTTTACTGGTGGTAAAGACCTCAATTCTCAGGACAGGTCTCTATGCATGTGTATTGCTAAGGTCAGAGATTTTATGCTACGGGGAAAAATACAGGCTTTAGTCAGAGTAGCTTTAAAGTGAGTATCCAGTTTATTTGAGCAAAGTTACACGCGGGAACTGTAAGATCTAATAAATGAAAAACAATTTTGAAAAACATTGTGTGATAATTTAAGCGTGATGACTTTATGGGGCAATAATTTGATGTCTGAATGATAAGGATGACAGAAGTACTGCTATTATATTAGTACAATACTATAAAATAAAATAAAATCTTCTAAAAATAGAAAAGCAGCAACATGAACTGCAAACTCCTAATACCTGTTTTCAAGTGTATGTAATTTTCTTTTTGCCAAAAGTAAGAAATATAAATATTTCTAATGTATCTTTTGAATTTATAGTACTTATTTTGTCTGGTTTCCCTAGGCTTAGATGTAAGATAATGTATGTGTCACGTCTGATTTCATAATTTGTCTTTTACCTCTGCTCTGCAGTTTCACACCATGATTTTTGATAATATTTTAACAAAGATTGACTTCCAATGATATTAAAATATAATGGTGTATTATAGAGGAAATGTCAGACAATTACGCTTCTTATTTTTATTTTTGCCTTGTACTTTTCATACATATTCCTTTAATCTTGATGCAAGAAAAAGACAGGGATGGGATTTTCATATCAAATTCCAAAGTTGCCATCAGCACAACTGGCACCGTAGTCAACAAGGCAGGCTCATTAGTAAATGAACAGGCCCGATACCTTGCAGAATGCTCAGCATCTTGCAGAAAGTGTGATGTCTATCTAACACCACATAGAAAAGCTACATTGAATTTGTAGTCTTTAGTGAAAGTGTTCGTCAATATTTGCAAGTTCTCTATGAAAAAGTACTCCTGCCAATGACTTGATAAAGCCAAAAGTAAGGCAGATATTTAAGAAGGTGGAAAACCTTGTGCTTTAGAGATCAGATTACCACTTTGGTGAACTGAATTTGGTCCTTTGCCCTGATGGTGAGCTGTTGGCAATGGTGGGCAAATTACGTACCAATGCTTTCACAGGTGGTCACTGACTACGTTGTCCTCAGATTTGAGCACCGAGCTCAAGATACCTGAGATCTGATTTTTAGAAGTGCTGAGCTCTCAGAAAAGCAGCTGAGTCAATAGAAGCTGTGTTTTGAAACTGTAACATGCTGTAAAATGTTAACTACTCAAAAAAATCAGGTCCAAGTCATCTCCAGTTAGGTACTCAGCCACTCTTGATTATTCCCTTTTTAAAGCAGGGACAACATTATGACTTACATTGCTAGATGCTGGAAAGATAAATTCAGTCATACTCATAAAATATCCAGATATTGTGACAATAAGCACCTTATAGTGGAATTAGTAATTCTTCATTTCTCTCAGAACTTGACTTGTGGTTTAAACTAGGAAGAATGCTCCCACACTAGGTATTTATACACTGCACAAATGACCCCAATGTCTAGGAAGGCATTTGGATACAATGGATGCCTAACTATCAGTTGAAGGATGAGTCCATTTTATACCAACAAGAAATGAATGGTTTTAAATTTTGTTTCTATTAAGTGCTTTTTAAAATGAGAATCTAAGCATTAACAGAGATTTTTACAATAATTCTGTTTACACGGGTGTGGTTATAGCAGATCCAAGATTAACTGGAGATGGCTTTATGTTACAAATTTATCATAAGAGAGATGAAATTTTTTTACCTATGTTCTAAACTGAGAAAACCATGTTTCAAAGTATGTACATTCTATTAGCTCCTAATAACTCTTAGTACGGTACAGAATATCTAGGATCTGGTGTCACAATACCAAGTACTCAGGGATGATGTCCAGCAATGACACTGGCTTAAAATATTCCTTCTTTCCTCTTGTTCCACCCTTGGCTGCCAGCTGCACCTTTGCATAGCAAAGCAGTGCTCCCGTCCTTGGTTGCACCGGTGCAATTGTTGGTGCAGATTCTCTATGAAGAGAATCTTACCTATCCCACTTGAAAACAAAACAAAACCAGTTTTTTCAAAGACTGGTTCCTTGCTCAAAGACATTAAGCCCAAACTATTGAAAATCAGCATCTTTTAGACAGGATTAGTTAGTGTATCCTAGACTCATTTTAACTGTATTAGAATAAATGCTTTTCTTAATACTGACACAGACTCACATTTTCAAATCTATCTCTATGCTGTAGGTAATTTATATTGCATCCTTGTACAGTAAATGGCTAATGTCTGTGTATGTAGTTTACTTTTTAGTTACTATGTATTAAGCTGTCTGAACAGAATAGGTAGAATATTGCTTGTTTTCAAGACCTTTCCTGAATTTTTAATGGTTTTATAACCAGTAGCTTATTTTCCTCTATCCTATTGACTCCCACTGTAATCAAAAGGAATCTTGTTTTGAAAAAATTTTGGTGCAAACTGGACACCTAATTGCCTTGCTAACCTATAAGCTGTTTATTTTTCAAATTACACATATAGTTAATTTTCCATTTTTTATCTCCATGTTCCTGTCATGATGTTTGTAGCTATTTCCTTGCAATTGCCCTTTTGAGACAGTGTACAGGTATTTTCCTTCCTTCCTTCCTTCCTTCCTTCCTTCCTTCCTTCCTTCCTTCCTTCCTTCCTTCCTTCCTTCCTTCCTTCCTTCCTTCCTTCCTTCCTTCCTTCCTTCCATGAGATACATCCCAAATGACAACTTGAGTATGCGTTTTATGTTTGGAGGGCATGCTTAATTACATACCAGAAAGCCTTATGCCTCCTGGCTGGCTTCAATAATCGATAAACAATTTTTATTCTCTTATCAAATATATCCTTTGCTAAAACAAGGCGAGACCAATAAAAAAACAAATCAATATGTTCAAATATAACCTTTTCAAACTCCTTCTTCAATAACAGCACTTTAAGACTTTCTAAGCCTTATTAGCCTCATTTAAACACACCAGATAAGTCAGATCACAGATTCCTCTTTTGTATCTAAAGGCTCAGCATTCTTTCCTAATTATAGTAAGAATGTATATAAGACAATCTGTGCTCCCTTAAATAATTAATATTTCAAATAGGTTGATGCAAATCAAAGATAAAAGATAATGTTTAGGGTAAACATTAAGATTCTTGTGAAGATTTTCTTTTTTGGGAAGCCAATGACAAATGAACTGCCACTTTTGTGATTTAAGTTAAAGAGATTTATATTAAAATTATTATTGTGATTCATCTTGCTGAAAGCAAAAATGTTTTCCCTTTCAAATGAAATTTTAAATTCAGCAATCAGAAAAATCCAGTCCTTGGAAGACTGAGAGGGACTGCTTCAAGCGTACAGTGCCAAATATGTGCAAACATTTTGTATTGTCATTGGTTGAGAGTGACTTGTTATATGGTATTCTTGTAGATTTTTTAAATTTTTAAGGAAAACAGATAAAATACGTATGTTCCTTCACCATAAAATCAGTGACCATGTCTGGGTCATTAGTAGGGTCAGAATTTTTTATATATACTCTCATGCATAAATCTGCACTGCTTTAATGAACTGTATAAGTGGAAACAAATTTTGCAGCAATAAGCTGTTCTGCCTGAATAATTTCAATTCAGAAAATTCATAAATATTTTAAAACTGGTCCTTATAATGGAAGGTATGTGGGAACTTTAGCTCTTGTTGGTTAGACAAGCCTTGCCTGAAGAGCAGAGCTGATGCTAACCACTTGTCCTCAAACTTGACTCCAGCTGTCGTTCACTGAGCTTATGTGCATTCATTTGAGGAACTGAGGTTCTCATTAAGGTATACAATTACAATGAGCAGATGTGCCATATTTTGGTACTTATAACATAGGGGGTGGTGCAATTTTAGACCTGGTTTTAACTAAGTCTAAATTAATGCTAAACTACCTTATCCGTTCTCTGAATTGGCCAAAACAGCTGAAACCGTGGAGGGTTTCTTTATCAAATCTGCACATTTGGCTGCCTTTTTAGCAGTCGAGAGGCTAATTTCTGGCTTGATGCTGGCCAAAGTGTGGTTAACCTCACAGAAATGTAACATTCCAGCAACAAGAATTCATTTTTACCCACTGTTGCCACTAACCAAGTGCTAACATTTTACTTTTGAGAGCATAATATTATTTAAGCAGCCTTTCAATACTCAAAATGTTTGTACCATTACAAACTGATGACAAACTGATTTGCTACATCTTAAATGTAAATGCCAAATATTCTAAACCCAGCTTAAGTGCTGTGTATTGGGGATAAAATAATCCAGCCTGTGTGTATAGGTAGGCAGACAGAAATAAGCACAAAAATCTGGCTTCGTTCTGAGCAAAATCTGCTATTTGTGTTTTTTTTAAAGCTCTGTGTGAAGGAAAAAATGTTTCTTCTGAAAGTTGTGTCTCCATCAAGGCTCTCAGAGGTCATGTCAGAAGGGTGCAGAATGGGCTATCCTAGTAAACAGTTTGGGAATAGGCAATGCGGTTCCAGAAGGCACAAAAAGGACATTGATTCTCTTCTCAGAGGTGGTCTGTGATTCTTTCCTCCCAGCCAACTTTGAAAATACCAAACCACCCCTGGAGCTATCATGGGGAGGCAAAGTAAGAGAGCCTGAGCAGTAGAAATATCTAAGCAAAGAAGGGATCATAGGGGAAGAAAAAGACTGTGTTATATTTACCCTTTCTCTTCTGTGCTGTTCTCTTATCTAATGAAATGCTGTAATGACTTTTCCCAAAGCAAAAGCAATGTCTGATTGGCAGTGCCTGAGAAGCCTTCTTTGCTAGTAGTACCCATAGCACACACTATCTATCTTATATATATCATTTATTTCCTACTGTTATAGTAGGGAAATTAATTTCTCTGGACTGAATTTGATCTTTTAATGGGAACATTTTTGTATATTAGCTAACCTTGCAAGGCATTTCAAACATTTCATCTTTTCACCCAGGAAAAACAATCTCGTTCAACAATTCTCAGACTCCTTTGAACTTTGCATAGGAAACCACCTGGAAAAGTATGATAAAATACACCATTAAAACAGTGGAAAAAGCAAAGCACCTTACACAGCCTAATATAGCCTAGTCTAAACAGAATTCCGTCCATGGACGGTCAATATGCTTTTTTTTTCTCAGAGGTTTAGACTCAGTTTATGCCCATCCACTTGTGACTTCACCTTTCACAGGTTGCCATATGAAACTGCTTTAGCTTAAGGCATACAAAGTTATATAGACCTGCCACTTATTTAATAATCTGCATGCATTTACATGTTAGAATTGGATAAAACTGAGACCTAGCAGGTTTCTGACTGACAAAACTTGTGCTCAGAGTTCCCATTCAGGCACTTTCTGCTCTGTACTGATTTTGACTTCTATATATGACTCCAGTCACCCTGCTCTCACAGGCTACGCTGCAAGCTGGAGAGTCATCCTGCTCAGGTTCTTTGGGAATGATTTGTTTTGCAATGTGTCAGGCTTAAACCTGCTCAACTGAAGACAACAGCAAAACTCCCTCTGGATTTGGACTCTATCTCAGGAATAATGAACACAATGACTGCCTGTGGAAGTGTGTTCTCTTCTTCATTACATAAAAAGTTACATGACAAGAAGTTAAAAAGAGTGGTCTGATATCCGTCTTTCTCAGGGATATCTAAACACCAGCCACATGTGCACAGATTTTTGCACTTGAACTTTTGTGCTGGGCCCACATTAAGAGACCAGCAACAAAGTGCTGCTCAGACAAAATGTGCTGTTACATCTGACTGCTGAATGGTCACAGAGGCCCCTGGGGCTGCCAGAGCCAACACCTTTGGGTCACCCCGGCTCCTGGCTGCACACTGAGCCCAGACCCACCCAGGCTGGAGCCAAGAGACTTCTGGAGAAGTCACTGCTACAACCACCCTTGAACCCTTCTTCTCTTTGAGGTATGTGGTGTGTGTTTTGTGGCTTTCAGCTGCGCGAGGGTTTGGTATGTAGTTGGTAGGCTCAGTTCAAACTTGGGCTTTCTTAAGCTATAATCTAGTTATAGATTCCAGAAGTATCTTCCTTCTGGAAAATCCAAAGTTTAACACCACATGGTCTTCCAGCTCTGCAGCTTTGTGTAAATAACACCCAAATGTAACACATTTGAATGTCAACAGAGGGGACGTGGCATACAGCAGCCTTGGCATTGAAAGCCATCACGGACAACCCTCTATCCAGATGACCTGGAATTTGGTGGCTGCTTTGCTGAATGCTTCTCTGAGTTGAAGCATCTGCTTTGGCTGTGCTAGCAGTGAAAGTTTGCACAGCTGCCAGACTGGGCTCCATTTACTCTAATTTTACATGCTTTTTAGGAGCTGGCCTAGCTTGCAACAGCACATAACTCTAACATTAGACTTATAAAATGAGCCTTTGATGCTTTGGAGCTCCATGTGTGTACTCTTTCCCCAATAAGGAAGAGCTGAACAGGAAGCACGAGATGATGGACAGTTTTACTTGGTCAATAATATTAATTGCTCTGGCTGTTTCATAATGTTTCTGAGTGGAAGAAACAAAGCATTGACATCCATAGCAGAGAACTGAGGCAGAGGATGTGTATCTTACTTAAAAAAAAAAACAGAGCCACATGTTGCTTTCCCAAAGGCAGAGATATTTGTACATACATTGGTTTGTTCCGCTCAGAACAATTTACAGTTACCAGACAGAAAATGAACACAATATTTAAATTTCTGTGGGGCAGAACTACCATGGTGAATATAAGAATATATTACTTGTAAGTTATTTCAGAACTGTATAACTCCTGCAGCTAATGATACAGTCCTTTTTTTTTTTTTTGATGATTATGTTAAAGTGGACACCGAAGATGCCATGACTAATCATGTGTTTACCATCTGTTAACAATACCTCCAT